>NC_058374.1:18639807-18945961 GCF_018350175.1 Felis catus | reverse complement strand
TAGAGGAAAAGCTTTCAGTTTTTCACCATAAAGTGTGGTGTCAGCTGTGAGTCTGTCAAATATGTCCTTTATTATGTTGAGGTACATTGCCTTTATACCCACTTTGTTGAGAGTTTTTATCATAAATGGATGTTGAATTTTGTCAGATGTTTTTTTCTGTATCTATTGAGATGATCTTTTCATTTTTAGCCTTCATTTTGTTAACGTGGCACATTATGTTGTTTTTCAGATGTTGAACTATGTTTGCATCCCTGGAATGAATACCAGTTGATATGGGTATATGATTATTTTACTGTATTATTGAATAGCCTTTGTGAATTCTCTTTGAGGATTTTTACATCAATGCTAATAAATGCTATTGTTCTGTATCTTTTTTTTTTTTTTTTTTTGTAGTGTTCTTCTCTGTGTAACAGGGTAATGTTGGCCTTGAAAATGAGTTTGGAAGCATTCCCTCCTCTTCAATTTTTTAGAAGAATTTGAGAGGGATAGGTATTCAATCTTTGAATGTTTGACAAATTAACCACGGAAACCATACGGCTCTGAACTTCTGTTTGTCGAGAGATTTTTCATTACTGATTCAATCTGCTTAGTAGAAATTGGCCTATTTAGATTTTATACTTCTTCATGATTCAGTCTTCAAAGATTGTATGCATCTAGGAATTTATCCATTTCTTCTAGATTGTCCAATTTGTTGGCATATAATTCATCATAGTAATTTATAATGATCCTTGGTATTTGTTTGGTGGCAGTTGTGACTTCTCTTTCATTTCTGATTTTATTTAAGTCCTTTTTATTTCTTGATGAGTCTAGCTAAAGATTTGTCAACTTTGTATTTTCAAAGAACTAGCTCTTAGTTTTATTGATTTTTTTTCAATTTTCTTTTTATTCTGTCCTTCATTTATTTCTGCTCTGATCTTGATTTCCATTCTTCTTCTAACTTTAGACTCTGTTTGTTCTTCTTTTTGGAGCTCCTTTCAGTGTAACATTAAATGGCCTACTTTTTATCTCGTTTGTTTGTTTCTGCAGGTAGGCCTGCATTGCTATGAACCTCCCTCTTAGAACCATTTTTGCTATATCCCTTGGATGTGGTACACTCTATTTCTGTTTTTGTCTCTAGGAATTTTTTTATTTCTCCTTTCATTTCCTTGATGACTCAATTGTTCAGTAGCATGTTGTTTAATTTCCACATTTTTGTGTGTTTTTTTCCTGTTTTCTTGTAATTTCTACTTTCTTACCATTATGGTTAGAATGTTCCATGCACACTTAAGAAGAGTATGTATTTTGCTCCTTTTGAGTGGAATGTTCTTTATGTATCTATTAAATTATCTATTAAATCTATCTGGCTTAATGTGTCATTTAAAGTTGATGTTCCCCATTGATTTTCTGTCTGGATGATCTATTCAGTGATGTAAATATTGTGTTAAATTACCTTGCTATTATTCTATAGCTGCCAATTTCTCCCTTTAAGTCTATTAGAATTTGCTTTATATATTTTGGTTCTCCTATGCGTGGTGCACATATATTTGTAAATGTGGTATCTTCTTGCTGGACTAACTCTTTTCTCATTATGTAATGAGAAAATTTTAGTACGGTGTTTGTTTTAAAGTCTATTTTCTCTGATATGAGTATAGCTATACTGTCTTTCTTTTCACTTCCACTTGCATGGTATAAATTTCTCCATCCCTTCACTTTCAGTGTGCATGTATGTGTCCCTACTTCTAAAGTGAGTCTCTTGGAGGCAGCATATAGATGAGTCATGTTTTTTAATTCATTTAGCCACTCTGTCTTTTGATTGGAGAATTTACTCCCTTTACATTTCAAATAATTCTTGATAGTTTTGTACTTACTGCCATTTTGTTGTTTTGGAGCTGTTTTTTTAGTTTCTCTCTTTCCTTTCTTCTTTTCTCTCTTCCCTTGTGTTTTGATGGCTTCCTTTGGTGTTATCGTTTTCTTTCTCATTTTCTTTTGTATATTTATTAAAGTTGTTGCTTTGTGGTTAACTAGGAGGTTGGTGTACAGCATCCTATACACACATGCATGCAGGTGTGTGTGTGTGTGTGTGTGTGTGTAGGTCAACTTTAGTTGACAGGGATTTAATTTGAACCCATTAAAACGTACATTTTTAGACCCCACATACTATATTTTTGATGTCACATTTTACATGTTTTTATTTTATGTATCTCTTCCGTAATTATTATAGTCTTAGTCAACTTAACTACTATTGTCTTTTAACCTTCATACTTTCTCTGTAAGTGGCTGATCTTACTATGTTACTATATTTATCTTCACCAGTGAGATTTTTACTTTCCTATGTTTTCTTGTTATTAATTAATGACTTTTACTTCTGGTTGAAAAAAAGTACCTTAAACATTTCTTGTAACGCTGGTTTAGGGGTGATGAACTACTATAGTTTTTGCTTATTTGGAAAACTTTTAATCTCCCCTTGAGTTCTAAGTGATAACCTTGCCAAATAGTGAGTTCTTTTTTTTTTTTTAATGTTTATTTATTTTTTGAGAGAGAGAGAAAGACAGAACATGTGAATGTGCACACAAGCAGGGGAGGGGCAGACAGAGGGAGAGAAAGAATCCTAAGCAGGCTCTGTGCTGTCAGTGCAGAGCCTGATGAGAGGCTCAGTCTCACAAACTTTGAGACATAACCTGAGCTGAAATCAAGAGTCAGACACCACCCAGGAACCCTGGTAGTGAATTCTTGGTTGGAAGTTTTTTTTCGTTTGGTTTAGCATTTGAAGTATGTCATGCCATTCCCTTCTGACCAGCAAAGTTTCTGCTAATAAATCTATTGACAACTTTATGGGGTTTCCCTTCTAGCCCTTAGTGCTTTCATTTATTATTATTATTTTTTTAATGTTTATTTATTTTTGAGAGACAGACAGAACCCAAGTGGGGAAAGGGGAGAGAAAGAGGGAGACACAGAACCCAAAGCAGGCTCCAGGCTCTGAGTTGTCAGCACAGAGCCAGATGTGGGGCTCAAACTCATGAACTGTGAGATCATGGCCTGAGCTGAAGCTCAATGCTTAATTGACAGCCATCCAGGTGCCCTCACTTGGTGTTTTTAAATTATCTCTTTAACTTCTACCATTTTACCACTTTTCCTTTAGCTCTTTGAACATATTTAAAATAGCTGATTTAAAGTATTCATCTAGTAAAATAAACATTTGAGCTTCCTAATAGATTGATTTTATTGATTGCTTTTTAATCTACGCATGGACTATTTTCTTGCTTCTTGGCATGTCTCGTATTTTTTTTTTGTTGCTACAAACTGATTTTTAAATAATCTATTGTGACAACTCTGTAAATTAAGATATCTACCCTCCCCAGGGTTTGTTGTTGCTATTTTTATATAGCTATTATTTGTTTAGTAATTTTCCTGAATTAATTCCATAAATCTGTATTCTCTGTCATGTGTGACCACTTAAGTCTTTACTCATCCCAGGGATGGCTAATGATTGAACAGAGATTCTTTTTAAACAGATGGAACAAAAAATGCTCTCATTTTTTGCTGAGTGGCTCTATGTGCCTGTTGTATGCCTTCAAACCTAGCCAGGGCAGTTTACAATTCCATCTCAAGTCTTCATTTCCTGCTTGTTCATGCCCTTATGTTCAGCCAAAGGTGAGCAGTTAGAGCCTGGTAAGGACTCTCCTCAGCAGGCACACAGTTCTACATTTGCATTTGGCCTTCTAGATTCCCAGGAATATGTTGGAATTTTATGAAACCAATATAGATATATCATTTTCCAGTTTTCCTTTTTAAGATTTTTGGTTAGTCTATGGTTTGTCCCAACAGTTATCAATCTTCCCAGACAGCTGTGATGGTAAAACCCTTGCCTGTAATTGTTTCTGATAAATGCTCCTTTACCCACCCTCTACAGTGCCACAAGGGAGAAGGCTTTTAGTACAGAGTGTGTCTCCCAAGTCAGCCTTGTAAGTCCGTCTCCCAGGGACCCTTTAGACAGATAAGATAATACAAGTTCTTGGGAAATGAGGCTTTGAAAGAGATCCGGCTATATTTACTCATCCATTCCTGTGCTGGGAATGCAGACTGTTATTTTTCATGGCTACCACTGAGCTAGAGAGCTGGGGATTATACTAAAGCAAGATAAAATGCCAAAAAAACTGTACTGTTCTTGTTGAGATTCAACCATTTTTTCTTGAATAGACACTCTCTAATTGCTGCAAACCTTTAGTTAATTTTCAGAATTCTAAAAAGATTCTTCTGATAATTGTAGCAGTTGCTATTGTGGAAGAGCAAATTTGTGGAGGTCTTTACTCCACTGTTTCTGCTGATATCCACCTCTGCACATTTTACAATAGTCTAAAGATGTCTGAGATCATGAAGGGTTATAAATAAATACATCTGAAAGAAATTAAATATCACAGAATATTATGTAAAGTCTAAAATACCTGATTTAAATTTTAAGTAAGTTAATTCTTTTAAAATGTGGGAAAGGAGAATGGGATTACACTTATGTATTTTTATTTGAGAAAGCTTGTTAAGAGATTTACAAAATACACTTATTTTCTCTTACCTTTACTATACTTTGCTTTAAAATTTTTTATGCATGTCACAGTGCTAAATGTTCATATCTTTAAACTCAGCGGCCTCATGGAGTCTGCTCCCGTACTACGCAGCTTTGCTATCTACTGCTTAGCCCACCTTGCATAATTTTTAATTAGTTGTTCACTTTTAATCCTTAAAAGAGAAATAAACTACATGCACGGAACTTAACTTATTTGTTATTAGAGACATCCCAGCATATAATTGAACTAAATTTATAAATTTTATCTTTTCACTTGGCTTTTTCTGAAAATATCTTCTTTAGCAAATAAAAATCTTTTCCTAGTCCAGTTTCAACAAGTGAACAGATAAAGAGCACAATACAGGATTCTGAATATTTCTTTTGAGATAGGTGTTTCTTTATATGCAAATTTTCATTAAAATGATCAATTTTATTAGATCGCAGCTATTTTAACGCTAACTGTTGTGGACTTTGGCCCATTCTTTTGTGTTTCTGCACGCGTTTCCCAGTTGGATTTCACCAGGTCCTTGAAATGGCTTTAAAATCTCAAATGAGCTCAAGACGCTTCAAGGTGTCAAACTCCTTTTTTTTAAAACTGTGGTAAGATACATATATAACATAAAATTCCCATATTAACCCTTTTTCAACGTATGAATCAGTGGCATTAAGTACATTCACACTGTTGTACAGTCAATACTGCTATTTATATCCAGAACTTTTTCATCATCCCAAACTGGAACTCTGAATCTATTCAACAATAATTCCCACTCTTCCTTCCCTACAACTTCTAGAGACCACTATTCTATTTTTTGTCTTACGAATCTGCCTGTACTAGGCATCTCACTGAAGTGAAATCATACGGTATATGTTCTTTTACATCTGGCTTATTTCACGTAGCATACTGTATTGAAAGTTCATCCATATTGTAGCATGTGTCAGAATTTCATTCTTCTTAAAGCAGAATAATTTTATTGTGAATATACATATTCTAATATATACGTGTGTGTGTACATATACACACACACACACGCCACTTTTTTAATCCATTCATTGCTCACAGATATTGGAGATTATTTCAACAAGGACATATAATAAGTCTATATACACAATCAAAAATGCAGTTGGAAAAAAAAGAAGATTACAATCAGCAAGTTAAAAATCACACTGAATATAAATCTCTTAGGAGACATTCACGTATTATGATACCACATCTACATGGTTACTATGTAGAAAAAATAGAATTTTCATCTATTCGGCTGGATATGGATGCAATACTGATTTGCTGGCTGAAATGCAACTTTTACCTGTTTTTTGTTTGTTTCATGTTAATATACTCTATGTAAAAATCTGTAATTATTCTCAACATTAAGATTCACAAAACACACACCAGAAGTCTTAAGGACACCTTGATAATATATCCTGTTTGGCACCGATTTTGCAATAAGCATGTTTTGTTCTGTATCCTGCTAGTCCGGTTTTATCTTTTATTCTAACCTAGGTTTCCAATGACATGTTTCAGAATTTTCCTGGCAATCTGGTTTCCCCCTGAAGCTCTGTTTTGCTTCCTAAAACATTACTATTTTTTTCTTTTTAGAGATTCTATTTCCATTTCTAGCCTCTCTTTTCTTTTATTCTTCAACAAGAAAATATCATAAGGTTGGTTTACTATAAACACTTTATTACAATTAGGAAAAAAAACTCATCATACAAGTACACACTAAATTTAAGAAGTGTTAATGGGTTATCACAACTACTGCAACCTTTACTGAGGAATGAAGGCCAAACCTCCTGGGATTTGGATGATTAAAATCAACATATGTTAGAGGCAGGATTGCTCATGCAATGTGATGTAAAAGCTTGAGAAGTCAAGAAAGGGTGTGGTGAAAACTCTTTTCAGCTGTACACTCAGTCAACTGAAACTTGATGGCTCCAGCAAGTTTCTACACACCCACATAAGTAAGCTAATGTCAACCAGTAGCTGCCCTTTTTTGGTCAGAATGAAAGTAAAGCCACTATTTTTTAAGAGATCATATTCACTTCACATGTGATCCTCAGCAGATCTGAACTAAAATTTCAAAAGTTAAAGACAGTATATTTTTATTCCTTCTTGCTCTGTTAAATAAATATTCGATAGATACTATCATCCTGGAAGAGGATTAGGAGACAAATATATAGGAAATTAGTTCAAGTAATCTAGTGGGCAGTCCCCATTTTAATGGAAAAGAAGTTTCAAATAGGTTTCAAATAGGACTGATGAAGACGGTATGGTCAATTGGGTAGAGGATTCCTTCCACCATGTTTTACAACCAGGTAGATGTAGCCAGCATCTTTCACGAGAGGAAGATGCAAAATCCTGGTGAGAAGGCATTGTGTTCGAAAGGTCCAAGCATGTCATTTTAAAATTTTAATCTAGAAAAAAATATTCCTACAGCATATATATTGTGAAGTATGTTAATATCATAAATAAATTGCCAGGACAGTATAAAATACCTTTTTATGTCATTATACAATTGAAATTGTATTTATTAAAAAAGAAAAAAAAGATTGTCAAAAGAAAAACATAACAAGCATTAGTATTATATATTGAATGCCTATCTAAGAGCAGACTATTAATAACCAGAACTTTAGGGTGAAGGGTGTTTCAGAGAGCTACATGGCGTAACAATACAGTGATTTAATAACTACTTTAACTATAAACAACAAGAGCAACCAAAGTAATCTCTAAGTATTGTCCACTTTGAGATTTCCAACAGATTTCTGCTGAGTTTGTCACAGTAAGTTACTTTCAAACATATAGGTTTTGTTGTCACTGTATTTTTGTGATAGAACATTAGTATTATTTAATTGTGGCCGATTCACTGAAATATGCAGTATTTATTGAAATTCTGCAAAAAAAAGAATGATGGAACATTCAAATTCAGGTATTTTATGACCCACTTAAAATGACAGAGAAATCACAGTATAGTTTGTGTAGTGAAAAGCAAATGGAAGCTTTAGAAACTCTTAGAGCATCAAAAAAAACTTTTTTAATGAATGCTAATGTGCTATTGTTAATGAATGCTTTTTGCACACAACTGGAAAAGTCTATTAATTCCTTTTAATACTTAGAAGATTCCATTTATTATTAAAGAATCCAATAAACCATTTTTTTCCCAGCACTACAGAATTTGGCCTAACATATTTTACTACCTGTGTGTGTTCTCTTCTTCTGATTTAATTCTAGTTGTCCTGATTAAATCATCCATCATTTTTAGGAAGATTTTTCTTATTGGTTTTCTTGTACTGCCTCACTGGTTTTAGCTATTTGCTCCTTTCTCTTCCTGATATGTCACTTTGAAAATATTTCAGTGACTTTCTTATATTAAATTTTCTAATAGCATTTTAGTTTCATTTTAGTGTCAGTTCATTTTTCTATTTCTTATCCTTCATGCTTCCTGTATCTTTTCATCAGGTGTTGAAATTTTGGATTTCTATTTCTATTTGGGAACCTTCGTTAAAATAAGCAGCCCCCCCCCCATAATAAATGTTATGCCGTATTATCATTACATAGTTTGTAAATATTCCATAAACCTTAAATCCTGTGACACTTAGGAGTAAGAATTTTCTAATGTATTGGATTTGGATGATTATAGTAGCTGCTTCTTTTTCCTTCTTTTATGGACTAAGGAATGTTTTATATTAACCCTGAAAAGACCATACAAATTTTGTGTTTTGTGCAACATAGCAAGTAAAGAGATACACTTTATGGGGATGGAGGATTAACTCTTCAACTTACCCAATGAAGGTCAACCAAGATCAAAATCCACACCAGAAATGTGTGTTTGGCAGTACACAGGATACATGATAATTAGGTTGGCAATATCTAAACATGGACCCAGAAAATGTGTGGAGGTAGAGGAGTAGAACTCATGCCTCAGTGAAGAGAAGTACAGTGAAAGGTAAAAATCGAGAGGTTGCATTTTAAAGACTCAGAAGATCTTAAGAAGATACGAGGATGGATGGTGGTTTAGGTAGACACATACACATTAGCAAATGGTGCCCACGGGTGACTGACATGTGAAATAGTATACAGCGAGTTTCTGGAATTGGCACCAAAGAATGATTCCAGGTAAAGGACAGAAAGATATACAGAGAAAACATCATTAAAGATAGTCATGAAGTTACAGCAATATGGTATTTTTTTTTCTCTTTCTCTCTTCCAAGTGATACCCCAAAGTCCTAGCATCATCAACTAACCTCATGACTTGTGGAATCAATCTTGTGAACTGTAAAACCGGGTCCAAGATTAATAATCGCAACTTGAATCAATATCTGTATTCTAAGCTAATAGTATTTTATATAAATGTAATTCTCAATAGGATGAGCTTATTATTATTTCTTGTGAGACTAAGGGATATTTGAAGAAAGAAGGCTGTAATGGCAGAAAAAATGTAATTCTGTATTGGGGAAGCGAAGAAAATCTACTTTTAAAAATACAAACTACAGAAGTAACATCTTCTCAGCCAACTGGAATACAAAAAAAAGGTCATGATCCTTCACTGGGGCACAGCTGGCACACACTGGAAAGGGTCATATCAGAATTTTCATGGGAAAAGAATAAGGTTCTTGTTTATCAAAGGAAGTCATGAAATAAAGAAGAAAATAATATCAGTGTTGCATAATGACTAACCCAGTGTTGTCACTCAAATTACAGCAGTCAACAATTGAGTGGCTTGGAATGGCCTAATGATCAAAGTAGGAATTGGGCTCATTTAGTGGTACTTAAGAATCTGTAATTATCATCATCATTATAGGTAGTTCCACAAATTGTCAATCCTCAGTTTAAAACTGATACCCACAAAATATACGACAGACACACAACTGACATTATATGAAAGTGTACTTTAAAGATCTATAGAATGTGGGGCACCTGGGAGGCTCAGTCAGTTAAGCCTCTGACTTTGGCTCAGGTCATGATCTTTCAGTCTGTGAGTTCGAGCCCCGCGTCGGGCTCTGTGCTGACAGCTCAGATTCTGGAGCCTGCTTCGGATTCTGTGTCTCCCTCTCTCTGTGTCCCTCCCCTGCTTGCGTTCTGTCTCTCTCTGTCTCAAAACTAAATAAATATTATAAATAAATAAACAAACATTAAAAAATAAAGATCTATAGAATAAACGTTAGGAAAATGTGACATTAGCTCCTAAAGCAGCGTTGCTTTGAGATCTCTCCTTGAACTCTATCAGTATCGTCAAGCATGCTGGGTGTGCACACAAATTTCTGACCCATGCCTCTGCCTGCTGAGTTGGCTCAATGAACGTGAGTTGGGGTGGAAGGGTGGAAACTCATTCTTTAAGAAGCCTTTTAGGTGATTAAGTGAAGCAAGTTACCCTGACCCCGCACTTGGAGAACACTGGCCTAGAGTAAGGGATGACAGTAAACATCCCTTTCATTGTACATGTGTATATAAATGCATTTTTTTACTACCTGTCAATTGTTCGTGCAAACAACAGTAAGCTTAAAAGAAAAAAAATTGTACCCTTATATCGTAATAATACATGATATATTTTTTAAAAGATCTTCTCTAGCATCTAAATTTCTGAAGTCAGTTTTATTAGTCAGATGAGACAGTAAGAAGCATAAATTGAAAATTAACTATAAAGCACATTCCTCTAAGATTAACTTCATTTATATAATGAGGTGTTGTAATTCAGAATTTAGAAAGTAACAGCCAAGTTGAGGACAAGCCCTTCTCATTTAATTGCCCCTCCTTGGTTGGTTATCAGTCAGAGCTTAAATCCTTTTGATTCTAAAACAATAGTTTCACTTTCAGGGCTTTTTAGAGATATTTGTGGGAACTTTTCTCCCTCTTGTTTCATTGATCAGCATAAACAGAAAATATCTATATGGGGCAGGCCATTATTCATATGTTTTAATCATTTTAAAGAGAAATATAATTTCTGCTAGCAAAAAGATTACCCTCTTAATTACAAATAAAATCTCTCACTGTGTGTATATGTATAGCATGTAGACAAACAGACATCTATTTAGCTATTATTCATTTTGACTCTTAAAAATTTTTTTATTAGTGAAGTTGTTAATAAACCACATTGTTCATATCTTTATCTGAAAAGACAGTACTTACTGGTTTTATTGTGAACTATAAGAAATAAAGTATTTTGTGTTTCTAGTGTTGCACAAAAACCACTTTTAGCCTTACTAATTTTTTTTTTTTTGCTTATTTGCTATTTTATAGGGATTAATGCCAAATGTGTACCATTCCAATGATGTATTTCCTACTTTGTGGTTCTTATATAATTTCTATTATGTAAAAATTTAAGTGTGAGAATATTTTTACATTGGCCAGGGTGAAAGAATTGCTCTTCAAAATAAATCAAAATGATTGTTTCAATAAAAACTGACAACATCATACATACAATTTGGAATGTAAAAGCTATTAAAAATTACAGACCTTAAAAATATCTTTTATTTGAGACATTTTTATTTGGTGGGTCTATTAAGTCAAACTTCTAGTTTTGTGATATCTTACAATAAGAATGAATCTTCATCCTCACAACTGAGTTGTGTTCCGTTTAAGTAGAGGGTTTGCCCAAATTATGACCAGGCTTGACAAAGAGACCTATTCTCAAACTGGATT
Source organism: Felis catus (assembly GCF_018350175.1). NCBI lineage: Eukaryota > Metazoa > Chordata > Mammalia > Carnivora > Felidae > Felis > Felis catus. The sequence goes on along the minus strand of NC_058374.1, from coordinate 18,934,793 downwards.
GTAAAGTAGCCACTGGGACACCCTAACAAAACAGTAGAGTTACAGTAAGGGAAACAATACCCTTTTCTTCCCAGTTCAGAACACAAGCCAATTTGACTAATTTGGGAACTGTGACAAAATTAGTAATGGCTTGTATGTGCATAATCTGAGGATTTCATATGTTTAACTTATATTTTAATACTTTGAATGTAAGGTAAAATAAACAGAAAATCAAGAAGATTCACATATTGCTGAGTCCCAAAGTGTTATTGTAATAAACAAGCTATAATTATAACTGTGGCTATGCGTCAAGTTTTTCTTGAAAGAAGAAAATCCCAGTGCTTGCTTTATCAATATATGCATACATACATATATACACACACACTAAAATTGGAACAGTACACATAAGATTAACAGAGCCGTGTGCAAGGATGATTCACACATTTGTGAATCATTTTGTATTTGTCACTCTTTGTCCTAGAAGAGATGGGGGTGGGGACGCAGGATGACAAGGGTGATTAAAGGGTAACTAATCTCTACAACTTATATTTCATTCATTTTAACATATAAAACACCAGTGCTACACCACCTTGGTGTATGAATACAGTGTTGTATGATTCTCTTTACTTTCTCTGTACTTTTAAATATAAAAATCTATCACCATAGTCGTCAATTTCCAAACCTATGAAAATTATCAGAAGTGCATATTAAGATTTATTCTTAATGATACTCTCTCCTGCAATATCTGTAATAGGGAAAATTGGAAACAATCTAAAATTTGAATACAGGAATGGCTAAGTAAATTAGAGTAGATTAACATGATTATTATGTATTTATTTGGAAATCTTATTTTCTATACTAGTTCCCTATTGCCACTATAAAAAATTACCACTGACTTAGCGGCTTAAAATAACACAAATTTATTACCGAACAATTCTGGAGATTGCAAGTCTGAAATAGACCTCACTGGGAAAAATGAAGATGTCAGTGGGGCTGAATTCTTTCTAGGGAGAATACCTTTCCTTGCCTTTTTCACCTTTTAGAGGCTACTGCACGTGCTGCCTCTTGGCCCTTTGCTCACATCACTCCAACCTTTTGTTTCCATCCTCACTTCTCCTACCACGGACTCTGACCCTCACGTCTCCCTCTTAGAAAGATCCTTGTGATTACACTGTGCCCACTAGAAATATCCAGGAGAATGTCCCCATCTCCAGGTGCATTAAATTAACCACATCTGCAAGGCCCCTTTTGCCATGTAAAGTAACATATTCACAGGTTCTGGGGATTAGGATGTGGGCACCCTTCAATGGCCGGCCGGGGTGAGGGGGGTTGGTTGGTATCCAGCCTACCACATTTTGTAAGCAAATAAGAGCGTGTGAATATTTAAAGTGTTTAGAACAGTGCCCGGAACAAAATATCATCCACTGTGATTTGTAAAAGGAATGGGTGGATACATGAACTTCTCACTGCTTTCACAGACTGATCTAAACCATCATCTCTTGCCTGAATAATTCCAGCAGTCTCCTCACATGCCCCCCTGCTTCTACCCTCACCTTCATCTAGTCTCAGCAAAACAGCCAGTGATCTGTTTAAAACATAAACCAGATTGCATTTGTCCTTTGCTTAAAACCCTGCACTGTCTGTTTTCCCCCATTTAATTCATCTCTTTGGGTGACCTCCATAGCCCTACACCATGTGCTCCCTCTAATGTGATCTATTTAAACAAACTACACTTTTATTTGGTCTGCTATACAGTCCCCTTATTGTTTCTCCAAAACACTAGCCTCATCCCCACCTCAGGACTTTTTCACTTGTGGTTTCCCCTGCCTAGAATACACTTCTCCTAGATACTCATTTGGCTCATACCCCCATTTCTTCATATCTGCTCACTGAGGCCTACCCTGGCCACCCATTTCTATGCTCCTAATCCTCTTCTATTATTTTTCCATAGCACAACACCTTTTGGTATTCTATATATTTTTTTTATTTTTTTTAATTTTTAATTTTTATTTTTTTTGACGTTTATTTATTTTTGAGACAGAGAGAGACAGAGCATGAATGGGGGAGGGTCAGAGAGAGGGAGACACAGAATCTGAAACAGGCTCCAGACTCTGAGCTGTCAGCACAGAGCCTGACACGGGGCTTGAATTCACGGACCGTGAGATCATGACCTGAGCCGAAGTCAGCTGCTTAATTGACTGAGCCACCCAGGCGCCCCTCTATATATTTTTTTTAAAGCTTGTATTTCCATATCCCCGACTGAAATATAAATTCCAAGGGACAAGGAATGTTGCATGCTTTGTTCAATGATGTATTTTCATTTCCTTGAATACTGTGTGGCACACAGTAAGCACTCAGTAAATAACTGCTGAATGAGTGATAAGATCCTACTACATGCCAGGTTCTGTCTTAAGTCCTGAAGGGCCACATGAATAAACTCGACAGAGAATTTCTCCTTTACTGGAATTGATTTCAAGTTGTCTATCAAAATCTACTCTGCCCAAGTCTCCACGTTGACCGAGAGAAGAAAACACTTGATGGGTAGTGGTAAGACTGGAAATTATTAATTAGCCTTGCTTTCTTTACAAACCATCAACACCCTTACCACTCCTATACTTCTGTCCCAATTACTGGATATTGTTTTACTGATGTTTTGGAGATTAATTTTAATGGATGTAGTTGTTAATTGATGGCTCCACCAAAAACAAACAAAAAACAACATGGTAATCTAAGTGTCACAGAATAAACCAGTGGTAAAATAGTCTCTTTAACATTACATTATTTTACACACACACACACACACACACATATTTTATATATACACATATATATCTTACTTATCAGATATATATATATATATATATATATATATATATATATATCTTACTTATCAGATATATTCACATATTGAGGTAGAATTGACTACAAACTGAATTAGTCGTTTTCAAAAAATATGTTCTTATGGACTATCATATTTAAACTGCATAAGTATACTGGGGCGCCTGGGTGGCGCAGTCGGTTAAGCGTCCGACTTCAGCCAGGTCACGATCTCGCGGTCTGTGAGTTCGAGCCCCGCGTCAGGCTCTGGGCTGATGGCTCAGAGCCTGGAGCCTGTTTCCGATTCTGTGTCTCCCTCTCCCTCTGCCCCTCCCCAGTTCATGCTCTGTCTCTCTCTGTCCTAAAAATAAATAAACATTGAAAAAAAATTAAAAAAAAAATAAACTGCATAAGTATAAACCTCTATCTGAAGTGCATCCTTTAGTAAGTTACATCAGTCCTGACACTTATCAGGTGACTTTAGGTTGGGATTTTTTCATGTGTTTTTCCACACACCACACAGATAGCAGCTGTCTTTAGAAGTCAAGCAAAGCAGGGAAATAAATCATTAGTAAGCAAAAGGTTTAAACCAGCTGATTCACACTTTGCCATTCATTTCTATATATCAAATACAGTTAAATTTTAGAAGAAAAAGGCTGACGCTGCATCATTCCAAAATTTCTTAAAGGTTATTATCTTTTAAAATTTACTTTGAGAGAGAGTGAGAGAGTGGGGGAGGGGTGGAGAGGGAGGGAGGATCCCAAGCAAGCTCCACGCTGTCAGCACAGGGCTCAACGTGGGACTCGAACCCATGACCATGAGATCATGACCTGAGCCAAATTTAGAAGTCGGACACTTAACCCACTGAACCACCCCAGGCACCTCCCAAAATTTCTTTAAATCAGAGAGTGCAGGGCCAGAATACACTGAATGATTGTCATGCAACTTCCAACTTTCTGATCTCAACCATCAGGCTTCCCACAGATGAGATTAACAAAGACCAAAGAATTTAATGTGCTGTTCTACTCGGTTTTAATTTTTTGTATTGCAATCAATGTCTTATTCAAGTTGCCAAGTGTAGGTATCAAAGAATACTATGTTTTAAAGATTCACTAAATAGCAAAATTTGAAGAAATTCAGCACTATGGTTACTACAGCCAGTCATGTCCTCTTGGTTTAAAATACTCACCAAGACATTCCCTTCACATTTTGTGAGAAAATATGAGCAAGTATCAGTATCTCCTCTAATACTCATCAGACATTTGAAAACTATGAAATCTTAAAGGGTGTCCATTATTTTATGTACTTTTGTTCCATGAAAATTACTCTTTTTTAAAAAAAATATTATTGAGGACTTTTAAAAAATAAGATTTGAGAAGGCACCTATATTTTTGAAATGTTGGTAAATTCTGACTCATTCTATCATCAACTATAATTTTAGTATCTTCATATGTAGATATTTTCTAATTACACTCCCAAGGCAATAACAATATTGTTATTAAATAAGGGACAGTTAAATACTCATCAGATAAATTCGTTTTAACTTTTTTATGTAGTGATATTTTATAGTTTTATACAGAAATTATATCTTGCTTATAAACTCAAAATGGATGAAAGACCTAACTGTGAGACAAGAAACCATCAAAACCCTAGAGGAGAAGGCAGGCAACAACCTCTTTGACCTCAGCCACAGCAATTTCTTACTCGACACATCTCCAAAGGCAAGGGAATTAAAAGCAAAAATGAACTATTGCAACTTCATCAAGATAAAAAGCTTCTGCACTGCAAAGGAAACAATCAACAAAACTAAAAGGCAACCGACGGAATGGGAAAAGATATTTGCAAATGACATATCAGATAAAGGGCTAGTATCCAAAATTTATAAAGAACTTACCAAACTCAACACCCAAAAAACAAATAATCCAGTGAAAAAATAAGCAGAAGTGATGAATTTAGACACTTTTCCAAAGAAGACATCCAGATGGCCAATAGACACATGAAAAGATGCTCAACATCACTCATCATCAGGGAAATACAAATCAAAACCACACTGAGATACCACCTCACACCGGTCAGAGTGGCTAAAATGAACAAATCAGGAAACTACAGATGCTGGCAAGGATGTGGAAAAACGGGAACCCTCTTGCATTATTGGTGGGAATGCAAACTGGTGTAGCCGCTCTGGAAACACGTGTGGAGGTTCCTCAAAAAAATTAAAAATACAACTACGCTATGACCCAGCAATAGCACTACTAGGAATTTATCCAAAGCATACAGGAGTGCTGATGCATAGGGGCACATATACCCCAATGTTTATAGCAGTGCTTTCAACAGTAGCCAAATTATGGAAAGAGCCTAAATGTCCATCAACTGAAAATAGATAAAGAAGATGTGGTTTATATATACAATGGAAAACTACTTGGCAACAAGAAAGAATGAAATCATGCCATTTGCAGCAATGTGGATGGAACTGGAAGGTATTATGCTGAGTGAAATAAGTCATTCAGGGAAGGACAGATATCATATGTTTTCACTTGTATGTGGATCTTGAGAAACTTAACAGAAGACCATGGGGGAAGAGAAGGGGAAAAAAATAGTTACAAACAGAGAGGGAGGGAGGCAAACCATAAGAGACTCTTAAATACAGAGAAAAAACTGAGGGTGGATGATGGGTTTGGGGAGAGGAGAAAATGGGTGATGGGCACTGAGGAGGGCACCTGTTGGAATGAGCACTGCGTGTTGTATGTAAGTGATGAACCCTGGGAATCTACCCCAAAAACCAAGAGCACACTTTACACACTGTATGTTAGCCAATCTAACAATAAATTATATTTAAAAAAAAAAGAAATTATATCTTGCTTGAAAACACAAATGCTAAAGTCCACAACTTTTAAACTCAATCATTGATATCGTCTAAATAACTGACCATGATTATTCATGTTTGTTTTTGTTTTTTCCTTATTTTCTAGTTTCAATAAAGAAATCTGAGACCTGAGAGTAATTTATTAGTAATGTGTCGCAGAATAAGCCACTCAGTATCTCTGAGCATCACTTCATCTATGATATGCAGATAATTACTTCTGACCTACTTCACAGGAGGGTTGTAAAAATGTAACAATATGGAGGCATGTTATAAGCGCTACAATAACTAGAAATACCATATTATTTTCTATCAGAGATATATATATTTTTTAAATTTTTTTTCAACGTTTTTTATTTACTTTTGGGACAGAGAGAGACAGAGCATGAACGGGGGAAGGGGCAGAGAGAGAGGGAGACACAGAGTCGGAAACAGGCTCCAGGCTCTGAGCCATCAGCCCAGAGCCTGACGCAGGGCTCGAACTCATGGACCGCGAGATCGTGACCTGGCTGAAGTCGGACGCTTAACCGACTGCGCCACCCAGGCGCCCCTCTATCAGAGATATTAAATGCTTGGGTAAGTGTTCTCAGCTTAAGTATAACTAAAATGTTCTCCCCCCTCCTTTTTTTCAGATTACCTTTTTTTAGAAAATGGGATGTCATGAGATACATAAAGACAACTATTGCATAATTCCACTTATATGAGGTAACTAAAATAGTTGAATTCATAAAATCAAAGACTGGGATGGTGATTATCAGGGTCTAAGAAGAAATGGGAAGTTATTAACTAACAGACACAAAGTTTCAGTTAAGGAAGATGAATAAGCTCTAGAGATCTGCTGTACAACATTGTAACTTTAGTCAACAATACTGTATTATACACACAAAATTTGTTAAGAGGACAGATCTCATGTCAAGTATTCTTACCATAATAAAATAAAAAAGAAAATACACTATTGTGTGATTATATGATTCCACTGATATGAAATATCCAGAACAGGCAAATCCATAGGAACAGAAAGCAGATTTGAGGTTATCAGAGGCTGGGAAGAGGGAATAATGGGGGGTTACTCAGTATAGAGTTTCTGTTTGGGGTGATAAAAATGTTCTGGAAATAGTGATGATTGTACAATACTGTGAATGTAATAAATGCCATGGAATGGTACTTTTAAAAATGATTAAAGTGGTAAATTTTAGATTATGTATATTTTACCACAATAAAAAAGGAAAGAAATTAGGGGGTCATGAGGGGCTCCTGGGTGGCTGTTGGTTAAGCATCCGACTCTTGATTATGGCTCAGGTCATGATTTCACACTTCGTGAGATAGAGCCCCATGCTGGGCTCTGTTCTCACAGTGTGGAGCCTGCTTCAGCTTTTTCTATCTCTCTCTCTGCTCGTCCCCTGCTCATGCTCCCTCTCTCTCTCAAAAATAAATAAACTTAAAACAAGAAAAGGAAAATAGGGGGCCATGAAATTCCTTTTTTTTCTCCTCGATCAATTATCCGACCTTAAAATAAACACAAACATGCATCCACTCAACAAATATTGAGTGCTGATTTTTAGCTGGCCTTTCTTTAAAGATACCCTAAGCAGCCACTGTTTTCCTATGTGGGGAATACAAACGCTTTAAGTTAGAGGTATTCACAAATTCTAACTCTAGTGCTAAAGCAAGAATTTCTCACTTTGATGCTGACTCTGTATTTAATGATTTTTGATAAGAAAGATCCATGTCCCCCATCTGTTTCTTGCTTCACTCTCACCTTTACTATGATTTTCACAATGGAGAAACCATACTGACTCTAAGAAGCTCATGTTCACTAAAAGAAAACGTAAGTTTACATACTTTTTGTACCACAACTCTCCCAAGGTCTATAGTTCCACTTGGTTACTCTGTTGATGTCTCAGCATCAATAGGACTCAGACTGCCCTTATCACCTCCCTTTCCCACCCTTAAGCTCCTCTTTCTGATTTCACTATCCCTATTAATGTCAACACCATTCCCCATGGCCCCCTAGTTTGAGAAGTTTTTGTGTCTCTGACCTCACATTTTTGCTTTCCTCTTCCTTCCATTCTATCACTAACATTGTTTCCCATTTTATGAATTTCATATTTGGGGCACATAAAATCTTGGGCCTGGATTATTTGCAAGTATTAATAATGATAGTTCTTCCTACAATTCTTCTCCGCTCTATTGCTATGGTCATTTCTTGGAGAATTTATGCTCTTTCCCATCTCAGAAACCTTCACTGCAGCTGAGCCTCTTTAGACTGCAGTCAATGCTATCCTTAGGATTGACCATCTTTCTAGGCTCTTCTCCCAGTAGCCCTGAAACTTGACTACTTGTTCTTTGTGCCAAAACCTGTTATTTTTTTATTTTTTCTGTTTTTATTTGCTCTTGTCATTAACTTTTCCCAAAATTTACATCCAACCTCTTATTGCATCTTTGCTTCTTACTCTACTCATTACTGAAGATCTAATCCATTACCTTTATGAAAGAAATCCTGGTGCAGACTGATTTTTCTCTACCTGTCCATTGCTTTTTAAACGATCAATGGTTTGCATGCATAGGATTTGCTTTTCAGAACTCATATTTTATCTGATTGACAATATTGGTACTAGGCTTAGGACATATCTTACAGTGTAGAACCAACAGATTGACTACAAATGAAAAAAAGAAAAGTCATGAGGGAGGATGAAAACAAAAGTTGAGACAGAGTTTTGATATACTGGGGAAATACGTCATTATCTGAGACAGAGGAGAAGACAATTTTGGGGAGAGAAAAAAATATATTGAAGAAAGCAGTAAGTATGTATAACAAAGAAATGAAAAGATCTACATTCTTCCCTTGACTGTTGGATTTTGTTAGTTTTAACAGTTACCCTTTGTGTTCCCTAGAATATTTAAAGGTTTTTACAGTGTAGGTAAATGAAACAAGTGGGCATTCAATACTAATTGTTTCATTTTCAGATAGAAGTCCTTTGAATCTTACTATTTCTGGGGAATTTTCTTGTTTCACCAAGTAAAGATAAGAAGAGTAGTCACGAGTCAGTACCAGTTTTAATCTTTGGATTATAAGAAAATCTATAAATATCTTGTTCATTGTCTTATTCTTTTAAAGTTCTTATTTAAACTCCAATTAGCTAACATACAGTATAATATACATTGTTTTACTTTTTTTGTTGTTTGAGAGCGAGCGAGAGAGAGAGAGAGCACGAGTGGGGAAGAGGGACTGAGGGAGATGGAGAGCGAGAATCCCAAGCAGTCTCCATGCTCAGCACAGAGCTGGACTCGGGGCTCAATCTCACGACCCTGGGATCATGACCTGAGACAAAATCGAGAGTCAGATGCTCAGTCGACTGAGCCACGCAGGTGCCTTACTTTTAAGAAAGAGCTGTGCTTTAATAATTAACTTACTCATTGTTTTAATTATTTGAGTAATTGTCACAGATTCCCAAGACTCCATTGTTGTACATTTAGAAACTGATTAATGCTTTCTTAAGGACCAGGAAAAAATATGGAAAGGAAGTTGTTCTTGCTTTTAATTTTTAAGGTGTTTTGAAGGGAGAACGTTTACTTTCATTAGGCTGTATCCTTGTTTTAAACACAACAGTAATTAGCTCCAATACATTATAACTAGTATAACAATACCTATTGAATGTCTGCTATATGCCAGATGCTTCATGTAACATAAGTCTTCACAATTTTCACAATGATACTGATTGATCATCTGCACATTTTATAAATGAGGAAAATGACTTTCTATGTAGCTAAGAAACTAGCACAAGGTTATGTGGATGAACAAATTTGTAAGCACACATACACATTTCCCAGGATGCCATGTTATGCTAGTCAGGCTATATCTAAGGTTAACAAATCTCAAGTCGCTGGAGCTTTCTACAAATGGGAGAAAAAGCATACAGGTTCCAGAATCTCTGAATATTTATGGTCCACAACAGATGTCAACCCACTCTAGGTCCTCTAGCTCTACCCACAGGTGTGCATTGCCTGAGGGCACCTTTAGGTGTCACTAGCAGGCCTAAGGTATGAGTGAGAAAAAAAAAAAAAAAAGCAGAGGGGTACAATAAAGGTGAGAGAAAAAAAAAAAGAAAAGAAAGAGATAAAGGGGAGGGATACTTTTGGTGAGAAGTGAGACTACCACAACCAACTAGCTACCAGATACCCCCATTTGTAGGTTACTTTATACCTAATGCATTTCTGAAAAAAGTGTATCAAAAGTCTCATGTGCAGTACTCAAATAATAATTAAACATAGTGAGTTTGTCTTCCCAGAGAGTTTTTTTTTTAATTTTTTTTTAATGTTTATTTATTTTTGAGACAGAGAGAGACAGAGCATGAACAGGGAAGGGGCAGAGAGAGAGGGAGACACAGAGTCGGAAGCAGGCTCCAGGCTCTGAGCAGTCAGCACAGAGCCCGATGCGGGGTTCGAACTCACGGACGTGAGATCATGACTTGAGCTGAAGTCAGATGCTTAACCGACCGAGCCACCCAGGCGCCCCGTGTCTTCCCAGAGAGTTTAAGCAGGGAAAAAACTACCTCTTTTTTGTTCGATCTAATTTTAAATGGTAAAATTCCAACATTACATAAACGTTCTTAATTTTTTTTTTTTGCTTTAATTTGGCAATCAGACGCATAGTAGACTTGCTTAAATCTCATGAGAATCCGGTTATAATGTGATTTTTTAAAACTGTTATCTAAAACCTATTAATTAGGTTTATAAGAGTCGTACTTCTTGTCAGCTGAGCCAGCACATTTGTTTCCGGTTTTCATATTTTTCATAAAGTGATAAGGACAAAATGCAATGATATTAAAATAATTACAAATACTGTTGCACATAAATGGTGATGTTACTGAAATTAAACTATAGCCTAAGAAGAGTTCCGTTTTGTGACAGCTTGAAATGTTTGTCAGCTGATCATGAAGGTCTAAATTCAGAATACTAAAGGCTGTTAGGGATGCTGATGTGTAATTTGTGATGCTGAAATTTCTATAGAAGAATGATGAACAAGTGAAAAAACAAACTGCCTCTGATCACCTACCCTTTGTCCTCTTGGTTTAATCTCTCTGAGGCCATCCAGTGTTCCTTTAATTATAATTCATCAAGGACAGGGCTGCTTTTTCAAATCTGAAGGGGTCAAAAGTTCATCTCTCTTTCTTTCTTTCCTTCCTTTTCTACATTCATTAAGGTGGTTTTTGTTTTGTTTTTTGTTATTGTTGTTGTTGTGTTTGCCATGAAGTTATCAACAGAGTAAATGCCCTCCTCCAGGCACCATGGAAGAACATATGAATGAGGAAGCAGTCTCCCCTCAAGGGACTACAAACTCTGAAGTCCACAAGAACGCAAAGACTTGGTTGTTCACTGCTTGTTCTTATCTCCTTCACTGTTGAATCCCAGTAAGGAACAATGGCTGATATACTAGCAGTAGGCATTCAACAAATACTTGTTGAATGGATGAATATATCTAAAAATAGGAGAATGTGCTCATAGATAAAGAAAGGAAGGAAAGAAGGAAGTGGGAAGGAAGGGAGAGAGGGAGGGAAAGAAGAAAGTTTCCTTAGAAACTTTCCTTCGTTTCTTAGAAAACTAAAGGATCTACACCTGGGGAAACCTTAGCAGTTATATAGTCTATGTAAACCAAACAGGTTATTCCATCTAATAAGTGAGAGTTAAGATAACATTTTATTTACAGTTCTCAATACAGCATTTTCTCAACATTACAGTAGAATAAACAAATATGTATTAACTCCTTAAGAAGCACCCAACCAGAATCAGGCTTTATAAAGGATATAGGAAGAATAAGATATTAACTATATTCTAATCTCTGCATTGTACGGTGTTTCACAATAAATGGAATCTATTATTATTAAGTAGTTTATACCTAGAATTCTGAGAATGCTTCATATTAATAAAACTGTAGCTACAAATACCTGTCAAGAAGTAACTAGGAAAAATAAAAGATGAAAGAATCATCAAAGCTAATTTAAAATAGCACCATAACATTACTAAATTTTGCAATGCTTAATATGATATTAGTCTTGGTTCTTATAAATAAACAGCTTACTAAACATCTTTCAATATCATGAAGCATTTATTCTTTCAGATAAACTAGAGCTATTAACTGTTTCCTTGTTGAATTCACTTATACCTTATCTTTAGAGCACCGTGGAGTCCTTAAAGTTTTTCTGCTTTGATTTTCTAAAGGTGTCTTTTACTGAGGCTGCTACCTTGTAAAAAGGCAGATTAATCAGCATACATCACTTACTGCTCACTTTCTCTGAAGTAAGCTAAGTACAATCCCTAAATTAGACAGAGTCTTGGAAAGGAACTTCCTCAATAACTGCACAGTAATGGCAGAAATGCTTGGAAACTTGCTTCAGAGAGGGTGGTTTTCTTTATTCATTGCTTTGTTTGCTTTTTTGTGGGTTATTTTGGTATTTTTTGGTTTTCGATTTGCTCTTGGTGTAAGTACTAACAAAAAAGGTGAATCGGGATGGAAGGAACTTTTTACTGTGAGAAAAAGTGACTACATGAATTGGTCTATACAGCAACTACACGGAAGGTCATGATTATATCTAGTATAATATACTGCTGCATAAAGTGTGGGGGCAGATTATATAGCATTTATAGTAGTAACTCACATCTAATTTATGTATCTTTGTTAATGCTTACCAAAGTCTGGGCTAAAATACAGAAAATGTAGTTTTCTCTAGTTCCCATTTTGGATTGTGAACTCCTTGAGGCTACGATGAATGCCTAATTTGTTTGCTACCTGACGTTCCTAGCTCATTTCTTACATATTATAAGTGCTGGTGCAAAATATTAGTAGACTTTAACTATTTAACTTTGGACTTCACAATTATATATTACAAATTATTTAATGGTGTCACTAAAAGAAATTTTTTAACATTCAGAAGCAATCCATGTTTGATACAGAATATTCAAAATATAGTATAAACCATAATAAGAAATAATAATTAAAAAAAAACCCTCATAGCCTCACAAATAAGAGGTGCACTTGTTCATTCAACAATATTGAGCACTACCAGGGTTTAGGCAGATCCTATTCCAGGTGTGAGTGAAATGGGGCAGGTGGGGGGTTGTTCCAACAAGGCACTGTCTTCATGATGCCTATGTTTCAGTGGTGGGAGACAGACCATAGAGAAAACAAACAAACAAAACCTGAAACAGGTAGAAGGAGGTGGCACAAAGGTCGGAAGTGGAAAGAACTTGATGTGTATGAAACTTTTGTGGCTAGAAAAGGTGAACAGAGGGCAAGAACACAGGATGCTCAGGCAGGCTGACTGCTATAAGGATGACAGGGGATCCAAACTGGCAGAAGAAAAGCCTACAGGAGGCCCCTGCAATAATGTATCTACCCAAGCAATGAGAATGGTTTATATTAAGCGAGCAGAAGAAAAGAAGGAGAAAAGATGATAGATTCAAGATGATACTTTGAAAGAGAACTAAGAGGACTATCTGACAGATAGGACTCGGGAAGGAATCATGAATGGTCCTAGGGTTTTTATTTGAATAGACAGATGGATGATAGTTCTATTTACTGAGACGGCAAGGATTAAAAGAAAAACAGTGAGTAGGAAACCTCTACTTGCCACAAAGTACCAATTTTCCCTTCTTTCTTGGTAACACAATTCAAATTTTATTAATGATGGAAACAGGTCCAGCTACATTTTTCCATTACCTTCCTTGTAGCTAGGTGTGTGCCCTTTGGCCAAAGGGATATATTTGGAAATACTGTGTAAGAGTTTGGAAAGGTTGCTTCAATCTGAGTGATGTGCCCTTTTCACCCTGTTATCTTTCCCGACTTCCCTCCTGAAACTTTGGCAGGATGGGCAGCATGCCAAGACAACCATGGATACTGAAGTGATCTGACAGATGGAAGCACCTGCTAAGACAGTGAATCAGAAACATAAAAAGAAACCTGATGACCAAGGAGACTTCATAATATCTCTGAACGCAGACCTTCACCATATAAGAGAAACTATATATATATATATATATATATATATATATATATATATATATATATATATAACTATATATAACTATCTATATATAACTATCTATATAACTATATAACCATCTATATATAACTATCTATATATAACTACCTATCTATCTATATGTATGTATATATATATATAGATAGATAGGTAGTTATATACATATATTTTACTCGCAGCTAAATTCAGACCCACTGATACCAAATGGCTTAAGGAAGAGAGATGAAGAAAATCAAGAACGATGTTTTAAAATGCTAATTTGAGGGGCACCTGGATAGCTGGGTCGGCTAAGTGTCTGACTCTTGGTTTCAGCTCAGATCATTACCGCATGCTTATTTCATGGGATCAAGGCCTGTACTGGGCTCTGCACTGACAGTATGAAGCCTGCTTGGGATTCTCTCTCTCTCCCTCTGTCTCTCCCCTGTGAACACATTTTTTTTCTGTCTAAATAAATAAAGAAAAATAAACAAACATTTTAATAAATAAAATGCTAATTTGAGAGGTCTATTATAGACACTCAGTAGGATGTCAAGTAAAGCAACTGGATATAGAAATCTTATCCTAAAATGGAAACAAAGGTGGAAGACGTAAATTTAGAAAACACTGGGCAAGTTAAAGCAATGGGACTGATGAGATCTTGTAGGAAAAAAGCGTAGATAGAAAAAAGAGTCCAGCATTGAGCCCTGGGTCTCCTGACACTGAAGTCGGAGCACAAGAGGAGGCAGGGAATGAGGCTAATAAAAGTTCAGCAAAGTAGTTTAAGAATTTAGAAATTGTGGTTTCGTATCAGCAAAGAAGATACACCAAGATACAGGAAGTTGTCAAATGTACTGAATGGAGAGAAAGAAAATATCTGTGAGACTGGCTAATGTGGAAGACATTTTATCTTTGACAAGAACAGCTGCAATGGGATGGGGTAGTGGAGAGAGGGAGAAGGGGTGATGGGAGGGCTTTAGTTTCCTGCAATGTGGAAACACCCAAGTCTTACAAAGCCTCTCAACAAAAAACTTAGAAATGCTGAACAAAGCATAACAAACACCTTCTTAAATGTACAGCTAAGCTATAAGAAACTAAGGAGAATCCTAAAGGGCAGAGCATGAAGAAGGACGAAGAGGGACCTAGTTGCCAGAGAGAGAAGCTGCAACTGTAACTGTATAGTTGCCCTTGGGTAATTAGCCAATCACTGTTTAATTTTTTCCCTCAAATATTAAAGAGATAATGAAACTATTTATTAGCATTGGTAATGTATGGAAATAATCGTGATAAAATGAATACTTAGGACATCTTTTAAAGTCTCCTTTTTGCCCCCTGTTAATACTACCCCTCTCTATCCCCGCTCTGAATTAACCCGGTCCTGAATATTTTATTACTACCTTCACTTTCTTTATAGGTTCATCAGAGTCGTAACCCCAAACAAGTTACTGTTTATCACTTATTCATAACAAGCTTTCATCTATATTTAAACAAACTCACAGTCTTTATCTTCTAATGCAACTTGCTTTCTTGGGCTTACTAGTATTTCCCTGGTGTTTATTGATGCTGTTACATGAAGACATAATTCAATAGCTAATGACAAAAGTAACATTGCAGAGCTGTGGAAAAAGGTGTTTTTGTCCATAAATGCATAGGCAAAATGGAAAATAAAAATGTAACCCCTACTTCACTCATCTCACAAAAAAATAAAAATGGTGGATTCAAGATCTAAATATAAAACAATGAGATTCTAAAAGATTACACAGGAGAAAATCTTCATAACATTGGGTATGAATATATTTCCTAAATCAGATGCAAAAATCATTGGTCATAAAGAAAAAGACTGATAAAAAGGAACACATTAAAATTAGAAATTTTTGTTCATCCAAAGACTACTAAGAGTGAGACAGTGGAGAAAAGCATTTGCAACATATGTATCCAACAATGAGTTTCTAATGAAAAATATTTAAAGAATTTTTACAAACCAATAAGAGTCTGGCAACCCAATAGAACATTTAGTAGTAAGTCTGATTAAGAACTATAAGAGAAAAGAGAAAAGAAAAATAAGGGTACCTGGTGGGTCAGTAGGTTAAGCATCCAACTCTTGATTTCAGTTCAGGTCATGATCTCACGGTTGTGAGACTGAGTCTGTGCTGGGCATGAAGCCTGCTTGAAATTCTCTCCCTCTCTCTCTGCTCCTGCCCAACTTACTTTCTCTCTTTTGCTCTCTTGCTCGCTCTAAAAAATATAAAATAAAATGAAATGAAAATAAAATAAAATAAGATAACATAACATAACATAACATAACATAACATAAACTATAAGAGAGTAACTGAATGGCCAAAATTTATAGCCAAAGGTCTTGACCTCTTTACTCATCAGGCAAATACAAATGAAAACCTCATGAGTTATACAACAGAATATATACAATTTCAGATGACAATTCTAAATGTTAGAGAAGATGTGGAACAACAGAAATTGCTATGTTGGTGGGATAATAAATTAATACAGAAACTTCAGAATGCTCATTGGCAATTTGTATTAAAGTTAAACATCCATTTATCCTCATACATGGTGTTTCTATTCTTAGGCACATACCTAGCAAAATGTATATATATGTTTACCAAGAGGTATATCCAAGAATGATCAGAGAAGCATTACTCACATAACTCCAAACCAAAAATATCCATGAATGGTAAAACGGATAAATAATTTTTGATATATCCCTATATCCAATACTTTACAATGGAAACTGTTGTAAAATTCGACAAAATGAATAAATGTCACAAATAAAATGTTGAACAAAAAGACACAAGAAGTCAAAAGATTAGTTACCTTTGGGAAGAAGGCAAGGCTAATGATTGGAAAAAAAACCATGAGGGATATTTCTGAGTGCTGGTGATGTTTTGATCTGAGTGATATTTACATGAATTGTCTTATTCATTTCTGCAATTGTAGCAACTTATATAGGATCCAGTATTACAGGTGTTCATTAAATAAGTTTGTTGAATACATTTTGTTGAATTTAAGGTGAGAAGGAGGAGTCTTATCAATGAGATCACAGTTGTATTATTAGTCATATTATTTCAGCACTCCATAATATTTCCCTTTAATGAAACTAAGAAACCCAAAATGGTTAGACTGTGATTCACATATCTTTCTTAAAGCAAGAAAATATTTGTCAATCACATATATTTTTCAAATTCTAAATATTTAAATTAGAAAGCTTAAAGTTTCTGGGAATTTTCTTATTCTGATTATTTTTTCCTTGACAATTCCAGATAAATGAGGTAGTAGAAGTGAAAATATGTGCATTTGGTTACTAAATTGGTTTCTAGAGGGGATAACCAAGAATTAAATACTTTTCACTGAATTTCAGGAATGGAGTATTAAAGTTAACTCTGGAAGGTTAGAAGGTGCCAAGAGAGAAAAATAGAGAAACTTAAATATGTCCCTAAAATAATAAGGCTTCCAGCTTCACAATAATGGGGTCTAAAGAATAAATTAAAACGCTTAGAAAGTGTGACAACATAACAAATTAAAGTATTTCCTTCTTCTAAATTCTCTCAGAAAAACAAACACAAAAGTAAGCACTTCCCTGAGAACTACCAAGCCATAAAAATTCAGAAGATTCAAATTTATGAAATATGAAAGCCAGTAAGTTTTACACATGAAACAAAAAAAGTTTTCTAATAATCTTTGTCTCCATAGGAAAGATGAAGTTCAAAGGGAAGGGGAAAAAAAACAAGTTTGCATTATTATGCTCTTTTCCTATAATCAAATTTCAGGTTTTCTACTTGTAGGTAAAGAGTGGATTCCCTTGTATAGTATCATGTTGAGGGAGAAGGAAGAACTCCAGTTACACTTTGGAGTAGACTCAGATTGTAATACTACTTTATATTCAAATATATAGAGATTGTTAATAGATAAATGCCTGAGATTTAACAAGAATACCTAACGCCCATAGCTACAGCCCATTCTTCCAGCTCCAGGCAGCCATCTCCATGAGGGTGCTGCTATTCAGAGGAACCAGGAGAGAGAGTGTAAATGATGTATGTTAGAGCATCAGTTAAACTCATTTAAAAATATATTGTCATTTATTATCATTACTATCACAAAATGCACACTGTAAGAGGCAGCTAAGTCTCATGGCTCAGAGTACCTTCTCTAGAGACAGATTGAGTTTGAATCTTGCCATAGGGGGCCAAGATTAAACACTATGTTGGGAATGCCTGTGGGGATATTTCTGGATGAGATTAGCATTGGGATTGGTGAACTCAGGAGACTGCACTTCTCAATGTGTGTGGGCATCATCCGATCCACTGAGGGCCTGAACAGAACGAAAGACAGAAGAAGGAAGGATTTGTCCCTTTTCTTGGGATCTCATCTTTTCCTGCCCTCAGACTGGGATTCATACAACCAGCTCCCCTGTATCTCAGGCCTTTGGACTCAAAATGAATTACATCACTGATTTCCCTGGGTCTCTAGCTTGCAGACAGCACATTATGGGACTTCTCAGACTTCAAAATCACATGATCTATTTTTTTCATAATACACATACTATGAAACAGAACCAATAGGAGGTATATACCTGGAGGACGCTGACTAACACAGGGGTTAATCAGTTAATATATGTAAAAAAGTATATGCTTAGTATCTAGCTTTTAGAAAGTCCTCAATACATGTTAATTACCATCATTATTATTTTTATTACTACTACCGTGTAAGCAAGATAGTTGGACAAGCTCAAAGACACAAGCAAGCATTGCACTGGAAACTAGGGTTGCTGTGGGGCTTGAATGTGCAAGATTCAATATCCAAAAAGGCTTTCTCCGTTATTTCCTGATTTTTAAGGCAGATATTCTACTAGCATGGAAGCAATTTCAACTCTTTCTTGTGCACAGAGAGTGGAAAAAGAAATGGAAACCTCGGTCATAAGATTCCACCCAATACCCATGTGAAAGGAGACAAATAAATTGTAAGGCTGGTGGTAATGCCTTGAGGTCAGGTAGTATGAAAGCCGCCCAGAAGAAGAGTGAGAAATGAGGCACAGGTGAGACCAGTGGAGGGAAACTGGGGCACACATTCAGAGTCTGACATTGCTGTAGCAACTTGCATAAGTTTTAACGTTTTTGTCGCACTTAGACCATCTCTTCTGTGCACCCTCCCATCCCCTGCCTAGGTGATGGCAGATGCCTCAAGCCTTTCATTGGTAGCTATGGGGTTAAGATCCAACCTCGGAAGCTATCTGCTTGAGTTCCTGACTCTCCCATGCAACTTTGCCAAAGACTTCAGGTTTAAGACTTGTGGTAGGAAAAAAATGCCTCATTAGGAGGGAACTGCAAAGTGTCTAGACTTAATGAAGTTTGACTTTCATTAAAGGTAGTGGCAAACGGGAATTTCGGCAATCTGTTTTTTAGCACTTGGGACACAATACTCTCCTCAGTTATGCATTACTGAAAGAATGTGCTACTAGTGGAGGGTGAAGGGCAGGTGTGAGGGTAGGTGTCCTGTCTCTGGCCCAGCATCTGTTAAAGATCTCCCTTTTTGGCTCAAAATGTCAGAACATCTTGTGAATATTTAAAAGGAAACACTTTTTTTTTTTTTTTTTTGGATACAGATTCAAATAAATAACTTTATTGTAGAGCAGTGAACTCTTTTTTTTTTTTTTTTTTTTTTTTTTTTGCCAGGATCCCTTACCTTTCCCCCTGTTCCCCATATACTCCAGGTGCTTTTGTATGTATTTACTTGTGCTACAGTTTTAAGTACAGTGTGAGTGTATATATCTCCAGTTCTTTTGTTGTGTGTGGTAGAGAGGGATGGCATGGGGTTATAAAAATGCGCCTTATTCTGTTTTAAAAAATTGTAAATTGTATCAATTTTCTAAGCTTCTTGCCCCATTTCTATCTGTTCTGACACAGAATTTGTTTCATCAAATGAATGAGTTGTGGGGAAACTGTCAAAACATATAGACAGACGGTTGCCAAAGAGCCTTGAAAAAAACAACTATGTGTTCATCACGTGGGAGTGCATTAGCACAAACATCTCTCTATCAAATCATTGAGCAAGTATTTTTAAAATCTATAGTGGGATGCATGTTTTATATCAAGATTACAACAAAACAACAAAAACCCCAGAATGTAATATATACAAGGCACCATGCTTAGCACATGGGCATGAAGATACATGCAAAGACCCATATTCACTAGGTATGCAAAACAAAGCAGAAGCAATGGGAAACAAGAGGTTTTCATTCCTGCTGTGTAAGGCTATGAATTTGGGCTATCTGCTTAATCTCTCTGGATGGGCCTCAGTTTCCAGTTACATACAAAACAAGGTTGAACACCTATGTGATTGTTTTTACTCTTCTCATCAGTCTAACCAGAATGGTCCAGTGTGTGCATGGAAAACTTAGCCAACAATGTCAAGATATAAAGAATGGCACCTGTACGGTGAGTGAGTTCAGAGGAGAGTTTGCTGCAAGCTGAGTGCTGGAGGGAAGGACTGCCGGATGGAGGACTTCGGCTGGATAGTAAAGACAAGGTACGAACTGGATGGCAGTGAAGACAAGACGCGGAGTTTTAATTGGTAATCATGGCAGTGATTTTTAGTGATGAAGGCCAGATGCAGTTACATGAAAAAAAACAAACGTTTTAAGGAGAATTAGAAAGCACAAGAAAAGTTTGGGCAAGTACGTTGCAGTGTGCCCACGATCCATCCGTTCCCCACTCTCCTGTGGAAAAAAATCTCAAACTAAGAAACAGAGTGCTCTATGGAATGAACTCATTCTGGCAATGGTATTAATTGCTTGTTTTTGTAGTTTTCTAATTGCATTATGCACTTAATGGAATATGAAACTGAAAAAATCACTATAACATTTTCCATTTTGGATTAATTTCATACAGTAAACAAATGGTATCTCTGTACTAAAACCCCTTAAAGCACTGGATGATATTAAATATCAAATAAAAATAATTTTGTGATATATATAATTGGTCTCCTAGCAAAAATTCATTTGGTACCTACTATGTGCTAGGCTCTGTGGTAGATGCGGGGGCAGGTATAAATAAATGGTCTCTGAGCAGAATAAGAAACACTAGTTTTGGTTATTGACAATGCCTCAGTCAATAAAATAATATAAATAGGTCTTTCTAGGAACTGAAGAGTATTGCAATTTATATTTACTTACTTTATCCCCTCCCAAAATCTGAAAATTTTTTTACATTGATTTATTAATATTGAATCTTTCTTGATACATGATTATTACTTTCATTAAACAAATACATTTTTATAATTGTCAGTCAGGATATTTAAATTATATTGATTATTCCTAGCTTACAGAGGTGACCAAATTTATCATGTAACTATTTATTTAGAATTTATAATATTCATTTATTGGAAGCAAAGGAATAAAAACTTTAGAAGATTCATAAATGCCAATGAGCTACTTGTTTCCTTGTCTACAAACTAAAAAAGGTGGTGACAGAATTCTGACATTACGTCCTGTGAGAAATTTTTACAATGTGAAATTGACAGTGCATAAACCCAATGCCATCAATTTTCAGAGTGTTTTGAATTTTCTTTGTAAAAATAAAAACGACAGCAGTAGTCACACACAACCTGAAGTGCCATAATTTCTTCTCTAAGAAGAATTTGTTAAAGGTGATGGCTCTAACCAAGATTTGGTCCTTTGACTTGTTCCTACATCCCTTTCCTTCCCCCACTTTTCTAGGGACTTTTCTTCTGTAATTAACTCCTCTGAATTAACAAAAAACTTCATCATTTTTATCCTACAAGTGACTAAATGTTCAAATTCTAATTATTTTATGTAAGTGTTTAAAGTTGGCATCAATAATGGTGGTTACTCGTGTTGGGGAGAGTGAATGGGACTGAGAAGATGGGAGAGAGGGGTGACTTGGCTGTTTTGGGGACAGAGACTTCTCACTTATATGTCTTTTTTTTTTTTTTTTTTTTTTTGAGAAAGAGTACAAGCAGAGCAGAGGCAGAGAGAGGGGGACAGAGAGGATCTGAAGCCGGCTCTGCGCTGACACAGGCTGACAGCAGAAAGCTCGATGTGGGGCTGGAACTCACAAACCATGAGATCACGACCTGAGCCCAGCTGGAGACTCAACGACTGAACCACCCAGGTGTCCCCTCACTATATACCTTTCAATGCTTTTTGGTGTTTGAAGCACATAATTGTAGCCACTTAATCAGACAACAGCAGCAGTAACAATAACATAACTGGAAAGAACAAAATTATCCTTCAATTTCAATGAGAATTTTAGAGTGGAACTTTGTAGGAGCTGCAACATGTAGCAAATGTTGCTGGTTATGTGTGTATCAATTAGACAAGATACTTGAACTGCAGGCTTTTCCCGCAGAATATTGAGCTGACGCAATTTAAAATTTCTGCTTAGCATGTTTTTAAATATTTGCTTATTTGCCACATTAGTAGCATTAGCCACCTTTCCCTACACCAACTTCCTCAGACCATACAGCTATCACTATATTTACATGGGAAGCACCAACACAATGTCTCAAGGCTTGAACCAAGGTTATAGGTTGTATTGCATACTTAACTGGAGTCCAGACGCAGGTGCCGGCAGGAGCGGAGACAGCAGCGCTCAGGATACCAGCCAGGTAGGGACACCTGCGAGCCAGGCAGACCACGGGTCAGGCTCCTGGGACGAGAGGACACGTGGACAGGTGTCTACGGCAACAGGTGAACGATCGGCTCCAGTAGGACTTCTGCAAGGGCGTGGAGGCCACCCACTACATAATGCAGGTGACTACTTGGGATTGGCCTGCCCCTCTCAACCATCGTCCGGGCCTAGGCCACACCAAGACATGGTCCCCTGTCCCGGATCTGCCGCGAGGGAGCGGGAGGAGCTTGCCGTCTCACCGCTTTGGGCACCCAGCGCAAGCCACCCTGAGGTGGCTGTCCTCGTCCGGCACCAGCTCCGAGGAGCTGTGCAACACGGCGTTTGCAGGCGCGAAGCTGACCCTGCGGCTCCCAGCTGAGCTGAGGAAGGCGAGGCCTCGGCCGAGGGCGGGACTCCGCGCTGCGTGCGCACGTGGTGCTTCCGGTTCCTCACGCCGCGGGCGCCATCTAGGCTGGCTGTGCCTGCGCCGCCGTGGGTCACTTCCACTTCCGTGGCTGGAGGCCTAGGGCTCACGGCAGTTCCTTTCGCCTTCTTCCCCATTTTCCTTCTCTGGAAGCCGAAGCCCATCTCGGCCCGCTGCCCTTGCTAGCTGTGCTCTGAGTGGAGAAGGGCTGCCCGGAAAGCATGCCGGAGAGCAGGGACGCGGGGCTCCTCCGAGAACACCCCAGTGCTTGCCACTAGCCGCGGGACTCCAGAAGAAGGTGGCAGAGGGGATACCCGAGTGAAGGCCGGGCCGGCAGCCGCAGACGCACCTGGCGAGGCCCTGCCCCTGGATGGATAGAAACTGGATAGATGGAAACACAGCCAGAACGGTTCTTAGGTCAAAAGACGCCGAGGGGAGCCTACTCTGTGATCATGTGTGATGGTAATTTCAGATTTTTTTCGGGCACACGGTTGTACGTGAGAGGAAAGACGGATGTGGGTCTGAGCTTGTTTGGAGGTCTGATTGGCCCCTTCCAGCGGCTGCGGCCGCAGGGAGTTGAGGGTACCAATTGGGCCAGGAGGTTCCACAAGCTCCTCTTGTTTCTGTGCACGTGGCAGGCTCACTTTTCTGGCACCCTCCGCTCTAAAGCTGCACCGTGTTTCAAAAACCCACTCGAAATGAGGAAAAGAAGTCCCTCCTGGCCAAAAAGAAAAGTGTTCAAACCAGGAACGTCCATACATCACTCAGTATGATTTTCTATGTGTTAATTCACAAAGAAAAATAAGTATTTCCCAGGTGTTTTCTATTCAAAAAGAAATTTTCAGGGGGCCTGGGTGCCTTTAGTTGGTTAAACATGGGACTTTGGGCTCAGGTCATGATCTCATGTTTTGTGAGTTTGAGCCCAGCATTAGGCCCTGTGCTGACAGTGTAGAGCCTGCTTGGGGTTTTGTCTCTCTCTCTCTCTCTCTCTCTCTCTCTCTCTCTCTCTCTCTCTCTCTCTCTCCCCCTCCCTCTCTCCCCCCCTCTCTTCCCCTCCCCCACTTGCGTGCACCTGTGTGTGGTCTCTCTCAAAATAAACCTTAAATAAATAAAAATTTAAAAATAATAAAAAGTAAAAAATTCACTTTCAATGATTTCTTAAAGAAGGGAGGAATCTTTCTCATCCTGTTACATACTAGTATTCTAGTAAAGGTAACAGTTTAAGAACGTTTGCCTTTCTTGGATCCAAAGGAAAGTGCCAGATTAACAAGCACCGGGTTATCGTGCCTGCTATACTGCCTTACATCTCTAGAGTCTTCCATATGAAACTTTAGATACTTCACATTTATAGTACTGTAGTACTATTCTTATTTTATGAATAGTGAAACAAAGGCTGAAGACTAGGGGACTATCCATGATCACAGATCATGGAATCATAGTAAGGAAGTAAATTCTCAAGAGTGGATCCTCACTCAGTCATTTTGTTGAGATCATCTGACCACAGGGTAGAGAAAATGACTTGTACATATATGGCAATGAGTTTGCCTACAAGGATTAATAAATGCTCTTATTTGAGAGGTTTTGTGACTCAAATATACATTTTCTTAGAGCAACCGAGGCTGGTAGGCATATTCTCCCTAGTCATTATTTTTCACGAGGTACCGCAGGAACAGCGCTTAGAGACTATGAGTATTCCAAGAGTCTAAGAAAATGTTGGAGAAAGGGGACAATATATATGGGAAAATCACAAAATTAGTCAACTTTTAATTCATTGTCTGCAAAATGTAGCATTACAGTATTTTGGCAAACGTGGTTCGACTCATGATTTTGTGTCAGTTATAAAGTGTATTTTAATATCTGATGAGTACATTTGAAACATGTTTCATGTGACATTATGCGTTTCAAAGAATGCCTAGAGCTTATGAAGGACCTCTTTCCTAGGGCTACCTGGAGACAATTATTCATCAAATGCCAGCTCAAGTGCCACTTCCTCTGAGAGCCGCTCACTATTCTGCATTTCTGCTTCCTCTGGGCTAAAGAGGTAAGCACTTAGTTCCTGGTGTCCTGATGATAATTTGTTCAGACTGCTATTGTAATAGTTGATTATAGTTTTGGATTGTTTGTTGGTTGGTATGCTTTAACATACTGCCTGGATTCTTCGTTTATCAAGGGGAGGGACCAAATATTACTCCTCTCTATCCCCAGTATTGAGAACAGTACTGGTAACATGATAGGTGCCCCACGGTTGTTTAATGATTTAAATTACTTTTCTGTGCAAATAACAGAGTATCTAGAAATCTCCCAGTACAATTATACTTCTTGGGGAATCCACATGTATTTATGAAATGTACATGATTTTGAGACTTATATTGGGTTGTTTTACCTGGTTCACTTTGCATCTCTAGCAGTTTTTCCTAGAACTACCTGGGTAGACAAAGAATGTTCGAATTAGGTTTGATCATTTAACTTTCTACCAGTAGCCTGAAACTTCCCCAAAATGCCTCCCTCCTCCATTTTCTTATTCTATTTTCTCTTCTTACCATGTCTCCCCTCTTTACTGCTTCCATTTTGGACCAATTTTGAATGCATTTTTGGACCTAGCATCAGTTCTTTTGAGAATTATTTATGTGTAAGAACTCTGAAGATTCAAGATTTTCCCTCCTATAAACCTTTTCATAATTTTCTCATTCTTCTATGCTGTTTGTTTCCTATTTACATGGAGGGAAAAATGCAAGAGACAGAACATGAGTGTTCTCTTAATATTTTTACACTTACCCATTCTCGATTAATTACAATGATATGCTGCAGATGTCCAGCATAAACTGCATCATTTAATGTGTAATTACACCTTTTAGATGAATTCCACATCTTATTGCTGTTATTTTCCATGGACTGGAGCAGTTATGTGCCTGAGCAGAATTAAGTTTCCATCATCCCGTGTCATAGGATATTACCTCATGGAAGATGAGAGTGAAGTAGAAACTAGCATGAAGAAAAATTTTTCTTAAGATAGAAAAAGTGGCATTTTGGGAATTCTTTGAGGTTACTAAAAGATAGGAAACTGTCAGATACCACTATTAATTCATGTATAAAAATAATCTCCATTTTACATATAGTGAAACAATGAGTAATATTGCCTCTAGAGAAATAGGTTTTCAAGAAATATTGTCATGGACTTGGTAACAATACTGTTCATATACTTCAACTTTATTCATATGTGAGAATACCTATCTTTTAAACCCAAGAAAAAAATGTTAGTGTTCAAATGATAAAAGGGTAAAAGCAATATATAACATAGGGTTTTTTTTTGTTTTTTTTTTCCTCATTTTGAACCTCATTTTTATGTTGTCATAGAACTAACAAGTGCAATTTTGGGGTGCCTGGGTGGTGCAGTCGGTTAAGCCTCCGACCCTTGATCTTGGCTCAGGTCATGATCTCACAGTTTGTGAGCTCTATCCCGGCATTGGACTCTGTGCTGATGGAGCCTGCTTGAGATTCTCTCTCTCCTTCTCTCTGCCCCTCCCCCGCTTGTCCTGGGCAGGTTCTTCTTCCTTTTCTAGCCTTGCAAAATGCTGGGAACGGACACAGGCCTGTAGGGCCCCGGGCAGGTCTGTACCTCCTCTGGCTTACTGAAGACTGTTCTCTTCTGCTCCCTTCCCCTGCCTGCCGCCCAGGAAGCTCAGGGAGCTGGTTCTGTGTGGGCGATGGGCAGCTTCCGGCATAGGGATGGGACTTCAGGGCAGGCGTGCAGTCTGTTGAGTCCCTTGGTTTTATGTCTACATGTGTTTCTTCTAGTAGACTATCATCTCTTAAAAGATAAGACTCGATATTTTCTGACAACTGCAGTACAGAGCATTGTATATAGAAATGTTGCTAAATAAACAATTGAGTTAATAACCCATTTCTGAATACACTAGAAATTTAAAGGACAATGAAAAACACAGATTACTTTAATAAGGTCTGGGCATATTCATACTTAATACTATTGTTTAGATGTAGAAAGCTTAGGAAGATTTTGTTGTTTTCTCCCAGTCTTCCTCCTAAACTGCACATATGGTAGTTTTACCATCGACAAAGTAGGAGAGTTAAATGCTTCTTAATGTGAAAAATAAAAACAAATTATAACTAGGGCGCCTGGGTGGCTCAGTCAGTTAAGCATCCAACTTCGGCTTAGGTAACGATCTCATAGTTCGTGAGTTTGAGCCTCACTTCGGTCTCTACTGACAGCTCAGAACCTGGAGCCTGCTTCAGAGTCTGTGTCTCCCCCTCTCTCTCTGCCCCTCCCCTGCCCATGCTCTGTCACTCTCTGTCTCAAAAATAAATAAATATTAAAAAATATTTTTTAAAAAACAAATTATAACTTAGCATATATAGAAAGTAAAGAAAATATCACTCCCAACCTAACAGTGTAAAAAGTGCAGACAACCTACAAAACCAGGATTTGGGGTGAATCTACTAGAAAGCTGAGGATGTAAAGTAAAGCAAGTTGATTAAATTCCTTAGTTGTCTCTCAAAGGAGAAAGAGGACAAAACAACTATTTTGTCTTGACAGAATGAAGGTGATAGAGATGACTACCATACAAGTCGGTAAGAGGGAAAAAAAACTCTGGACATGGCCCCAAAGACAGATAGTGAGTAAAGAAACATCTATTTAAGAACATCTATGACAATTCAGTAATAAAGGTGAGAGTCTGTAGTGTCTGAACCAAGACTTGTGTCTTGCTCCCTGTTCCCAGCTCAGTGAGGCAGATACTCTGTTCCACACTACTACTTTCAAGAACACCAGACATCTTCCTCTCAGCTCCAAGAGGGAGACTTTCTTCCCAGGAGGAGTGGAGCATTGTTGTTTCCCTTTTCATCCCCAGCTGCTTGTTACTAAGGTCATGTCCTGGGTGGGTGCATTTGAGAGGCGGATAGGTCCCTTCTTCTACTCAGCCCCCACTCATGGGACAGACTCTGCCTTGGGTGCAGCACGCTAAAATACTGGGGCCTGGTCAGTTTTGCCCTGACTTTGGAGCTGGTGGTTTCTCACTAAGAGAGACAAGCCAAGAGAACCCTGTGCTCCTGTTCTCACCTACCGAATGCTGAATTCCTAGAGCATGGTGTCACTCAGAAGACTGCCGTTGTCCCTATCCTTAAATCCAGAACTTTGGCTCAGAGATTTTGCCTTAGCAAGAGAAACAGGCCAAAAAAACAGACAGCTACTAATTTCTTCCCAAGGCACTGACTTCATTTGCAACAGAGTGAAGAAATTCCAGGCTAAACTCAATTTCAAGAATAATGGAGATTGTGGTGAAGCCATTTGGGAGGAGATTGAAGCTACAGGCTAAACTATAGGTCAGTTTGTTTCAAGGAGAGAACTAGGGAATAATTCAGGGAGGAGAAGTCCTGGCATCAGAACAAAATGAAATGTTTATCAGAAATTGTTCCTTCAGAGGAGTCATATTTGATTGGATTCGTTTATAGAACAAGTTATGCCCCAGGGCATTATTAACAAAATAGATCAGCTAGCTGGTAATTGGTAAAGTTTAACTTTTAGAGATGATTAGGGGAAATAGATGGAAAAAGTTCTACGAGTACCACTGTCATCTCAGTGTGACTGGGCATACCTGAATTTGTACTACCCTGGGGAACAACATCACAGGCTGACATTAAGGGTAGGGAGAGATTAACTTCACAAAAATAATCCGGTAAGTCACTAGACAAACAAATAATAATAATAACAAGCCCAATGGTAAGGGGTGGAATAATGTTCAGAGTTGCTACTATATATTATATAAAATTGCCAGTTTCCAAAAGAAAATTATGAGAATGTAAAGAAACAGGACTATATTGGTAAAAAGGTCAATCCATCAAGATAAAATGATTATAGGCATATATGCACTCAACATGAAGCAAAAACAAGAGAAGTAGGTAATTCAACAATAAGAGAGACTTGAACATCCCATTTTCAATAATGGGTAGAAAATCTAGATAGATCAGCAAATAAATAGAAAACTTGAACCACACTATAAACCAACTAGAACTTCAGACATTTTTGGAACGCTCACCCAACAAAAGCAGAATATGCATTCTTCTCAAGTGCTCACAAAACATTCCCCAGGATAGACCATATGCTAAGTCATAAAATGAATCTCGATGACTTTAAAAGGATAGAAATAATACAAAGTATGCTGTCTGGCCACAATGGAATGAAATTAAAAACTGATAGCTGGAAAATTTTGGGAACTCATAAATATGTGGAAATTAAACATCACGCTCCTAAATATCCAATGGGTCAAAGAAGGAATCAAAAAAGAAATAAGAAAATACTATGCCATTAATAAAAATGAAGACAACATACTAAAATTTATAGAATGAGACTAACATAATAGAGGTAGATTTATAGTAGTAAATGTCTATATTAAGAAGAAAGATTGAAAATCAGTAACCTAAACTTTCACTTGTGAACACTGAAAAGATACCTAAACCTAAAAGTGAGCAGCAAAAATAAAATAATAAAGATTAGAGCAGAAATTAAGGAAATAGTGAATAGACAAACAATAGAGAAAAATCAATGAAACCAAAACGTTGGTTCTTTGAAAAGGTTGCTAAAATTAATAAGTCTTTATCTATATTGATCAAGAAGAAAAAGACTCAAATTATTGGAATCAGAAATGAAAGAGGGAGCTTAACTGCTGATCCTGAAGAAGTAAAATGAATTTTGGAAGAATCCTGTGTAAACCTGTATGCCAACAAAATAGATAATGTAAATGAAATGGGAAAATTCCTAGAAATGCACTAACTACCAAAACTGACTCTGGGAGGAAAAAAAAAAGACATTTGAACTTGACTTATGTAATATGTGAAAAGATTGAGTAAGTAATTTTTTTTTAATCCACCAAAGAAGCCCAGGTGACTTCACCACTGAATTCTACCTAATAATTCAAGAAAAATTAAATCCAATTATTCACAAACTTTTCTAAAAAAATTAGAAGAGGAGGGAATACTTCACAACTCATCTTTGAGGCCAGTATTACTATAATATCAAAATCAAAGATATATCACACAAAAGAATAAAACATAAGTATCCCTGTGAATGTAGACAAAACCCTCAAAATATTAAACCAAATCCAGAAACATTAAAAAAAAAAGAAAAAGAAAAACACACCATGACCAATGGGATTTATCCTGGGAACATAAGACAGGCTCAACATTTGAAAATCAATGAATATTATATATTACAGTAGTACAATAAAAAAACAAAAATAAAAAATGGTTCTCTCAATAGATGTAGAAAAGGCGTTTGACAGAATCCAATATCTTCTGATAGAAAAGGCACTCAACATACTAGGACTAGAAGGGGATATCCCTAACTTGACAAAGAGCATCTATTGAAAAACCACAACTAATATGACATTTAATGATGAAAAACTGGATGTTTACATTAACATCAGAAAAACATAAGGATGTTGTCTCAGCTTTTATTCAGCATTGTACTGGATGTTTCAGGGCAGTTACGCAAGCAAAAGAAATAAAAGATACCAAGAATGGAAAGGAAATAGTAAGATTATCTCTATTTGCAGAAGACATCATTTAATACATAGAAAATTCTAAATATTTCACTAAAATGAATTAGAATAATAAATAACAAGACTAATTGAACTAAAATAATTAGAACTAATTAAACGAGTTCAGTTAAGTTTGCAGTATACATGATCTATATACAGATATCATTTGTATTTCTGGCTGCTTGGAAATAATACTTCAAAAATGAAATTAAAAATTCATTTGTGATCGTGTAGGAAATAGTAAATTATTTAAGAATGAATTTTACAAGAGAAGTACAAAACTTATAAAAGGGGAAAAGCTAAAGAAGATGTAATAATTGGAAAAATCCTATGTTCATGGATCAAAACACTTAATATTAATTTTTTTATGATGGCAGTACTCCTAAAACTAATCCACAGATGTAACATAATCCACATTGAAGTTTCAATGGACTTATTTATAGAAATTAACAATTCGATTCTATAATGCATACAGGATTTCAAGACCCCAAGAATAGTCAAAATAAATTTGAAAGAATTACATATAGAAGACTCACATTTCCCTATTTTGAAATTAACTTCAAACCTTGAGTAAACCAAGACAGTGTCATACCGGCACAAGGATATACAGATCATTGGAATAGAACGCCTGCACATCTGTGGTCAACTGGTTTGCAACAAGGGTGCCAAGACCATTCAGTGGGAAAGCAAGAATCTTTTCAACAAAAATGGCTGATACAACTGGATTTGCAAAGAATAGTTGCCCCCCTTCCTCCCACCATATACAGTAATTTACTCAAAATGCATCAAAGCCTAAATGCAAGAGCTACAGCTATGAAACTCTGAGAAGAAAACAAAAAAATAAATGGGTCAATGTATTTAATGTGCAGTGTTCTATTAGTTTCAGGTGTACCATAGAGTGATTCACCAATTCTATACATTACTCGGTGCTCATCATAAGTGTATTCTTTTTTCAATTTTAATTCCGGTGTAGTTAATGTTGCATTGTATTAATTTAAAGTGTACAGTACAGTGATTCGGCAATTGTCTATATTTAGTGCTCATGATGGTAAGTGATCACCTTCACCTATTTCACCAGTCTCCCGTCTACCTTCCATATGGTAATGCTGCAATAAACATAGGTATGCATATATGCATTTAATTGGTGTTTTTGTGTTCTTTGGGTAAATTTCCAGTACTGCAATTACTGAGTTGTAGGGTAGTTCTATGTTTAAATTTTTGAGCCACCTACATACTGTTTCCCACAGTGGCTGCCTCACTTTGCATTTCCACCAACAGTACCAGAGGATTCCTTTTTCACCACATCCTTGCCAACACCTGTTATTTCATGTGTTTTTGATTTTAGCCATTCTGATAGGTGTGGGATGATATGGTATTTTTATTTATTTCCCTAATGATTAGTGATGTTGAGCATCTTCTTCTGTGTCTGATGGCCATCTGTATGTCTTCTTCTAGAAAACTATCTGTTCATGTCTTCTGCCCATTTTTTATTTTGATTATTTGCTTTTTTGGTGTTGAGTTGTGTGTATTTATATATATATGTGTGTGTATACATATACATTACATATGTGTGTATACATATACATTTGTATACATATATACATACATGCATAAATATATGTGTGTATACATATACATTTGTATACATATATACAAATAAATATACATACGTATACACATATATATGGCAAAATACATATATATATATATGTGTGTGTGTGTGTATATATATATTTTCTTTTTTTGGATACTAATGCCTTATCCACTATGTCATATGCAAATATCTTTGCCCACTCAGTAGATTGTCTTTTAGTTTTCTTGATTGTTTCCTTTGCTGTGCAGATGCTTTTTATTTTGATGTAGTCCTAGTTTATTTTGATTTTGTTTCCCTTGCCTGAGGAGACATTTCTAGAAGAAGGTTGCTATGGCTGATGTTAGAGATATTGATGCCTGTGCTCTCTTCTGGGATTTTTATGGTTTCAGGTCTCACATTTAGGGCTTTAATCATTTTGAGTTTATTTTTGTGTATGGTGTAAGAAAGTGGTCCAGTTTCAGTCTTTTGCTTATAGTTGTTCAGTTTTCCCAACACTATTTGTTGAAGAGAGTGTTTTTCCCATTGCATATCCTTGCTTCCTTTGTCATAGTTTAATTGACCATATAATTGTGGGTTTATTCTGGGCTCTCTAATCTGTGCCATTGATCTGTGTATCTATTTTTGTGCCAACACCATACTGTTTTGATAATTAAAGCTTTGTGTAGTATATCTTGAAATACGGGATTATTATGATTACTGTAGTTTTGTAGTGTATCTTGAAATCTGCAATTGTTATACTTCCAGTTTTAGTTTTCTTTCTCAAGATTGCTTTCTTTGGGGTCTTTTGTGGTTCCATACAAATTTTGGGATTCTTTGTTCTAGTTCTGTGAAAAATGCTGTGGGTATTTTGATAGACATTGCTTTAAATATTTAGATTTCCTTGGATAGTAGGAGCATTTTAACAATACTTGTTCTCCCAATCCATGAGCATGGAATATCGTTCCATTTGTTTGTGTTCTCTGCAATTTATTTTATCAGTGTTAGATAATTTCCTTGGTTAAATTTACCTCTAGGTATTTTATGATTTTTGGCACTTGTAATTGGGATTTTCTTAATGTCTCTTTCTACTACTTCATTATTAGTGTGTAGAAATGAATATATTTCTATATATTGATTTTGTGTACTTAGACCTTACTGAATTAATTCATCAGTTCTAGTAGTTTTTTGGTGGAGTCTTTAGGGTTTTCTATAGATAGTATCATGTGATCATCCAATAGTGAAAGTTTCACTTCTTTGTTATGAATTTGGATGTCTTTTATTTCTTTTCTTGTCTGATTGCTGTGGCTAGGACTTTCAGTGCTATGTTGAATAAAATGGTGACATTGGACATCCTTTTCTTATTTTGTCTGTTAGGGGAAAAAACTCTGTTTTTCGCCCTCCAGTTTGATGTTAGCTTCGGGTTTTTCATATATGGCCTTTATTATGTTGAGGTATGTTTCCCTAAGCCTACTTTTTTGAGGGTTTTGATCGTGAATGAAAATTAAAAACTTTTTTTGCTTATAAGGACACCATCTAGAAGTAAAAAGACAACACCCAGAATGGCAGAAAACAATTGCAAATCTTGTAGATATTGCTGAACATGAAGGTGAAGCTGGAATGCTTAGAAAAACTTTGGCACCTCAAGCCCCATTCTAAGTGCAAGGTAATAATAGCCAATAGTATTTGAAATCTGTGGCAAAGAGAAGGTTATGAGATAAGTAATAAAACCCATAAATAGTCAAACTGCTGATTAAAATAACAATTCCACCGGCAGCATAACAACAACAAAAAAAAGTCATGCTGCTTTGTAGGCATAAATACTACTTTGCTCAGTCTCGACTATTCCATATATGATAACCAAGAATTTAGTAAAAATTTATCAGATAAAAAGAAAGCCAATCAATAATGAAGAGACAAGGTAATCAAAAGATCCAGTTTCAGAATGACCCAGATGTTGAAATGATATGAAAATTTTATTTCTCTAACCATGGCTTTTCCCAGAGGGGTAAAAAAAAAAAAAAAAAAAAAAAAAAAATTTTAAATAACTTAATTAAGGACACCTGGGTGGCTCAGTCAGTTAAGCTCCTGACTTTGACTCAGGTCACGATCTCATGGTTTGTGAGTTCAAGCCCTGCGTTGGGCTCTGGGCTGATAGCAGTCTGGAGCCTGCTTTGGGTTCTGTGTCTCCCACTCTCTCTCTCTGCCCCTACCTCACCCATCCTCTGTCTCGCTGTCTCTGTCTCAAAAATAAATAAATATTAAAAAAATAAAATAAAATAATAGCTATTGAAAAACTGGGCATCATGTAGGAGCAGGTGGCAATTTTCAGAAGACTGGAAGAAACTTTTTTTAAGCATCAAATAAGAATACTAAAACTAAAACCTATAACATGGAGATGAAGAATTTCTCCAGTGGGCTTATAAGCAAACCAACCATAGCTGGGGAAAAAATAACTAAATTTGCAGGTAAATCAGTAGTCATTACCAAAACACAAACCCATGGATTAAAAAAAAAGAAAGGAAAAATAGAAAGAAAAAAATCATCCAAAATAGAACAGAGCATTCAAGAACTTCAAGACAATCAGAAGTGGTCTAACATACATGAAATTGGAGTCGAGAGAGAGAGAGAGAGAGAGAGAGAGAGAGAGAGAGAGAGAATGAATCACAATGTCAAGAGATAATGTCCTCAATTTTTTCTAAAAATGTATGGGGAAAATAAAAGCCACAGATACATGAATTGCAAAAAATCTTAGTAAGATAAATTTCCCACAACACACCTATGTACATCATAGTCAAATAGCTAAAACTCAGTGATAAAAAGAAAAATTTGGAAAGTAAGCAAAAACAAAAACCACATACAAAGGGACAAAGGTAATAATTTCATCACTTTCATTGGAAAGTGTACACTTGAGAATAAAATGAAAGGACATCTTTAATAAATGAAAAATCTCTCAATTTAGACTTGGTTACTCAGAAAACATCTTTATTTTTTTTATTATTTTTTTCAATATTTGAAGTTTATTGTCAA
This sequence comes from Felis catus, assembly GCF_018350175.1. Taxonomy (NCBI): domain Eukaryota; kingdom Metazoa; phylum Chordata; class Mammalia; order Carnivora; family Felidae; genus Felis; species Felis catus. Next base: position 18,899,906 of record NC_058374.1, on the reverse strand, counting down.
ATTGATTTCCATACAACACCCAGTGCTCATCCCAAAAGGTGCCCTCCTCAATACCCATCACCCACCCTCCCCTCCCTCCCACCCCCTGTCAACCCTCAGTTCTCAGTTTTTAAGAGTCTCTTATGCTTTGGCTCTCTTCCACTCTAACCTCTTTTTTTTGTTTTCCTTCCCCTCCCCCATGGGTTTCTGTTAAGTTTCTCAGGATCCACTTAAGAGTGAAACCATATGGTATCTGTCTTTCTCTGTATGGCTTATTTCACTTAGCATAACACTCTCCAGTTCCATCCATGTTCAGCAAACATGTCTTTAAAAATGAATGCAAAATGGGGCACGTGGATGGCTCAGTCGGTTAAGCATCTGACTTCTGCTTAGGTCATGATCTCATGGTTCACAGGTTCAGGCCCCGTGTCAGGCTCTGTGCTGACAGCTCAGAGCCTGGAACCTGCTTCATGGATTCTGTCTCCCTCTCTCTCTGCTCCTCCCCCGCTGATACTCTGTCTCTCTCAAAAATAAATTAAAAAAAAAACATTAATAAAAAATGCACAATAAAGACTTTGTCAGGCAAACAAAAGCTGGGAGGATTTACTGCCTCAGGCCTGTGCTAAAAGAAGTGTGTAGGCAGTTCTTTAGACAAAGGAATATTCTGTCATATAGAAATTGAGACCTCCTCAGAGAAATAGTGTAGCAGAAAGCATAAAAATCATAGTAAGATATGGGCACCTGGGTGGCCCAGTTGGTTAAGTGTCCAACTTCAGCTCAGGTCATGGTCTTGCAGTTCATGAGTTGAAGCCCTGCATTGGGCTCGCTGCTGTCAGCACAGTGCTCACTTTGGATCCTCTGTCCCCCTCTCTCTGCTGACCCCCTTCTCTCAAAAATAACATTAAAAATTAATGGTAAAATATGACAGATATTTTATATAATCTTAATTGCTTTAAGAGATAATGCAGTAGTAGTAACAATGCCTTACACTATATATGAAATGATAGTTGAAGGTTGATTATGATACATTAATGATGTGTAGTCATTAGTCATCATTAGTGATGGCAGTCACTTAAAATAATTTAACAGTATTCCTATCTAGTATAGGAAAATCTATGGAAAAAAAAATGCTGTAGTCTAAAAACAAGTTGTTAAATAATGAAGACCTCATCGCTTCTTAAAATCCATTTGTTATGCATTGAAAATACAAATGCATTTTAATTGTCTTTAATCCTCAAATCAGTAAACTTTCCCTAAAATACCTGTGATTAATATGGCAAAGAATTTAGTGGAAAAGGTGACCACCATTTTGTTCTCTTCATACTTACAGCACTATCAAAGTTTAGAAATATTTTGTTCTAAACAGCAAGCAGTAAGATGAGGTCTTTCCATTCCTTACTATAGTAGGAAAAATAGTGAATTTACATTATAAAATCACCTTTCAGGACATCATGTTTCAAAATATAACATCAAAAATCTGTAGACAGTGTGAAGAGCCCCAGGCGATAAGAGGAATGTTAAATGTAGAGTTTTCCATGTGAAGAAATAACACTGGTCATTTTTTCCTAATATTTTTTATTTTTACTTACACTGATATTTTGGATCCAGAAGACATTGGAGAAATAGAATATTTGTCTTTCTAGTTGTCATACAACATATTTGGTTCCAATGGAATAAAACAACAAGTTGAATTTTTAATCCTAATACAAACTTTCCTGGTTTTTAAGCTTTCAAATTATAGTTATTGTTGTAATATGATTAATAGAATCACATCAAACATTTTTTTGGCATTAATTGAACTACATTTATTTCAATCTTGGGTTTGATGATGTTTTTATGCTCTACATGGGAATAGTAGTGACTGGTTTTCTGCAGTGTCTTTCCATCCCCCTTTCTTTTCAGTTCTGCCTCTAGATGCTGCAGTAGATCAAAGCTTTTCAGAAGCAGCATCGTGCTCATTGTCTTTCGAGTCATGGTACGATAGAGAGTGACAAAGAAGAACAAGAATGTTTGGAACAGCTATAATAGTATCTATTATGCATCAATCATAGAAGGACGAGCTGAATTGTGTGGAATTGATATGTGCCTATTGTCAAAGCTTTTTCTGTAACATCAGATAGAAATAATCATTCTGAGGCAGGCTTTCCTGGGAAAGATATCCTCTGTCTCTTGGACGTGCATTTTCAGTGCGGTAGGTGGTTCTGCAATTAACGTAAGGCACAGCAAATGAGTAATTCAATTTCAAAGAATTGGTTTTAATTACTGTGGCAATACTAAATGATCAAGCATTGAAATGGATAATACTACGCAATGAACTGGCAGTCCTCTGAATTAGAAATTGTCTATTTTCATATATATTTTTTTTATCTGGCAAGTAGCTTAAATGTGGAGAAATGCAAATGCTTCACAGAACTGCAAGTGGGTATCTGCCAAGTAGGTATCCATTAAGAGTAAAATATCTGATGCTCTTAAGAATCTTGAAATTTGTTTTCAGAAATCTCTAGGTCACAAATGTCCTACCTGACACATGCATAATTTGTCTTGTATACATACTTAGGGCACAGGTTACTTGCCACCATTTTCTTATGTTCATATTTATAATTTAAATGAAAATGTTAAATATTTTATTCTAATTAATCTTATAAAATATCTGATTATGGCATATGTCATCAAATGTCCTTCAAAAAGTGAAATTCAAGGTCTTTTTCTAACAGTTTTTCAGGGACTCATTAAAAAAAATTTTTTAACGTTTAATATTGAGGGACAGAGACAGAGCATGAACATGGGAGGGGCAGAAAGAGGGGGAGACATAGATTCTGAAGCAGGCTCTAGGTTCTGAGCTGTTAGTACAGAGCCCGATGTAGGGCTTGAACCCACAAACTGCAAGATCATGACCTGAGCTGAAGTCGGATGCTTAACCAACAGAGCCACCCAGGCGCCCCTTCAGGGATTCATTTTGTAGGAAGATATACAAATTTATTAAAAACCTTTTATTAAATAAATAAAAACATTATTTAATAAATATTTTTATTAATTTAATAAATATTTTTAAGTTTAATAAATAAAAATTTATTTATATTATATTTATATGACATATTACAATATATTTATATAACAGTAATATTTATTAATTTAACATTTTATTTATATTTGTTTATAATTAAATATTTTATTTATTATTTATAAATGAATATTTTATTTACTTATTTATAAATATTTACTTATTTATAAATAAATATTTTATTTATTAAAAATATTAAATTAAAAACATTATTTATAATTTTATAAGGTACAAAAAGCATAATTTTTCAATAGACACATTATTGGTTTTTTAACATTTACTCATATTTTGAGAGACAGAACGCAAGTGGGGAAGGGGGAGAGAAAAAGGGAGATAAAGAATCTGAAACAGGCTCCAAGCTCTGAGCTGTTAGCACAGAACCTGATGCTGGGCTCAAACCCATAAACCGTGAGACTGTGAGCTGAAGTTGGATGCTTCACTGACTGAGCCAACCGGGTACCCCATAGACACATAATTAAGAATGTAAATTAACTAATTTTAGATTGATGAACAGTTGTTAATAACATTGTATGTTAATTATACTTAAATAAATAACATTTTAATTTTATTTCATTTTCTAATTTTAATGAAAATAGAAAAAAGGTACAAAGATGAGTAAGTTCTGTGGATAAATTTTACAGCATGGTGATTATATTTAATACCTTATAAAACATACTCAGAAGTTGCTAAGAGGAAATATTAGGGGATCTCATCACAAGAAAAAAGTTGTAGCTACAGGAGCTGACAAATGTTAACTAAACTTAACATGGTGATCCTTTCAAAAAAATGTCTATATATCAAATCATTATATATATATATATATGTATGTGTATATATGTATATGTATATATGTACATGTATATGTATACATATGTGTATATGTATATGTATACATATATGTATATGTGTATATGTATACATATATGTATATGTGTATGCATGTGTGTATATGTATGTATATACATACATATATGTATGTGTATGTATATATGTATTTGTATATATATGTATATGTATATATATGTATTTGTATATATATGTATATGTATATATATGTATATGTATATATATAATGATTTGATATATACATACATATACACATATATATACACATATATACATATACATATATATATCAAATCATTATATATATATATATACACACACATACATATATATAGCAAATTATTATGTTATATAGTTTAATACAGTGCTGTATGTAAATTATGACTCAATAAACCTAGCATAAACATAATTCTTCACTATAAAAAATAATTTGCGTTACTGAATGCTAACAAGCTTGAAAATCCAGATAAAATTGGTGATATTCTAGGGAAATTCCAGTCACAAAAAATTGATTCAAGAGATGATTGAAAAGTATGTAGTAACCATAGAGGAATTGATAACTCAGAAGGCACAATTGGCTTCCAAGGAAATCACATCAAATCTTCTAGGATCAGATTTCTATGCTATTTAAAATTTTCTTAACCACTATTCCCCTTTCCAGTTATAATACCTGCATTACACCGTTAACAAAACTAGAAGATGGCAAAGAAAAATATAATTTTGACTCATGTCACTTATAAAAATTGACACAAATATCTTGAATTAAATTTTATCTATTCTCAGGCCAAATTTGATGGGAATTTACATCTTAAGCAAAGACACATGAGAATGAAAGGTGGTTGAACTGAAAGTAATAGAAATAGATAAAGCCTTGATGATTGTGACCTCCTTCCTGCTACTATGATATTCAAAGCAACTCTGCAAATACTTCACATGTTCTTGTTATTGTCGTTTTTCTTTAATTTTGTGAACTTCCTAGTATTTTTGCAGTATATCCTTTTGTCTTGCTTAATTAAGTTGGGCATAATCAGTTTTTGTTGCTAACAACCAAAGAAACCAAATTAATCATAAATTAGGGCTTGCCTTTGTCAGCTGGAAGTGCCTTTACAAAAATACCTTACACTGGATGGCTTAAACAATGGAAATTCTTTTCCAGTTCTGAAGGCTGGGAAGTCCAAGATCAAAGTGCTCACAAGGTAGGTTTCATCCTGAAGCCTCTGCTTTTGACTAACAGGCAGCTGCCATCTCACTATGTGCTCACATAATCTCTTCCTTGTGTGAGGGGAGAGAGCAGGAGAAGTAGGCTTTCTGTTCTGTGAAAGGGGTTCTATGAGGGTACTAGTCACATCACAAGGCCTCTACTTCATCCATATCAAATTACTTCCTAAAGGCCTCATCTCCAAATACCATCAAGTTATGGTTAGGCCTTTCATATGTGAATTTTGGAAGATACAAGCAGTAATACTGTTACTACTCTTATTATATAGAGCCTGCAATGTTGTTTTGTGTGTGTGTGTGTGCGCGTGTGTGTGTGTCTGTGCTGTTAGCTCACAGTTAATAGAGGGGGGAAATAAACTAAGAATTGGCTGAAAATAGAATAAGAACGTAAAGTTCAGATTCTGATTTAGAGAATGACCTGTTATCACAGATCAAGGATGGATTAGGATATTTACCCCTTTAGGTTTCTAACAACTCCTTCAGTCTTCTTTACAAATAAATTCTGCACACTGTCCACTATTATGGATTAATTGTATTAATCAAAAGTTAAGTTTTTAAAAAGGTAATTAAAGTAATATAAAATATCTTTGTAGATTTTCAGAAAGCTTTCTGTGATATGAAAATAACATGTAAGAGCAGGACAGATAAAAGCAACTTTCTTTGGAAACTACTTTCAAAATAAAAACTCACTGGTGAAGGTAAATTAACACGGAATTAGTAAAGTTATTAAACTGCTTTTAAAATAAACAATGACGAATCACAGTATTTGCCAAATTTTCATAGATTAGATTTAGTAGAATATACTTCACTTTAACTTTGCCATTGTTTTCATTCCCAACAAATACAATTCCACTTAACATTTACTTTCTAATAAACATTCTGTGGTGGAGATTTGGAAATATGTTATTCCTCAGTAGCCAATTTATAGGGTCTTGCTTTTATTTCAGATGCAAATCTGTCAAGTATTGAACTACATTAAACTTGGAAGCCAAATAAATAAAGGCCTAAGGGGCACCTGGGTGCCTCAGTCAGTTGAACATCTGACTCTTGATTTTGGCTCAGGTCATGATCCCAGGGTTGTGGGATCAAGCCCTGTGTTGGGCTCCATGCTGAGCATGAAGCCTGCTTGCGATTCTCTCTCTCTTTCTCTCTCTCTTTCTCTCTCTTTTTCTCTCTCTCTTTTTCTCTCTCTCCCCCACTTCCCTCCCTCTCTTTCTCCCTCCCTCCCTTCCTTCCTTCCTCTGTCTCTCTCTCTCTCTCTCCCCCCCCCCTCTCCCCTTGTGCCCCTCAGCCACTCATGTGTGCATGCTGTCTCTCAAATAAATAGCAAAGGCCTTGATATTATTTTCAAGAAACGAGGGGCATTTAATGCCAAGTTACAATTATCAAGAATGATAATTTATGTGTGTCCACAAATTAGGGATGATTTCCCAGCTTCAGTTAGCAGGAAATGTATGCATTTAAGGGACATTAGTTCTGTGCAGGTAGGTAAGTAGCCCACTTAATCCCACTAATTCTATGCTATGTCTGTATTCAGGTACTACATTAAATAGAAAGAAAGGAAAAGTCTCTATGTCTAGACAATGTGTGATTCAATAGAGATTTGTAGTGATGGTACAAACTATCGATACGAGTCTAGGGCTCTCAAGAATAATAAGGATATATATGTAGATGCAGTTATTAATAAAGGTATCTATATTTATCAGTGCAGATTGGTATATATAGATCTGTGTGTAGGCAGGTAAGTTGGCAAGTAAATAGATCTAGAGAGAAAAAGATCATATGCTGGTTTGTGTCTGATCTTGAGATTCAGGCCTGAATCCTTTCTTTTGATACCTTTAGTCTATCCAAATCTAATTAAGACAGCTTTACCATGGCCTCATAGAGAGAAGTCACTTCTCCATACCTGCCTACCTGAGCCAAGACAGAAAGTGCTCTTGATGGTCAAATTCTTTTATCAATCACCTCCTCTATGTTTGCACAGTTGTTGGGTTTAAGAGCTTTGCTGCTCAATAAGGACCAATTGTGACGGTCCAGAGGCAGATCTTTCCCATATAGGTATCATAGGGGAAAATATTGAAGAAATTACAGAGAAGTTTAAGGGCAGCTTTTACAGATTTTTTTCCCTTTTTAATCTAAAGTTGGTTGATTTACATCCTTAATAACGTGTCTTGGAAAATTATGTTTTTTGTAGTACCTATAAAGCTATAGAAAACCCTCTAGTTTTGGCCTATAGTTTTGTTTGTTTGTTTGTTTTGTTTTGTTTTTGTTTTCCCCAAGTGTCTTTAACTGGTCTTGAATCAGGGTAATGATGGCTTTGTCCAATTAATTTGGAATCTTTTCTTCATCTTCTATTTTTTGGAATAGTGTGACAAGAATAGTATCAGCTCTTTAAATGTTTGGTAGAATTCACCTTCAAAACCATCTGGTCCTAAACTTTTATCTATTAGAAGATTTTGATTATTGATTCAGTTTCATTGGTAGTAATTGTTCTGTTCAAATTTTGTATTTCTTCCTGATTTGAAGGTTATGTGTTCCTAGGAATTTATCCATTTCTTCTAGGCTGTTCGCTTTGTTGGTGTATAATTTTTCATAAGCTCTTTGATCCTTTGTGTTTCTGTGGTTTCAGTTGTTGTTTCTCCTATTCATTTCTGATTTTATATATTGAGTCTTCTCTCTAATTGGATGAGTCTGGAAAAAGGTGTATCAGTTTTTTGGTATTAAAAAAAACCAGTACCTGATTTCACTGATCTGTTCTCTTTTTTTCCTCAATCTCTGTTTCATTTAATTCTGCTCTAATAGTTACTATTCTGTTCCTTCACCTGGCTTTGGGCTTTGATTCTCTTTTTCCCCTCCTTTAAGTGTAGGGTTAGGTTGCTTATTTGAGAATTTTCTTCTTGAGATGGACCTGCATTGCTATAAACTTTCCTTTTAGAACAGCCTTCGCTATATCCCAAAGATTTTGGACTATTAGGTTTTCATTTCCATCTGTTTCAATGTATTTGTTGATTTTTCTTTGATTTATTGGCTGACCCATTCACTGTTTAGTAGCATGTTATTTAGCCTCCATGCATTTGTGTTCTTTCCAGATTTTTTCTTGTGATTACTGTGTACATTCAGACCATTGTGGTCAGAGAAGAGGCATAATATGATTTCAGTCCTTTTGAATTTGTTGAGACTTGTTTTGTGGCCTAACATGATCTGTTCTGGAGAATGTCCCATGTGCACTTGAAAACAATGTGTATTCTGTTGTCTTGGGATGGGATATTCTGAATATATCTATTAGATCTATCTAGTCCAATGTGTCACTGTCGATTTTCTGTCTGGATGATCTATCCACTGATGTAAGTGGGGTATTAAGGTCCCCTACTATCATTTTATTACTGTCAATTTCTTCCTTAATATCTCTTAATAGTTTCTTTCTGTATCAGGTGCCTCCATATTGGGTGCATAAATACTTACAATTGTTATATTCTCTTGTTGGATTGTTCCCTTTACCATTTGGTAATGTCCTTTTTTGTATCTTGTTACAGTCTTTGTTTAAGGTCTATTCTTTCTGATATTAATTACTGTTACCCAGCTTTCTTTTGACTTCCATTTGCATGGTAAATATTTTTCCATCCCTCTGCTTTCAAGCTGCATGTATCTTTACGTCTGAAATGAGTCTCTTGTAGGTAGCATATACATAGGTCTTGTGTTTTGTTTTGTTTTGTTTTGTTTTCAGAGAGAGAGAGAGCGCGTGTGAGGCAGGGGGGTGGAGAGAGAGAGGTGGGGGGGGAACATCTTAAGTGGACTCCATGCTGAGTATAGAGCATGATGTGGGACTCAGTCTTATGACCGTGAGATCATGATGGGAGCCAAAATCAAGAGTCAGATGTTTAGCCACTTAATCAGCTGTGCTGCGCAGGTGTCCCCTCGTCTCGCTTTTTGTCCCTTCAGTCACCCTGTGTCTTTTGATTGGAGGTTTTAGTTCATTTACATTCATTTACATTTAGTTCATTTACATACATTATCATTGTAATGATATTTACACTATTAATAGTTGTATACTTATTGACATTTTGTTGTGTTTGTGTGTTTTTTCCCTGTGTCTTTCTTTTCTTGCTCTCTTGTAGTTTGCTGGCTTTCTTTAGTAAAGTGCTTGGATTCCCTTTTCTCTATTTTTTGCATCTCTTCTACAGATTTGATTTGTGGTTACTGTGAGGTTGACATAATAGCGTTCTGTGTATAGTAGTCCTCAGTAAGCTGATGGTCACTGAAGTTTGAACTCATTCTGAAAGCACTAAATTTTCACCCCCCCAAACTTTTTATACATGTAATGTCATACTTTATATCCTTTTATTTTGTGAGTCCCTTGACTGATATTCTCAATGTAATTGATTTTACTGCTTTGGGGCTTTAACTTCCGTACTGGTTTTATGCATTATTACGCTAGTACTTATGTTTGTGTATACCCATAAAAAAATTTCTTTTAGTAATTTTCTTCTCATTATGGCCTTTTCTTTACACTTAATGTGTTCTGCAAGGCTGGTATAGTGGCGATGAACTCTTTTGTTTGGGTAATTCTTGCTTCTCCTTGTATTCTGAATGATCGCCTTGGTGGGTGGAGTAATCTTTGTTTTATTTATTTATTTATTTATTTATTTATTTATCTATCTATTTATACATACATACATACATACATACTTTCCATACTTTGAATTTATCATGCCACTTTCTTCTGGCCTGCAAATTTTCTGCTGGAAAATATCCGCTGATAGTTTTATAGGGTTTCCCATAAAATAGTATGTAACTATTTTCTCTTGCTGCTTTTCAAATTCTTTATCACTACTTTTTGTCATTTTAATTATTATGTATCTTGATGTAGACTTCCTTGGGTTGATTTTGTTGGGGGCTCTCTGTGCCTCTTGGATCTGGGCATCTTTTCCTTCCCAGATTATGGACATTTTCAGATATTATTTCTTGAAATAAATATTTTGCCGTATTTCTGTCTCTTCGCCTTCTGAGATCCCTATAATGCAAATGTTCTTTTGTTTGATGATGTTGCTGGATTCCCTTAACCTATTCTCATTTTTTAATTACTTTTTTCTTTCTGCTGTTAAATTTGATTGTTTTCTATTACTCTGTCTTCCAGTTCACTGATTGGTTCTTCTTTCTCCTCTAATCTGTTGATTTTCTCTAGTGTATTTTTAACCTCGCTTATTGAATTCTTCATCTGTGATTGGTTCTTTTTTTGTATTCTCTCTGTTGAATGTTTCATTGAGGTCTTCCACTCTTTTCTCTAGGCCAGTAAGTATCTTTATGACCGTTTCTTTGAGTTCTGTATCAGGTATATTGCTTTTCTCTGTTTCATTTAGTTCTTTTGCTGTTATTTTGTCCTGTTCTTTCATTTGGAACATGTTCCTTGGTCTCATTTTGTCTAACTTTGTATGTTTGTTGCTGTGTATTAGGAAAGTCAGTTGTATCTTGTGATCTTAAAGTGGTGACTTTATAAAGCAGAGTTCCTATGGTGCCTTGTAGCTCAGTGTCCCCTGTTCATCAGAAGTAGGTGCTTCTGGGGTCTCTCCTATGTGAGTTGTATGTGCCCTCCTGTGGTGGCTGACCCTCATTTGCTTTCAGTCCAGGAGGCTGCAATGACCCACTTTGCCTATTTTGGGCACGGTTTGGTTCTTGTGCTCTTAAGAGGCTAGTCTGGGGACACTGTGGGCTTGTACTTAGGCAGTGTCAGCAGTCAGACCAGAGGTCTTTCCCTGTCTATCTGTTGTGGCTGCAGTAGCACGGAGTGGCATGGTTTTCTCCCTACCTTTGTCCCCTGAGAGACATTTGTTGGTGGATGGAGCCAGCACTTAAACCAGATGCTGCCTGGACTGCAGGTGCACTGACGGTCAGGGCACTTTCTGTTGTCAATTACAAGATTTGGGTGTCAGGACTTCCAGGGTACTGGTATGTGGGGTTACCTTTCCCTTTCCTCAGTGCAAGAATCCCTTTGATGCCTCTGATGGGGCTGCTTGCAGTAATGGGATGTGGCAAGAGCTGCTTTGGAAGGACTCCTGCTGATTAGGCTGGTTAGATGGGGCAAATCTGCAGAAAAATTGGAGGGAGGGACAGGACCCACGCTGTTAGCAAGTTAAGTAAAGGGTGTTACTGTTACCTCCTGCAGTGTCTGGCTGTCTATGTTGGGAGTCAGGGGCAGAAATGGCATTTGTGAGCTCTTTTGTTCTTGGAGAAGGCCCCTCCAGCTTGAGTTCTGAGATTCGTAGGGAATCTACTTCCTGTGTTCTCCGGGTGCTTTTCAGACTGCTCTCTCTATGCTCTATGTTAGCAGGGTTGTTTGTTATGCTTTCTTTCTCTAAGGGCGGGACCTCAGTTTCCTGTCACCCTCCAGTTATCCCAGAGTAAACCTGCTCATTTTTAAAGTACCCAGATTTAAGCCCTGCTTCTTTTAAAAGCTGGCAAAGTTAAGCTCCACTGGTTTTCAAAGCCAAATGTTAATGGGAACTTGTCTTTCCAGTGCAGATCCCTTGTATCTGGGATGCCTACTGTTAGATCTGCTCTTCTCCCTTTTTTGTGCTGTGGTGTCCCTCCAGTTTATAGTCTTTTAGGAGTTCGGTTCATGACAGCATCTCTGCCCTTGTTACCCTTTTTGGTGTCGTCCTCTCTAGGGTTAACTGTGGAAAGTCTGTTCTGCCAGTCCTTTGGTCATTTTTCAGGTTGGATGCACTGATGTACCTGTTATCTAGGTAGGTCCCTGGAGGTAGGTAAGCTTAGGGTCCTTCTATGATGTCATCTTTTCAGAAGTAGAATTTTGTATCTTTTACCTATTTTCTGCCACCCCTAAATTCCCAACACCACATTTCTGGCAAACAACAATCTGTTTTTTTGTTTCTGTGAGCTTTTTGTTTGTTTGTTTGGTTGGTTTTTTCCACATTCAGTGTTGTTTTTCTTTTTGTTTTTTTGTTTTTTCTCTCCTATCTGGCTTGTTTCACTTAGCATAATACCCTAAAGGTCCATCTATGTTGTTGCAAATGGCAGGATTTTCTTATTTCTCATGGTTAAATTATAGTCCATTGTATATACACAGCACACAGCATATTTCCTTTATCATTCATCCTTCGACGAACACTTAGGTTATTTCCATGTCTTGGCTCTTGTAAATAATGCTGCAGTGAACATGGGGTGCAGGTAACTCTTTGAGATAGTGACTTTGTTTCCTTGAGGTATATATCCAACAGTGGAATTGCTGGATATTATGGTACTTCTGCTTTTCCTCTTTGAGGAACTTCTATACTGTTTTCCACATGACTGCATCAATTTATATTCCCACCTACAGTGCACAAGGATTCTCTTTTCTCCACATTCTCACCAACACTTGTTATCTCTTGTCTTTTTGATTACAGTCATTTTAACAGGGGTAAAGTGATAGCTCAGTATTTGTTTTAATTTGTATTTCTCTGTTGATTAGTGATATTAAATACCTATTCATATACCTGTTGGCCATTTATCTATCTTCTTTGAAAAAAAATGTGTATTTAGTTCCTCTGCTCATTTTTTAATTCGATTGTTCATTTGTTGAGTTGTATCAGTTCTTTATATATTTTAGATATTAACCCCTTCTCAGATATATGATTTATAAATTTTTTCTCTCATTCTGTAGATTACCTTTTCATATGGGTGATTACCTTTTGCTGTGCAGAAGCTTTTTATTTTGGTATAGTCCCTCTGCCTCTTAAATTTCAAAATCTGCCCAGTATTTGTGAAAGTTTTCTCTTTCTCATTCGTCTTGTTTTTTTTTTTTTAATTTTTTTTCAACGTTTTTATTTATTTTTGGGACAGAGAGAGACAGAGCATGAACGGGGGGAGGGGCAGAGAGAGAGGGAGACACAGAATCGGAAACAGGCTCCAGGCTCCGAGCCATCAGCGCAGAGCCTGATGCGGGGCTCGAACTCACGGACTGCGAGATCGTGACCTGGCTGAAGTCGGACGCTTAACCGACTGCGCCACCCAGGCGCCCCACATTCTTCTTGTTTTTATATGTATTTTCTTTAGTTCATTAGACTAAATTAATGGCTTATTTCTTTTATTATGTTGCTGTAGTGCATGGGTTTTTTTGTCAGTTATATATATGTGTATGTTAACAGTATTTTTAAATTGTGCAGTTAGCCTTCATTAGACACTTTTTTATAGAATTTATTGGTTCAATTTGTTGTTCTTTTGACAATTTAAATTGACTGTATAAGTAAATTCATATTTATTGGTAAAGAATAATTAAAGTAATAAAATTTCATGTGCACACAGCTTTGGGATAACTAATACAAAGTTTTATCATTGTTGTATGTGTATTTGTGTGTGTGTGTGTTTTTCCGTCTCCATATATTACACAATTGAATAGTTATTTTTCCTCTTTTTTTACCTGGTTTTGGGTAGTGAGTCAGTTCCATCCATCTGTGCTACATGTCATATGACCCTCCCACAGTGCTTTCTGTGGGATAAATGGAACACTGGGGAGCTGGCACCTTTATCTTTTGCCTCTTGACTGCACTGTTTCAATAAGTGAGTAAAGATTTGATTGGTATTTTTAGTCGGGCTTGTTATCCTAATGGACTATTTCAACACCTGACAGCTTGACAGTAAGGTTCAAAATGTCTTTTGATTTTACCCAGAGGTCCCATTTTCAACAAAATTTATGAGGCTTGTAACGAAGAAGAAAGTATAATACAAAAAAGCAGTCGATACAAATTCCATCTGAAGAACCTTAGATGTTGGACTTACTAGACCAAGACAAAATGATTTAAACTGTGCTCGAAGAACTAAAGAAACTATGTGTAAATAACTGAAGGAAAGTATGAGAATGATATCTCACCAAATAGAATCTCAATGAAGAGATACAGATTATAAAATGGAACCAAATTGAAATTAGAGAGACGAAAACTAACTGAAAAAAAATTTACTATCAAGGCTCAACAGCAGGTTCAAGCATGCAGAAGAAAGTAGTAGTGCACTTTAACTTAGGACAGTTTTCCACTATAAGAAACAGAAAGAAAAATGAAGAGCTCACAGGCCTGTGGGATACCACTGGGTATGCAAACACATACATACAGCAGGTAAAGAAGGCGAGGAAAAAGAGGAAAGGGACAGAAAGATTATATGAAGAAATATGGGCACATTACTGAACACATTTATAAAGCTCAAGAAACTGTATAACTCTTAGAAGAAAACATAGATATAAAACTTCTTGACCTTCCAAGTGGCAAGAGTTGCTTAGATATTGCACCTAAAGCATAAACAAAGGAAAAATAGATAAGTTTGATTTCAGCATAATTAAAAAAATGTACATTGAAGGGCACTATTAAGAAAGTGAAAAGACAACACAAACAATGGCAGAAAATGTTTGCAAATCATTTATCTGATAACAGTTTATTATTCAGAACATACGAAGAATTCTTATAATTCAACAATAAAAAGAATCTATTAAAAAATGGAGAAAATATTTGAATAGGCATTTCTCCAAAGAAAATACACAAATGGCCAAAAAACACATAAAAAGATGCTCAACATTATAAATTATTCAGGAAATCCAAGGTAAAACCAGAAGTACCACCTCATAACCACTAGAGTTGCTATAATAAAATATATGGGCAATAACATATCTTTGTGAAGATGTTTCTTGGTACTTGAAAGAGTTAAACATAGAGGTACTATACGATCCAGCAGTTGCACTCTAATACATAACAAAAGAACTGAAAGCACATATTCACACAGAAACTTATACATGAATGTTTATAGCAGTTCTATTCAGTATCAGCCAGAATATGGAAACAGTCCTGATGTCCATCAACTGATGAATGGATAAACAGGTGTGGTATATCCATCCAATGGAATTTTATTCAACAGTGAAAATCACACTTCTCTATTTTTCCTTTGTTTATGCTTCAGGTGCAATATCTAAGAAAGTCTTGCCACTTCTCATCTAAGAATTATACAGTTTCTTGAGCTTTATAGATGTGCTCAGTAATGTGCCCATATTTCTTCATATAATCTTTCTGTCCCTTTCCTCTTTTTCCTCACCTTTACCTGCTATATTCAACAATGAAGTATTGATAAATGGTACATAATGGATAATCTTAAAAACATTACCCTAAGTGAAAGAGCCTGACATAAAAAATCACAGATGTATTCATTTATGTTAAGTGTCTAGAATTGACAAATCAATAGAGACAGAAAGATTAATGATTGCCAAAGAATGTAAATACACTAAAAATCCTTGATTTTTGCAATTTAAAATAGAGAACTTTCATCGTGCTTTTGATTTGTATTTCCCTAATGATGAGTGAAATACCATCTCACACCTGTCAGAATGGCTAAAATTAACAGAGTACGTAATAGTGTACGTAACAGAGTACGTAACAGAGTACGTAATTGGTGAGGATGTGGAGAAATGAGAACCTCTTACACCTTTACAGCCATTCTGGAAAACAGTATGAAGGTTCCTCAAAAAAGTAAAAAAATAGAACTACCTATGACTTAACAATTGCACTAGTAGGTATATACCCAAAGGATACAAAAATACATATTCAAAAGGGTGCATACACCCCAACGTTTATAGCAGCATTGTCAACAATAGCCAAACTATGGAAAGAGCCCAAATGTTCATTGCAGATGAATTGATAAAGAAGACATGGTATATATACACAATGGAATATTACTCAGCCATCAAAAGAAATGAAATCTTATCTTTTGTAATGTCATGGATGGAGCTAATGAAGTAAATCAATCAGAGAAAGATGGATACCAGATAATTTCACTCATGTGGAATTTAAGAAATGAAACAGATGAACCTAGAGTAAGGAAAAAAAGTGAGAAGCAAACCATCAGAAACTTTAACTATAGAGAACAAACTGAGGGTTCATGGAGGGAGGTGGATGAGGGATGGGCTAAAGGGGTGATGGGGTATAAAAGAGAGTAATTAGTGTGATGAGCATTGGGTGTTATATGTAAGTAATGAATCACTGAATTCTACACCTAAAACCAATTTGACCATGTATGTTAACTAACGAATTTAAATAAAAACTTGAAAAGAAACTAATAAAATAGTGAATTTTATGGTATATCATCTCAACTAAAAACATTTAAAAATGCATAGTTTATTAATTTTCACAATGATAATACTTGTGTAACAATATTTAAGCCAAAAAAAGTAGGGCATTGTCAATATTGCATATCTCCTTTTGGGGCGCCCGGGCGGCTCAGTTGGTTAAGCGTCCGACTTCTGCTCAGGTCATGATCTTGTGGCTTGTGAGTTTGAGCCCCGAGTTGGGTTCTGTGCTGACAGCTCAGAGCCTGGGACCTATTTCAGATTATGTGTGTGTGTGTGTCTCTCTCTGCCCCTCCCCTGCTTGTGCTCTTTCTCTCACACAAATAAAATAAAACCTTAAAAAAATATTGCATATCTACTTTAATGTTGTTTTCAAGGTTTTAAAATCTATGTTTGCACACCAAAGTACTGTATTACTAATATATATGATGTTTTTGCCTATATCCTATTACTCAAAATTATGCATGTGAGGTTCATTAAAGTTGTTGCAAGTAGCTATAGTATGTTCACTTTCATGCAATATATTTTTTTCTATTTTATTATACTACATTTGATTTAATATATGCATATTCAATTGACAGAATTTGGAGTTTTTTGTATTACAAATAATGCAGTAATCTTGTATATGTTTTTTGATGCACATATGCATCAGTTTTGTTGATTGCATATTTTTTTGGATGTGCATATGAATGCGATTCCTAACAGGCTGAATTGCTGGATTATGGGGTATACATAAGCCTAGCTTTAGGAGATAATGACAAGGAAATTTATACCATCACCAGCAAGTATAAAGGGTCCAGCTGCTTTATTTCCTTAGTGTTGTCAACACTTTGTGTTTGCAGAATACTTGGTATTTGCTTACTGTTTTAGTCAGTTCTGGCTGCTGTATCACAGACCAGGTGGCTTAAACAACAAATTTCTCACAATTTTGGAAGCTGAAGTCCACTATTAAGGTGCTGGAAATTTAGGTTTCATTCTGAGGCCTCTTTTCTTGGCTTGCAGGCCGCCACCATCTCACTGTATGTTTAACCTGATCTCCTCTTTGTGTGCTTATGAGAGGAGAGAGAAAAGCAGGTTTTCTGGTGTCCCTTCTTAAAAGGATGCTAATTCCGTAATGAAGGACCCACACTCATACCTACTGACCTCCCAAAGGTCTTATCTCAAAATACCATTACATTGAGCATTGGAGTTTCTTTCTTTCTTTCTTTCTTTTTTTTTTTTAATATTTATATATTTTTGAGAGAGAGAGCAGGAGCAGGGGAGGGGCAGAGAGAGAGGGGAGACACAGAATCCGAAACAGGCTCCAAGCTCTGAGCTGTCAGCCCAGAGCCCAGTGTGGGGCTTGAACTCATGAAGCATGAGATCATGACCTGAGCCAAAGTCAGATGCTTAACCGACTGAGCCACCCAGGTGCCCTGAGTATTGGAGTTTCAAAGTATGGATGGGGGGTGGGGGGGGGGCGCCTGGGTGGCGCAGTCGGTTGAGCGTCCGACTTCAGCCAGGTCACGATCTCGCGTTCGTGAGTTCGAGCCCCGCGTCAGGCTCTGGGCTGATGGCTCGGAGCCTGGAGCCTGTTTCCGATTCTGTGTCTCCCTCTCTGCCCCTCCCCCGTTCATGCTCTGTCTCTCTCTGTCCCAAAAATAAATTTAAAAACTTTGAAAAAAAATAAAAAAAAATAAAATAAAATAAAAAGTATGGATGAGGGGAGAGGGACACAAACATTCAGTCATAGCAGTAATTAGCATTGTCAGTCTTTTTTAATTTAGCTATTCTGTCTGACATGGTAGTACATATTAACCTAATATTTACTGGTACATAGTATACATTTAATTTAGATTTACCTGATGATTTATAAGGTTGAGGATTTATTCATATGTGTATTGAATCTTTTGTGAATTTTATATTCAAATGGCTTGCCAACTTTTTGGTTGCTTTTTTTTTCTTTTTTATGTATTTTTTTAGTATGGTTACTAGAAATGTTCTTTTTTAAATTCCAGTTCAGTGAACATGCAGTGTTATATTAATTTCAGGTGTACAATAAAGTGATCAGCAACCCTGTACATTACTCAGTGCTCCTCACAATAAGTTTTCTCTTAATTCCCTTTACCTATTTCACCCATTCCCCCCACCTACCTCCCCTCTGGTAGCCATCAGTTTGTTCTCTATAGTTAAGTGTCTGTTTACTGGTTTGTCTCCTTTTTTCTTCGTTTGTTTTGTTTCTTAAATTCCACACATGAGTTAAATCATGTGGGATTTGTCTTTCTCAACTGACTTATATCACTTAGCATTATACCCTCTAGGTCTGTCCATGTTGTTGCAAATAGCAAGATTTCTTTCTTTTAATGGCTGAGTAATATTCGTGTGTGTGTGTGTGTGTGTGTGTGTGTGTGTGTGTGTGTGTGGGCGTGCATGTGCACATGTGCACGTGTACACGCCACATCTTTATCCATTCATCTATAGATGGACACTTGGGTTGCTTCCATAATTTGACTTTTACAAATAATGCTTCATTAAACATCGGGGTGCATATATCTTTTTGACTTAGTGTTTTCATATTCTTTGGATAAATACCTGTGGTAAGTCTATTTTTAATTTTGTGAGAAACTTCCATACTGTTATCCACAGTGGTTGCATTAGTTTGCATTCCCACCAACAGTGCAAGAGGGTTCCTTTTTCTCCACAACCTTGCCAACACTTGTTTCCTGTGTTTTTGATTTTAGCCATTCTGACAGGTGTGAGGTGATATCTTATTGTGGTTTTGATTTACATTTCCCAGATTATTAGTGATGTTGAGCATATTTTTTTGTGTCTGTTGGCCATCTCTATGTCTTCTTTAGAGAAATATCTGTTCATTTCTTCTTCTTCTTCTTCTTCCTCTTCCTCTTCCTCCTCCTCTTCCTCTTCCTCTTCCTCTTCCTCCTCCTCTTCCTCCTCCTCTTCCTCCTCCTCCTCTTCTTCCTCCTCTTCCTCCTCCTCCTCTTCTTCCTCCTCCTCCTCTTCTTCCTCCTCCTCCTCTTCTTCCTCCTCCTCCTCTTCTTCCTCCTCCTCCTCTTCTTCCTCCTCCTCCTCTTCTTCCTCCTCCTCCTCTTCTTCCTCCTCCTCCTCTTCTTCCTCCTCCTCCTCTTCTTCCTCCTCCTCCTCTTCCTCCTCCTCCTCCTCTTCTTCCTCCTCCTCCTCCTCTTCTTCCTCCTCCTCCTCTTCCTCCTCCTCTTCCTCCTCCTCCTCCTCTTCCTCCTCCTCCTCCTCTTCCTCCTCCTCCTCTTCTTCCTCCTCCTCCTCTTCTTCCTCCTCCTCCTCTTCCTCTTCTTCTTCTTCTTCCTCCTCCTCTTCCTCTTCTTCTTCTTCTTCCTCCTCCTCTTCCTCTTCTTCTTCTTCTTCCTCCTCTTCTTCCTCTTCTTCTTCCTCCTCCTCTTCCTCTTCTTCCTCCTCCTCTTCCTCTTCTTCCTCCTCCTCTTCCTCTTCTTCTTCCTCCTCCTCTTCCTCTTCTTCTTCCTCCTCCTCTTCCTCTTCTTCTTCCTCATCTTCCTCTTCTTCCTCCTCCTCTTCCTCCTCTTCCTCCTCTTCCTCCTCTTCCTCTTCTTCCTCTTCTTCTTCCTCCTCCTCTTCCTCCTCTTCCTCCTCCTCTTCCTCCTCTTCCTCCTCTTCTTCTCCTTCTTCCTCTTCTCCTCCTTCTTCCTCTTCTCCTCCTTCTCCTTCTCCTTCTCGTTCTCGTTCTCGTTCTCGTTCTTGTTATTTGGGAGCGCCTGGGTGGCTCAGTCGGTTGGGCCTCTGACTTCGGCTCAGGTCATGATCTTGCAGTCCATGAGTTCAAGCCCTGCATGGGCTCTGTGCTGACAGCTCAGAGCCTGGAGCCTGTTTCAGATTCTGTGTCTCCCTCTCTCTCTCTCTGACCCTCCCCCATTCATGCTCTGTCTCTCTCTCTCTGTCTCAAAAATAAATAAACATTAAAAAAATTATTTGGGTTATTTGGTATTGAGTTGTATAGTTTTTTGTATATTTTGGGTACTAACCCCTTATCAGATATGTCATTTCCAAATATCTTCTCCCATTCACTAGATTGTCTTCTAGCTTTCTTGTTTCCTTTGCTCTGCAGAAGCATTTTATTTGGATATAGCCCCAGTAGTTTATTTTGATTTTGTTTCCTTTTCCTCAGGAGACCTATCTAGAAAAATGTTGCTATGCCTAACATCAGAGACATTGCTGCCTGTGCTCTTTTCCAGGGTTTTTTATGGTTTCAGGCATTATATTTAAGTTTTTAATCCATTTTGAGTTTATTTTATGTATGGTGAAAGAAAGTGGTCCAGTTTTATTCTTTTGCATGTAGGCCATTTTTCTCAACAGTGTTTGTTGAAGAGAGTATCTTTTTTCCATTAAGTATTCTTGCGTCCTTTGTCAAACACATGGGTTTATTTCTGGGCTCTCTTCTATTCCATTGATTTATGTATCAGTCTTTGTGCCAGTCCCTTACTGTTTTGATTACTTTATCTTTGTAATATATCTTAAAATCTTGGAGTGTGATACCTCCAGTATTCTTATTTTTCAAGATCAATCTGGTTGTTCAGGGTATTTTATGGTCCCATACCAGTTTTAGGATTCTTTGTTCTAGTCTGTGAAAAATGCTGTTGATATTTTCGTAGGGATTGAATTAAATCTGTAGATTGCATTGGGTAGTATGACATTTTAACAATATTCATTCTCCCAATCCATAAACATGGAATATCTTTACACTAGTTTGTCATCTTCAATTTATTTCATCAGTGTTTATAGTTTCAGAATATAAACTTTCACCTTCTTGGTTTAGTTTATCCCTAGGTATTATATTATATTTGGTGCAATTTAAACCTGATTGTTTTCTCAGTTTCTTTTTCTGCTACTTCATTATTAGTGTATAGTATTGCAACAGATTTCTCTATATTGATTTTGTATCCTGAAACCTTATTGAATTCATTTATCAGCACTGGTAGTTTTTGGTGGAGTTTTTAGAGTTTTCTATAGATGGTATCATGTCGTCAGCAAATGCTCAAAGTTTTATTTTTTCCTTACCAATTTGGATGCCTTTTATTTCTTTTTCTTCTCTGATTTCTGTGGCTAGGATTTCCAGTACTGTGTTTAATACAAATGGTGAGAGTGGACATCCTTATCTCTTCCTGATCTTAGGGGAAAAGCTCTCAGTTTTTCACTATTGATTTTGGTATTAGTTGTGGTCTTTTCATATATGGCCTTTATTATTTGGGGGGAGGGCTTTATTATGTTGAGGTAAGATCCCTCTAAACCCACATTGTTGAGAGTTTTTATCATGAGTGGGTGGTGCATTTTGTCTGATGCTTTTTCTGCATCTATTGAAATGATCATGTTTTTTTTTCTTATTAAAATGGTTTATTATGTTGATTAATTTGTGAATATTGAGCCACCCTTGCATCCCTGGAATAAATCCCTCTGGATCATTGTGAATGATTATTTTAAATGTGTTGTTGGATTTGATTTGCTAATATTTTGTTGAGAATTTTACATCTATATTCATCAGGCATATTTACATATATTCCTCTTTTTTTTGGCATAGTTTTTATCTAGTTTTGCTATCAGGGAAATGCTGGCCTCATAGAATGACTTTGGAATAAATTTTGGTTGTTTTTTTTTTCTTATTGATTTGTAGGGTTTTCAAATATATTTGATGTATAGGTACTTTTTTGGTTTTACGTATTGTAAATAAATTCTTCCGCTCTGTGGTTCATTCTCTGTTGTCTCTTAATGGTGTATTTTATTGCACAGAAATTTCTAAAGTTAATGTCTGATTTAATATTCTTTTCCTTTATTCTTAGTTATTTGATTGTTTCAAAAAGTCTTTGCCTTCATGGAAATAATTATCACGTTTTTCCATATCTTCTGTGACTAAGTCAGTATAGGATGTTTATTATTGTCTGTTTTGTGTTATTGTTTACCTTTATATATACATCAAAATACACCTAGAATTTATTTGCATGTAAAACACATTGTGGGAATCAGGTTTCCTCCTTTTTCTTTAAAAAAATTTATTTAAGTTTTATTTATTTGAGAGAGAGAAAGAGAGAGATCATGAGCAGGGGAGAAGCAGAGAGAGAGAGAATCTCAGGTAGGCTCCATGATGTCAGTGTGGAGCCCAATGCAGGGCTCAAACTCATGAACTGTGATCAGAATGTTAAATGACATGAATCAGTGTCCATTTTTAAGTGGATCTTTAAGTTATTTACTTTTGTGACTGCTTTAACTGGTTCATAGTTATAGAGTTCTTCATTTCAAGATGTGTGTGTCTAGTTTCACTGAAATTTCACAGTGGGTGCTTATAGAAGTGTGTTGCCTTTCCACTTGTAATAATTAAAGAGCAGGATCTTGAGTTTGATGATGACTTAGATATTAACCCTTGCATTAGTTGATAGACACATTAGCAGTGAAATGGAGAACATTTTGCAAGTTGATACAAAGAAAACCAGAATAACATTAAGTTTCAAAAAGATGTCATTGGTTTGACAGTGAAAATACATATTTGAAATCTTATTTTTAAGAGGTGTGTTGGAAACAAACAAAAAATCTCACAGTCTTTTTATGGATTTTTTTCTGTTTCTTATTTTTAAGAATTAAATTTAAGACTACTTACTGCAAAAGATATTGCCATGAACATAGCTGTTGGTTTACCTGAAGCACATGGCCTTAACATGCTAAACACAAGGAAGTTATTTAAAGGATGTGTGAATCTTCAGTTCTTATTGTGACTTATGTGAAAAATGATTGATGGTCAGGAAGATTAATAGAGCAAAACAAATTCTTACACAGTTTCTTCAGGGTACCATCTAAATGTAGAAACAGGAATAGGCAAAGATGAAATGGTATAATAGAATGATGTATGACATTTATATGTCAAGAGAACAGTGTTAACCTGTACTTGGTTATCACATATTTGCTAGTTTGCTTACAGATAAATATGCCTTGTCTTATTTGTAATTTATTAATCTAGAAATTGGTCAGTTCTAGTTGAAATACATATATTGGGAAATATTTTTATCACTTATTAGGTTTATAGAGATTACTGTTGTGCTATTTATAAGAAAATATTTCAACATTGTTCTAAACCAGTGCTGAGAGAACTTTATGGGATGAAAATGTTCTCAGTGTTTTCCATTATAGTGTTTACTGGCAACACATGGCTATTGAGCACTTGGCATGTGACAAGTGCAATTGAGGAAATGCATTGTTAAAATTTTATTTAACTTTAGTTAACCTAAATTTCACATTAAATGTCCACATGTGGCTGATTAGCATAGTCAACAGCATGCTGTCTTACATTTATCTGAGTTAAAACATGTTAAAATACTTAGAACAGTATTTTTTAGATAATCAGTACTTATCACTTGTTGCTATTGTTATTAACATTATTATCTGCTTATAGTATATTTTGGGAAATAGGTTGGTCACATGAATCCAGTTAACAAGATATTGTCTTAAATATTTGTGCACTAAAAGCTCTAAGAATCTGTCAGTAGTACTCTTTGGTATCCATTCTTCTGACATCCACTGGCTTAAAAAAAAAAATGGTTTCATTGGATTCTCTGGTGTGAAATTTGAGATCTTTTCATGATTTAAAAGCTGAATTATATAAATTGTGAACTCTCTATTCTTCTTGTTCTTTCTTTCTCTATTTTCTTATTTCTTTTATATTTTTAAAATCACAACGGGGAAGATTTGGATTTACATCAGTAAGTTAGAGGAAGAACAATGCAAATAAAAATAAGTTTTTTATTTCTGAAACTCACATTAAATGATGAAAACAACATAAGCACATACTTCTTCTATCTACTGGATAAGAAAAATCAGTTTTGTTCTTTAAGTTTCATAGAATTGCAATATTTATTTATTTATTAATGTTTATTTACCTTGAGAGAGAGTGTGTGAGCTATCAGGGGGAGGGGCAGAGAGAGGGAGAGAGAGAATCCCAAGCAGGTCCACGTTGTTAGCACAGGCCCCATGCAGGGCTTGAACTCACCAACCAGAGATGGTGACCTGAGCTGAGATCAGGAATTAGACACTGAACCGCCACTCAGGTGCCCCTGCCATGTGTATTTATAAGACCTCACAAAATGTTTGATTTAAACATTTTAAGGGGCACATAACTTGCACCTGAAGATAATTTTAACTAAGAATACCCTCATTTCTAGTCTGTTGATTTTCTGTTGTTATCCTCAGTTTGGAGCTACCTCAATATGAGGTCATGAATTCCCTCAATATTCCTGTGAAACAAGCCAATTTAATTTGGATAATCATTGCTATTATCTTTTTTTTTTAATTGCACTTTTACTGCATTTTTCATGTAGTAGCCTTGAGGTCCTTTACAAAACCATATTTAGATTTTAACCTTCTGCTGTTCTATAAGCTTAGGCAAAGATCCTGAATGTATCTGGCTGATAGTTTTAAGCTACAATAAATGCAGCTTCCCAAAATGCTTATGTCCCACAATGCCAGAGGCCAGACTTCAACAACAAGAATAACTGATCCTCTTTTGTGTGAAGTTTTCTAGGACCAGAAATTGTGATGTCAGTAGGAAAGCAGCAGTTAGGAAAAGGTATTCATAGAGAGCACAACTAGAATATAGTTAATGGGCTTCAAAAAATTAACTGGGATAAAATTTGAAATTTATTGCAAGGCTGATCAACAATAATATGTATTTTTTCCAGTGTATTCTCACAAAAGGCACTAATGTTGGTAGTACAACTTACACTGAATACAACTGACCTTATTTAGAACAGATGCTGATGGTTGCTTACTTCCTGGCTGTGTCCCCTTGATCCTAACTGTCCTCTGATTTTGTTCACGGATCTACCTTCATATACTTGTCAGTGAGCTTCATAGGTCTGTTTTCAGCCTACAGGTGAAGGGTGTCAGCCAGCCATGTTGGCCTCATCACCTTTGAAGAGGTTGACTTGGCATGGGCTCCATGTCTCTCCTGGCCAATAAGAGTGCTGTTTCTGGGAGTGCATCCTGAGAAGGGTTTTTTTGTTGGTAAAAAGATATAAGAAAAAAATGGGCCCTGTTCTGCCTCTGAACTTCACTGGGAATACAACAGTGATGCAGCTTGTGTAGCTATCATCTAACCTGTCAGGGAGCTAATTTGAGAACATAGCCTATGAACTGAAACTTGTAAATAACCAGAGTCCTTGCTAAAGGCATGGAGCTTTTGCAATAACCAATCAAAAGAAGTGTTCTCCCAATTTCCCGGTTTTGTGCATAATAATTGCCACATTATTTTATTTTTTTTTTTAATTTTTTTTTCAACGTTTATTTATTTTTGGGATAGAGAGAGACAGAGCATGAACGGGGGAGGGGCAGAGAGAGAGGGAGACACAGAATCGGAAACAGGCTCCAGGCTCTGAGCCATCAGCCCAGAGCCCGACGCGGGGCTCGAACTCACGGACCACGAGATCGTGACCTGGCTGAAGTCGGACGCTTAACCGACTGCGCCACCCAAGCGCCCCAGTAATTGCCACATTATTTAAACCATAGGAGTAGGGATTTTCAGTTTCTTGTGGTCCAAAGTTTCATAACTCATATATTTCAGTATTATTTTTATGTTTAAATGAAGATAGGTGTTAATAATTATTTGAATAAAGGCAAGTTTAGGATGATAATTTCACATTTTTTTCCAGATACAGAAATATCTTTTACTCATGGTTATCTGGATTAGGATTACTATGATCTGTCCATGCCTGCTAGCTTGTATGCTGAATTAGTTCACCTTTTTGTTTCTAAGTTCTATCTCATATAAATAAGAATTTTAAAACTTATTTAATATTCAGGATATAAAGCAATTTGATTTGTGTTTTTTTAAATGACCATGATAAAATCAAAGGAAAACAAGAACATCAATTAGAACATTTTATTAAAATATTCAGATGTATAATGAACTTAAGGTTCTGATTCAGATGCCATGAAAACATTTAATATATTCAGTAAGAAAATTTATTTGTAAATGTAATAATTAGTATTCTGAATCCCTTCTATTTCTACCATTGCATAAGATGAGTTTCCATCAGATTTCACAGACTAGAATTTTCTATAAACTACATACCCTAGATCATACTTGATCTTGATGGTACTATTTCAGATGATTAGATATGGTCTCCAGGCATCCTGATGTTGTGCCATATAACGGGTTTGAGAAGGAGTATACAGAACTCTAAAGAAAAACACATTGAAAAGGTTAGGATTTTAGGCATTAAAATAACAGACCTCTTTCTAGATCATGCAGAATGAAGTGAGCATTCCTGACTCTCTCCCTAATACCTTTAGTCCACACTGCCTGCACTGTTGACAGGCCTAATGTTGGTGTGTATATCCAAGGCCATTGGGGCATAGGACTGCCTTATCCTCACCTCTGGTGAGACAGGGGAGTGCAGTGGCCAGAATCTTGACTCTTTCTAGGGTGCTGGTTTCTCTAAATCTGCTGTATTGATCACAGTTGAGTTAAACAAAACAAAAAAAAATACACAACCACTACCACCGCCAACAACAAAAAACCCCAGCTTTTAGTTGAGAGACTTACAGTTTACAGAATATATTAGGAAACCTAAAATGTGGAGTTTTTTTTAGGACAGACACCTTGATTTCTTCAACAAATAAATCTCAAAGAAAACATGAGAGAGAAAGAAAATGGAACCTAGAGGTTAAGAGTCTTAGGAAACATACCTGTCAATTTGGATGTATATACCATATATCTATCCTGATTTTAAAAATACAGCAACAACAGCAGTTGAACATTGAATATTTGATGATATCAAGGAATTATTATTAAATGTTTACCTGTGATATTATGGTCATATTTTTTAAAAGTCTTTGTTCCTTAATGGTACAACTGAAGTCTTTACATGTGAAATTAAATGATATCTGGGATTTGCTTAAAAATACTCTGGTTGACACCAAGTGAGCCCTAATGTAAATTATGGACTCTGGATGATATGGAGGTACAGATTTGTGTATGTAACAAATGTACCACCTCTGGTGCAGGATGTTGATAATGGGGTAGGCCATGTGTGTGTGTGAGGCGGGGGAGGGGATATATGAGAGCTCTGTGTGCCCTCTGCTCAATTTTGCTATGAACCTAAAACAGCTCTGAACAAAACAAAGTCTCAAGAAAAAAAAAAAAAAGCAAACCACCATCACCACTCGGATGTGTAGTGGGAATGGGTAGCAGTAGAGGTGAAACAAGAATGAACATGGGTTGGCAATTACTGAAGTTGGGTGATGGATATACAGCATTTCATTATACTATTCTCTCTATATCAGGATATGAGAATGTTCTCTGAGTTTTTAGAGGAGTATTTTGGAGAAGTCAATTTCACTGTTACAAAGTCAGGAAAGGTACATTGGTTTAAAATAAAGTTATTGTTTCTGAAACAACAGAAATCAAAGCAGCAACAAAGTTCAAGAACTGTGACAGATTTCTTCTCTAGCCTTTCTTAATGGAAAGGAAAAAAATGTGAAAGAGGAATTGTTTTTGATTAGGATAGAGAAAAGGAAATTGTTTCCAAGGTTCTCCAGAGTCACTGACTGCATTCATATGCATACATAGTAGAGTATTGAAAGCACCTTGAAGGGTGGGTCTTTGATATGAACCCCCACCTGTGTGCCAGAGAAGCCATTTCTCAATAGAAAGAAATAGATGTACAACACCTTCCTAGCAGCTTTTTAATTACTACAAGTTTATAAGATATTAATATAAAAATGCTAAATTTAAAAGGCTACATTTTATTTCTTATATCATTTATATCTTTCAGATACTAAATGTTAAAGATTTAAAAAAAATAAATTTTCCTTCCTTTACTAAAAATGAAGTAGCTTTGTGTTATGCATATCTACTTTGCCAAGAAGATAAATTACATTAGGCCTCTTGAATATCCATTTATTTATTCATTGGAGGGGCTACATTTTAATTTTTGCTGTGTCTTGATTGACTTGACGTCCCATCCAAATTAATCCTCTCTGTGCTCTGTGAAATATCTTCTTGTTTTCCTTCCTACCAAACAATACTAAAAGTATGTACGACATCATTAGTAAATAAAACACACAAAAAAGTCAAGTGTTGTGTTAACCTTCAGCCATATCAACCAACTCTCCAGAACTACTAGAAACTGTCTGATCTGGCACCTTGTTACTCATTTCAGTAATGGTAACGACTGTTCATGGCCTATTTTCATTTAAAAAAAATGGGGGGGGGGGAATCAACACTTTGTTTTCTATATGCTCACTTTGACAAGAGAATGAATCAGATATATTTCTAAAATCGGATGTAAGGAGGTTTTCATAGATAAGAAGTGACATGTCAGGCTAATCCTATTTTATACCCAAATGAATGCTCATATTATCTACTTAAAGAGATGAAAAAGATTTTATTGCCCATTTTCCCTCTAGACTACTTATTGCACTAAATAAGGAATGACCCTAAAAAGGCCCAAGAAAGATGTAATACACTTTAATTTTTCCTTTAGTCTTCTGAGTTATCAGGTAATAGCCTTTTACTGCTCACACCTGAATTTAAAGGGAGCACAGAATGCTATCCTCCCTTTTGTCTTTGGGAAGAGAATACAAAGAACAGTCAATAAAGAGTTACTACGGGTAGCTGACTAATACTCTGGGTTAAACTGATATTTTCCAGATTTGTCAGCTCTCGTTGAGTATGAATAGTGACCACAAAGCCACTTAACAGTGAACTGACTTTACAAGCAGACTGAATCTGTCCTGGAATGGAAAATTCTCACTGCGCATTTAGAGCAACTGAAATTCCTTCCCATTTCCAATGAACTGACTCTGCTAAAACATTCCTCTTAGCCATGATGTGGAAACATGTCCAGATGACCCTGTGTGTGTGTGTGTGTGTGTGTGTGTGTGTGTGTGTGTGTGTGTTTCTGCTTCTGAAACAATACAATTCACCATTAGCACTTACCTCCGTTTTCTCTGGGTCCCTCCAGTTCCCATAAACTGGATTAACAAATGCTTGGTTAACACTTGCTTTAGTTTTCCTTAAAGCACACAGGGCAATTAAAAGAAAAGAAGAAGAAGAAGAAGAAGTATTAAATGTAGCACCGTCCTTTTTCAGGTTATTATCTGATAGACATATTTGAGAGACACATTGTCTAAACAGCATACTTATTTTTATGAATGTATTATCATAAGTAAAGTTCTTTTTTTTCTTTTTCTTTTTTTTTTTAAGGACACCAAGGCAACCACATTCTTGAAAGCAAATGTAATTTGAACTCTGGATATTTAGATCCAAATAAACACAGGCAAATAAAAAGTGGCATAAATCAGTATTAAAGTTGATTTCTTAAAATGTTACTCAAGTAATACAAAGGATACAACATTAAAAAGTGCTGCCTATACGGAAAGGCCACCTCAGACTTCAAAAGTACCAAACCACCAAATCCTGAGGACTATTTTTCATGACAGTGTCTGTTACAAAGATCTATAGCAATGAGTCAGTGTTTAACATTTTAAATAATAAATGGAAATATGAGTGTTTTGAAGAGTTCTTAACGTTAGTGTTTTTTCTTTAATGAATCATAAGAAATATGTGTTTGATAATGTCCTTGAAAATCTCACATAGTGGTCTAGGTCTGCTTAATTTACTCTGATTAACTGCACTCCTAATGATCACTTTCTTTTTATTCTTAATTACTTAAGGGTCAGTAGACTTATTAGAAGACAACAAGCCCTGGAATAGTTGGCCACAACTGGAATAAAAAATGTATTCATGACAAGAACAAAAAAATATAACCAGATAACTAAAGATACTTCATTAAAGATTTCTGGAACGATCCCATACATGGCGTGCACGCGCGCGCACACACACACACACACACACACACACACACACACAATGGAGAATGGAAGACCAATTGTAGGATACTTGCCAGTGTCTTGAAGGCAGCCAGGAGGGAAAAAACAAACATATATAAATATATGTGTGTGTGTGTGTGTGTGTGTGTGTGTGTGTGTGTGTGTGTGTGTGTGTATGTATGCCTAGTCAGGGTATAATGGCAATAAGTCTGTCAATAATATACCTGTAAATCCTAAGGGAAAAGGTTATGAAGACGAAACTCTTACTCATTTGTTTTTTCAAAAGAAATTGTCAGAGTTATAACCTCTTATTGTCATTTACCAAACCACATAATCCTCTTCTAAGAAATGACAGTATTAGTGAGTCCAGCAGCCTAATCTGGGTAATAGTGTTTATTGGCAATACATTTCTCCTGTGGATTCAGTCTTCAAAGCTTCCTAATTTCCACTATTTCTATACAATTGGCTTAAATATTCAATAGCTTAACCAGTTCACACTTACTGTGTCTGTGGCTATCAATGCATAGGGACATATATACCATCTATATTTGTGGATTATTATTTGAAAGAAATCATAGAGACACTATTAAATAGTGAGGCAACAAGTATCTGTTAATTCCTTAACTGTATCAAGTGAATACTTATGAGTTGCTACAGTTAGGTTGGATAAATGGTATTTGATTCTTTGCCTTTCCCTCCTCCAAGACTAGTAAATCAAAGTTCTCAGAGTAGTAAGCTCAGTAAATGATGTAGTTAGGCACAGGCCTCAGCAGGGCTGCTTTTAGAGTTGAGACTGGGTAGGGAGTTGAAGAGAAGTTTCAAGATGCCAAAACCAAGGCTGGAGAGAGAGAACATGGGGGTAGGGAGTAACAAAACAAAATGGAAATTAGAAACTAGATAAAGATCAGACAACTGCAGACACAGCTCAGCACAGCTCAGAAAAATTAATCTCAGCTGAAATCAGGCATGGAATCAGGAAGCAAGAGGAAATCTAAACCATAGGGTTAGACAGGACAGATGATCCAAAAGCCAGACAGACAACCGGGAACTGAAGGAATAGGCTTGGAAGTCAATTGGATAGAAGTGAGGAACAGGCAACACAAAAGATCTTGATGTGAGACAATTATTTTTGGCTTTGCTGGGACCCCAGGTGACCTATACCAAGATTGGCAGGCAGAAGGAAGGTAAATTGATCAATCTTCCAGTCCTGTTAAATTCAGCTATGGGAGCTACTTCTGAGAGAATTTTAGGTCTTAACTAATGTTCTCTTAAAATGACAAAAGCAAAAAAAAAAAAAAAAAAAAAAAACAACTATAGGTGCCTAGCCTTTGGGGATTGGGTGACCACAAAGAAAAAAAGATGATACTTAAGGATGTGAAGTTGTAGTAAAAGAGGAAAGGGTCACAGTATGAGTAGTATGTGAGCAATGGTAAATTCTTCCTACTTTAAATTATGTTTATTAGCAACCACAGATGACTGTTTTTCCCACATCAAAGCTATGTCTCCCAACATTAGAAACTTCTGAATTGTTAGGCTTAATTCTTAATAGCTTTCCTGTTTATAGGGTAAAATATTACCCATCATCCATAGAGGTTCCATTAAGTAAATTTCTAGCTAGTGTCAACTCCATACGTTTACTATTTTAAGTACTATAATTTTCCATCTGTATCAGTTATCTATGTTTGATATTCAAACATAATTTTACTTAAAATGATAGAAATAAGGAAATCTTAAAATGATAGAAATGATTCCCTTGCCTTTGGGGATGTGTCAAGTAAGAAATTGCTACGGCTGAGGTCAGAGAGGTCTTTTCCCGCTTTCTCCTCTAGGGTTTTGATGGTTTCCTGTCTCACATTCAGGTCCTTTATCCATTTTGAGTTTATTGTGGTTTATATACACAATGGAGTACTACATGGCAATGAGAAAGAATGAAATCTGGCCTTTTGTAGCAACGTGGATGGAACTGGAGAGAGTGATGCTAAGTGAAATAAGCCATACAGAGAAAGACAGATACCATATGGTTTCACTCTTATGTGGATCCTGAGAAACTTAACAGAAACCCATGGGGGAGGGGAAGGAAAAAAAAAAAAAAAAGAGGTTAGAGTGGGAGAGAGCCAAAGCATAAGAGACTCTTAAAAACTGAGAACAAACTGAGGGTTGATGGGGGGGGGGGGGGAGGGAGGGGTGGGTGGGTGATGGGTATTGAGGAGGGCACCTTTTCAGATGAGCATGGGTGTTGTATGGAAACCAATTTGACAATAAACTTCATATATTGAAAAAAATGATAGAAATGATAGAAATTAAAATGAGGAAAACAAAATGCTTGATTATCAAGTTTTCTGCCATTTCTAACATTGTATGGTACAGTGATAAACCTGTATTAGGCTAAAATATGCTATGTTTAACTTACTGTATTTGTCAATAGGCAGATGGCTCTAATAAAGTTGAGGTTTCAAAGAATCTCACCACCTTCAGGAATCAGCAAGGAATTGACTTAGAATTTCAGAGTAGAGAGAAAAGGTAGCATGGATCACATGAGTTTTCCATCTATAACTTAATCTTTCATTCACTTAAATTATTATTAAGCTTCTATATCCAATATGTACAGACACTGTATACAGTGGCATTTTGAGTGGGCTAAAGAGAGATGTCAGTGTAGAACTAGCATAATTCTGATGGAAATTTCCACTTTAAATTTAGTGAGCATATGTATAACTCTAAAGGAATTCACTTCATGGCTTATTAACCAACAAAATTGTTTTAGTGTTGATTAAAAACATGGAAGTATTGGGGCACCTGGGTGGCTCAGTTGGATAAACATCTGATTTCAGCTCCGGTCATGATCTGGTGGTTCGTGGGTTCAAACCCTACATTGTGCTCTGTGCTCACAGCTCAGAGCCTGGAGCCTGCTTCAGATTCTGTGTGTGTCTCTCTCTCACTGTCCTGCCCCAGCTCATGCTCTGTCTCTCTCAAAAATAAAAATAAATGTTAAAAAATTAAAAAAAAAACACGGAAGTGTTTATCATAGGTATCTGAAATTATTGTAAATGGTCAATGAAGAAAAACTAAAAACAAAAACTCATCTATGTTACATCCATTAAACATGACTTTGAGATAAATGTTTATTATATGTATTTATTAACAGCTTTGTTAAATTATAACTCATACACCATAAAAATTTACACATATAAACATGTAATTAAATGTTTCTTAAAATTTTATTATTAATTTTAAATACTGTGGTGTGTGTGTATATATATGTACATATATGTATATGTACATATATGTATATGTATATATATAATATATAACATAAAACTTGACATTTTAACCATTTTTCAGTGTATGATTCAATGGCATTCATTATATTCATAGTGTTATGCAACCATCACTTCTACTCACAAAATGTTTTCATCACCAGAAATAGAAATTTTCTAACCATTAAACCATGATTTCCCATTTCTTCCCATTCTCCTTTTCTTCCAGCCCCTTTTCCTTCTTTACCCCTGCTTTACTTTCTGTCTCTATGAATTTGCCTATTCTAGGTACTTTGCATAAATAGAATCATTATAATAGTTACCTTTTTGTGTCTGCTTATTTCACTTGGTATAATGTTTTCACGATCCACCCATATCGTAGCATGTATATAAACTTCAGTGATTTTTATGGTCGAGTAATATTCCATTGTGTGCATATGTTGTACTTTGTTTACTCATTCATCAGATGATAGACACTTGAGTTGTTTTCACCTTTTGGTTATCATGAATGATGTTACAAATGTTGGCAAAAAAATGTTTGAGTCCCCATTTAAGTTATATATCTTTTCATTTGTATGTTTGCATTTGTATATCTTTACTGAAGAAATGTCTATAAAAGTCTTCTTTTAATCAGGTTGTTTTTCTCTGTTATTGAGTTGTAGGAGTTGATACATATTCTGGATATTAAACTATTATCAGATGTATGATTTCAAATATTTTCTTCTGTAGGGTGTTCTTTGACTTTTTGGATAATGTCCTTTGATATATGAAAGTTTATGATGAAGTCCAGTTTATCTTTGTTTGTTTGTTTGTTTCTTGGGCTTTTGGTGTCATACCTAAGAATACATTGCTATCTTTTCATGTGTCTGTTGATCATCTGTATATCTTCTTTGAAAAAATGTTTATTGGGGCGCCTGGGTGGCTCAGTCGGTTGGGCGTCCGACTTCGGCTCATGTCACGATCTCACGGTCCGTGAGTTGGAGCCCCGCGTCGGGCTCTGGGCTGATGGCTCAGAGCCTGGAGCCTGCTTCTGATTCTGTGTCTCCCTCTCTTTCTGACCTTCCCCTGTTCATGCTCTGTCTCTCTCTGTCTCAAAAATAAATAAAACGTTAAAAAAAATTAAAAAAAATGAAAAAATGTTTATTCATGTTCTCTAACCATTTTTTAATTGGGTTGATTTTTGGATGTTGAGTTGTATAAGTTCTTTATATATTTTGGGTATTAACCCCTTGTCAGGTCATATCATTTGCAAATATCTTCCCAATTAGTAGGTTGTTTTTTTGTTTTATTGATGGTTTCCTTCACTATGCAAAAAGCTTTTTATTTTGGTATAGCCTCAACAGCTTAATTTTGTTTTTGTTTCCCTTGCTGGAGGAGACACATCTAGAAAAATGTTTCTGTGGCTAATGTTAAAGAAATTACTGCCTGTGTTTTCTTCTGGGACTTTTATGGTGTCAGGTCTCTATCACATAACCAGGGAGATGCAAATTAAAACCACAATGAGATAATACCTCAAACTTGTCAGGATGGCTAAAATAAAAAGAAATAGCAATTGTTGGAAAGGATGTGGGGGAAAAAGGAAACTTTGTGCACTCCTGATGGAAATGAAGATTGGGATAGCCACTATGGGAAAACAGTATGGATGTTCCTGAAAACACTTAAAAAAAATGGAATTACTATATGATCCAGTAATTCCACTACTGGGTATTTACCCAAAGAAAACAAAAACACTGATTCAGCAAGATACATGCACCCTATGTTTATTTCAGCATAATTTCTAATAACCAAGATATGGAAGCTACACAAGTGTCCATACATAGATAAAGAAGTAATGTGTGTGTGTGTTACACATATATTGGAGTAACACAGCCATAAAAGAAAAGAATGAAATATTTTAAAAAGGGGGGATGAAATCTTGCTATTGGCAGCCATGTGGGACCTAAAAAGTATAAGGCTAAGTGAAATAAGTTAGACAAAGAGAAATACCATATCATTTTACTCATATGTGGAATTTAAGAAACAAAATGAAAAAAAAAAAAAAAAAGGCAAAAAACCCAGACTCTTAAAGACAGAGAAAAAACTGGTAGTTACTAGAGGGGAGGTGAGTGAGGGGATAGATAGATAAAAGGGGAATAAGAGTATGCTTATCTTGGCGAACACTGAGAAATGCATAGAATTGCTGAATCATTATGTTGTACACCTGAAATTAATATAGCACTGTATAATTATGTTTGAATGAATGAATTAATAAATATCTAATTAAATAGCACTGCTAAATACCAGGTCTTGAAGATTCACTCTTACATATTCTTCTAAATATTTTATGGTTTTAGCTCTTATATTTAGGTCTTACATCCATTTTGTGTTACTTTTTTGTGTGGTGTGAGGTAGGGGTTTAACTCCATTCTTTTGCATGTAGCAATCCAGCTGTCCCAGAACCATTTGTTGAAGAGACTGTTCTTTCCCCATTGAATGGGCTTGGTTTACATTTGTCTTCTCATTTTTAGTCCATTGATCTACATGTACATTCACTTGCCAATACCAAGTATTTTGTTTGCTGTAGCTGTGTGGTAAGGTTTGTTTGTTTGCTTGCTTGCTCGCTTGCTTTGTGGTAAGTTTTGAAATCAGAAAGTGTGAGTTCTCCAACTTTGTCCTATATCAAGACTGTTATGATTCTTTGGTGCCCTTACAATTCCACATGAATTTGAGGATCAGTTTTCCATTTCTGCAAAGAAAGGTTGTTGGAGATTATGTTCAATCTGTAGATCACTTTGGGTAGCATTGACATCTTGACAATATTAAGTCTTTCTGTGAATTGGAGATGTCTTTCTATTTATTTAAGTTTTCTTTAATTTCTTTTGGTAATGCTTTGTAATTTTAAGTGTAGAAATTTTTCACTTCCCTGGTTAGATTTATTCCCAGGTATTTTATTCTTTTATATGTCATTGTCAATGGGATTGCTTTCTTAATTTCTTTTTCTGCTTTTTCCTTGCTGGTTTAGGAGCACAGCTGATTCTGTGTTTTGAATTTGTATCTTGCAACATTGCTGAATTCATTTATTTGCTTTAGGTGCTTTCTTTTTTTTGGATTCTTTAGGATTCTCTATGATCATGTCATTTGTAAATAGAGATAGGTAAATATTTTCCTTTCCAATTATTTTGTCTCATTTTTCTGTTTAAGTTTCTTATTGATAAATACATTTATCTCTAGCTTCTTGGGGCTATAAAACCTTTAATAATATAAAACTAAATTGTAATGATACTGTAGTAGAAAGATTATTATGGCAGTGTTTGCATAGTGTTATGGTAGAATCTGACTGTCACTTAATGTGACCATCTTTAGACTCGATAAGTGAGTAATAACCTTTATGTAGGTTGAAAGTAAAGGTGACAGTGAGATTAAGTATCACTCTGAATGTTGAAGAATGGTTGTCAGGAAAATGATAGGAAAGACAGTGCCTAAAGTGTTTCTGCTGAAAAGTCTATGTTTCAAAATGAACATCTGTTTACACACATCAGAAGTTTATTAATTAGTAATTGTAATCCACTTTTATAATTAGTTTTATTGGGAGTGTCTTACATTACTTACTCAATTAATTGCTATTTTTGGCTATCAGTGGGTTAATTTCTTTTTATTAACAACAGACTGTTTTTCTCTAAGCTACTAGTATGTCATTTGTGTGTCTGACAAACAGTCAGCCTTTTAGTCTAATCAATCAAACACCTTAGTCCCCACTACTGTCTCATGGGAACAAGCTGTCACAGTTTTTTTCTCATATTAAAAAAAAGGCTTAGAAAATGCACAGAGGAAAATGAGCTCAAAAATTTAGTACAAATTACAAAAGTAAAAGGAAATATCATTTGAGACGGCAATGCATGATGATTCCTGTTACATATATGTGGACAGTATCATAAAACTCTGTTGTACAAACCTCTATGCTAAAAAGTATGGAGAACTATTGTCTCTGAAATTGAGGTAATGCAGCTATCAAGGTTATTTGAAGGAATAAACATAATTTATTTACCAAATATATTGCTCTTTGTGTGTGTGTGTGTGTTCTGTTCTCATTCTTCCACTAATGAAATTATTTGTATATATTGTTTCAAAATGTTGAAGAATATTCTAAAATACAAGAAATGATCATTCTGAGTTAAGTGCCTAAAGGAAAATTATGCTCTACAAAGTGATGACTCATTTCTAAAGATGTTCAAATGATAGAATGTTGATGATGTTGTTTATATTTTATATTTATTTAAACATGTCCAATAATTCTAGGACACATACTATGTACTAAAATATTGTGTTAGTTCCTGGACTTACAGAGTTGTTCAGTATATGGTTCCTGCCTCTAGAACTTTTTTTGGAGTGTGGCAGCTACTGGACTTCTGTCTCTCAGATGAAATTACATGTCTGCACAGTGCCTACCACAAGAAGGTGCCCAGTAATAGTTGAGTGCTATTCTCTTTACCTTTTTTTCTTACTCTTCCCTCCTTTTGTATCTGTATCTTTCTTTTAAGTTTCCTGCTTCTTTCTCCTGACCTCAAAGCCTGATTTCAATGAAGGGGCATTGGGATAAATAAAAATAATAAGGAAGTATCAAATTAGTAATAATAATCAGTGTAATCCTTTTTAAAAAATCTATCAGTTTACTAATTTTAAGAGCTAGCAAGACCTTTGCAGTCATCTTGTTCACACCTATTTTACAGATAGGGCAGGTGAGACTCTTCTACTAAACCACAAGTGTTCTGGTGGATAAAGTCTTGTCTGGTTTACTCTTCTATCACAGTACCTAGTGCAGTAGGAATCAACTGAATATTTATAGAAAGAATAACTTAGTGAATGCATATACTCCAAAGCATTAATGATGATGGAACAAAATCCACCAACCTGCTCTCTGTTCTGTTCCCTCATGTCCACTCCCAACAATACACTTCATCAATACCCAGAGAGAAAAGGTAATCATTTTTACTGTTGTTGTCATGGAGCCTTCCACTTAGCCCAAGACTTTAAGTGAGCCAGGAGCCTACTTTTGCCCTCTCTTTGCATTCATTTTTCAGTTCATTAAGGGCCAGCCCAGAGGAGTAATTTGGGGGCTTCCCTGAAGATGAGAGGAAAAGAATAGGTGTGGACCTTCTATCTCTTTCTATGACATAGAAACTGAAACAGTCATATGATTAGAGAAAAAATAATTTGGTACAAATAACTCATTAAAGTATTTGAAAAATACAGGTCTGAGTTCCTCATATGTCATATGTATCTCTGAAAAATGAGAGGTATGAAACATCCATGTATAAATACAAGGATCTTGAAATAAATTTCCAGGCTATGAAGTATTTGATTTGCTACTGCTGGGGAAAAATGTTTTCTAACCATAAAAGTACATGTGACCTTTTTTTAAAAAAAGGATCCATCTCAATTATGAAATACAGTCATTTAAGAGATTGAAATAGAATTCATTTATTCTGGGAATCATGCCTATTATGTTAAGTTTTGCTTAGTCTGATGAATGGTGAATCTGTGGTGTCCCACAGAGGTAAATCTCAATTCTACTCTTCCTGTTTCCACCTCTGTCATTTAAAACTATTTAATTTGGTTTTTCTAAATGTTCCCAGTCTTAAGA
The DNA here is from genome assembly GCF_018350175.1 of Felis catus. Taxonomy (NCBI): domain Eukaryota; kingdom Metazoa; phylum Chordata; class Mammalia; order Carnivora; family Felidae; genus Felis; species Felis catus. The sequence goes on along the minus strand of NC_058374.1, from coordinate 18,860,976 downwards.
CTTTGTTAGTATGCCTCAGCCTTTCTGAGTGTGCTAATCTTCAGATAAAAGGAAAATATAAAATCTTAATAAAATAAAGTATTTCTGGGTTACCACTTTTATTCATCTATTTTTTAAAATATTCATTATTTTTGAAAGCAAGAGAGACAGAATGTGAGTGGAGTAGGGGCAGAGAGAGAGGGAGACACAGAAACTGAAGCAGGCTCCAGGCTCTGAGCTGTCAGCACAGAGCCCGACACGGGGCCTGAACCCACAAATCATGAGATCATGACGTGAACCAAAGTTGGATGCCTAACTGTCTGAACCACCCAGGTACCCCTTATTCATCTGTTTTTAATTTCATTAAACACATTTCTCTCTGTCAAGAAGAGATCTTTTTAAAGAAATACTTGTTTCTTAATTTGGGTACCACTAATTTTTTTCTCTGTCCCATCATACAGATTAATGAATGATAATTTTTTTTGCTTCCTGATTTTAGATTGATGTAGTGTGTTTCCTATGCAGTTGTCAGTGCCATATGATTCACATATATCATCTTTTTTTTTCTCTCAAAGCCTTAAACAAGTTTTATTTTATACCTGCTGTCTGTTCATTTCCAGTTCAAATTTTAGCCAGTTTGAATAAACTGTTTTTAAGGAGAATTATTACAAATTATAAAATTTAGACCTTATTTTGTTCTTTTTGTAGTAAGGACATATTTTCCTTGCAGTTTGCGAAGATAAGTACAATAGAAGAATGTAAACTAAGTAAGAAGTACATAGGAAGTTGAAGAAAGGAATTCTGATAACTGGAAAATAGAGCCAGAGGTGAGGAGATGGACAGTACATGAAATGGATATCATGAGAGTCAATGTATTTACTAACTGAAGGATACAACTTTGACTTTCAGATTCTTCTTTAAATTATTTAAATTTAAACTTTAACAGGACAATCAGCTACATAGGTAGTACTTTCAAGAAGAAACAGACCAGGTACTTAAGTAGCACATCTCTAACTCAGGAGAAAAGACGTAAATATCTGTGTATCTTCTTGGTGTAATCTAGGCTAAAAGAGTAACAAGTCCCCACAACATTATTTAAGAGAGGACATAATGGGTTTTACTAGGTTGTTTCAGTTGATATTTTTCAAAATAATCACTGAATGCCAAAATGTGCTTCAGTAAAAATTGTCTAGGTGAGAACACCAACTTGTGCTTCAGTAAAAACTATCTAGAAGAAGGTGGTAGCAAGGAGGGGGCTGAATTTTATGGAATCCTTGAAGCACTACAGTGTCTCAGAGAATTTGATTTGGGGGAGCATTTTCATATGTTTGTATTTATTACCAAAAAAAAGTCAATGCCGAGATTACTTTTGTTTAGGTAATTATAGAGCAAACATTAAATGTGTTATAAGAATCTATTGGTAGAATGAAATCACATGACACCACGAGGCATTATAAGAATAAGTTGAGTCTGTTAAATCAACTTTTTTATTGAAAGTATACTTCTATAAAATACTATATAATCCGACTACTGCTAAAGAAAAAAAATCATGAAGTGTGGCAAATGGAAATATTCAACGATACAATAGTCTCTATTTCTAGCAATATATTGACTTTTTTTTTAAGAAGACAAACTAGGAGGGAAAAAAGGAAAAAGAAGAACCAAGCCAATTTTAAAAAAGCAGGAATAAATTAGGGGGGAATGTCTGTGACCTCAAGTTTTCATTTCCAACTCTTTAAGGAACAAGCTGAACCAAATGTTTGGGTGAAAAAGTTCAGAAAGAATTGGGTTTGCAAACATAACCAGAAATGCCACAAAAAGGAGAGGAAAGGATTAATCATCTGGGGTCACAAAACCAAACAACTGGGACACTGAATTTTGCTAAACTCATTCACATGATACAGCAGCTGCCATATTTTTCTCCTACTCTCTTCAGGCAGGAAATAAATATCACTGACTACAAAACCTGTCACTGTTCAACGCGATCTTGCTGTGGCAGGGTGCCTAAATGGGAACGTGCCCAGGAATATGGACACAATTAGTATGAATAAAGCTGACCCAGGTTCCTGTAGCTTAACCTTAAGGAGACCCCATGCTGCCAACGTGAGGTAGTCTCTACTCGGCTTCTCCTCATCCGAGTGCAGTGTTAGCACATTCACAGCTGCCTAATGCGAACCAGATGCAGAGCTGGGCTTCCTGTGGAAATGTGTTTGATAGCACACTCTGAGAATCTTTCCTGACCTAGTAAAATTACTAGGAGTCAATCTTTAAGAAATAGAGAGGAAGACAAAGATTTATACAGAAAGAGGCTCATCACAAATTATTGGTAATAATGAAACATTAGATACAACTTAAATGTCTAATAATAGGAAAATGGTTAAATGATGATACATATACTTGAGAGAACATTAAATAGCTCTTTCAGGTAATAATTGTTTAAGGGCAGTGTTTCTCCAAGTGTGGTCTGTGAACCACTAGGGGTCCTAGGACCTCTTAAGGAGGTGTACAAATTCAAAGTAATAATAATAATAATAATAATAATACCCATTGGTAAAGATCCAAAGTGTGAGCTAGATCAATGAATTTTTATTTTAACAGACTTTTTCATTGTGTTGATATTTGCACAGATGGTGTAAATGCAGTGATGGGTAAAACTGTCAGTGGCCTTGGCAGGACATGAGGCGATGGTACCCACATGTACATTGCATTCTTCACCACCACATATTCAGAGTAAACTTTTTGAAAAGTCAGTTTCATTTCAAAACGACCCTGATGAAACAACAAAAACTGATTATATTGAATCTCAACTTGCTCAGGTAATTTTTTTAATATTATGAGAAGTATGCATAAAGTACTTTTATGCCATATTAAAGTGCATGTTACCTTGTGGAAAGCACTGCAAGATTGAGTTGCATGCTAAACTAACTTCTTTTTTCATGGAATAACATTTGTACTTAAAAGAATGACTTACAACCTGTGGTCATTCAGACTAGAGCATTTGGCAGACATTTTATTGGAAATGAACAAGAAAGGCTGATAATCTCAGAGAAAATACCTGACAATATCTCTTGCTAATGATGAAATCTGAACTTTCATACAAAAATTAGAATTTTGAAAAACTTACATTTTCTATCATGAGCACAACAGCTTCCCATCATTTTTAAGACTTGTCTGATGAGATTTTTTTCTTAAGTTGCATAATGAATTGTTTCAACATTTGACAAGCTACATAACTCACTGAACTGGTAATTTTCTAAATGAAAAATGTGTGACACTACAAAATCATACATAGGTAAAAGATCTATACAAAGTGCTAGATAGACCAATGAATTTTTAATGTAACAATGCAAAAACTTTACTGATAGGATTTCAGATTCCACTTTACAACTACACTTAAGAAACTACCACAATGTCAAGTTTTGGTGTAGTAAAAACTATCCATGATTACTCAAAAAGATATGAAAATATACCTCCCTTTTGAAAAAAAAAAATACACACACACACACACACACACACACACACACACACACACACACACACATATATACACACAGATATACGTAAGATTGAATTCTTTACCTTGCTAACACATACTTTTCCTTCAGTAAGATTTTGCTATCTCTTCTAAAAATATTTCCTTTTTCTTTACCCTATAAATGTGACGCCATAAGTTCTATAGTTGATAAAGGTCACTTTTCATAAAATGTTATGTATATTATATGTGTATAACATATATATATATAATTATGTTTATAATATGTGTTTTTTCTTAACATTTAGTGGATGTATTTTAAAATGAATTAACATAATTTAAAATTCTTCTCAAATTTAATTTTTAATATAAATTTCCCTAGCTACAAACCACATGAAAAATTCTTTGGGGTTCTCAATAACTTTTAAAGATGTAAAAAAGATATCTTGAGAGTAAAATATTTGAGAATGATCAGCATAGGGAAAAAAAATTGCAGACAACAACTCAGATTTCAAGATGCAAGTGTGTGCACGTGTGTTTATGTGTGTGCACACTGACAAAAGTTTGGAAGAAAATCCATCAAAATGGTAACCGTATGTATCCTTAATGTGACATTACTATTTTTATTTGTTTTTATTTTTTATTAACATTTATTTATTTTTGAGACAGAGAGAGAGCATGAACAAGGGAGGGTCAGAGAAAGAGGGAGACACAGGATCTGAAACAGGCTCCAGGCTCTGAGCTGTCAGCACAGAGCCCGATGTGGGGCTCGAACCCACGGACTGTGAGATCATGACCTGAGGCGAAGTCGGATGCTTAATCGACTAAGCCCCCCAGGCGCCCCTCTTAATGTGACATTAAAGATAATTTTAAGTTCTTTTCTGGCACTTTGTTGTATTTCCCAATTGATCTTCATTAAGTTGTTATGTATTAGAATCTTGGGGGAGGTGAGATGGTTTTACAATTTGGAGGATACCAGGAGGCATTTCCCCTGCTTGAGCTTTGTACCACCCTGCCCCAACCCCTGGGAAGTCATTTGCCTAAGCTAAAATCTGCCCCCCTCACCAGTTTTTCCTGATTGTCCTCTGTTAGCATTTCTTCTCAAAGTTTACAGTTCAGCCTTGCTGCACTACTTAAAGTTTTTGGAGGGCTGTGCTTTTTCATAAATCTTGCTTTTGCTCTTAAGTGCTCTCTTCACTGGCCAGACCCTTCGTTCACTCTGGAGCCAGATAAACTTCTCTTCTTTGTATTCCAGTGCGTGTGGTGCGTTTTACTGTCAGAACATATAGTACTTTTTTAATTGGAATGAAATATTTTTCCATGTAAATTGCTCTATATGAAAACTCTCTCTAATTTCCTTATTGAATTCTCTTAGATACATAATCTCTTTGATTGAAACTGATTGCAATGTTGAAGTTAATTATCAGTCTTCATGATTTCCCTTAGCAATCACCTAGCAACTTACCGCTTTTTAAATCTTTTTAGACAATTTAAAACTTACAGCATTATATGAAAATCTGTCTAGAAAAAAATGGGCTTATTTTATTATGACTCATGAGTTTCCACAAATTTTTAAAAATATACTCTATTTTGGGGGATGCCTGGGTGGCTCAGTCAGTTAAGTGTCTGACTCTTGGTTTTTGGCTCAGGTCAAGATCTCATGATTCGTGGGTTCGAGCCCTGTGTCAGGCTCTGCACTGACAGTGTGGAGCTTGCTTGGGATTCTCTGTCTCCCTCTCTCTCTGCCCCTCCCTTGCTGTCTCTCTCTCTCAAAATAAATAAATAAACATTTAAAAATATATATGTACTCTATTTTGGATTTATTAATATATACAGTTAAAGCTCTCAGATCTATGAATAAGTTTAGCTTATACTTTAAAAAATAGGAAAATAAAATTGTATTTTGTTTATTCTCAAACAGCCTATTTTAAAAACATAATTAGAAATTATAAGCACCCAAGCATACAAATTAGCATTTTATATAGGTTTCTTGCAAATAATCATTCCCTGTTGATGCCCAATAAATTTCCCACCATTTTTTCTTACATTACCTGTGTTTTATTCACACTAACCATGCTGTTCTCTGTCACAATTTGTGCCTTTACACAAGTTGTTCTGTCTTTGTGATGTTCTTCCTCCTTTCCATCTGGTAGATTTTAGTTCATGAATTCAGATTTGATAAATACAACACACCCTTCAATCTCTCCACCATATTACTCTCACCTCTGAAGCAACATGAGCCTCTTTACCTGTGTTTCTCCATTTCTGTGCAGGAAGTGACTGTATGTGCTTAATATATGCTTCTTGAAGAATTGGAATTATTTGCTTTTATATATTCCTTCTTCACCAGAGTATAAATTATTATTTATTTTTGTATTCCCATCTTTAGCACAATGCCTACCACAAAATAGGTGCTTAATAAATGTTTGCCAACAAATACATGGATGGGTTGCTAACAGTTTATGAATTATGGGTTTCGTTTTTATAAAGATGCATATAAACTGGTCTTTTACATTCTGTTGTCATTCTGTCTTTTGATTCATTAGTGAGCTAGAAATTTTAACACAGTAAACAGATTGTTGAACTAGTAAGAGTATCCCTAAGGATGCTTTAAGGGGAAATCGTGTGAAATATGGTTTGAAAGCAGAAAAGAATCTCTCAGGAGGATAGCAAAGCAATTATTGAAGAAAAATTATGAAACTGATCCCATCCTACCCTTTAGTAAACTCTAATGAAGAAAAACATTTAGCATTCTGATTCTCCAAAGGTGCTGAATGTGTCTGCTGCATGCCGTGGTAAAGCTGTATGATGTACTGATAACACACCCCCTCACTTATCTTCTGCATCCTGTCCTTTCTCATTGAAACAGGCTACCTCTTTCGAGGAGCAACTCTGATTTTCCTACAACACTTTCATCCACTTTGATTTCTTGGACAAAGGAAACAAATGAAATAAGGTCTTCTTGCTATGTAAGATTTACAGTAAACAGGGACAGGTTGCTGTGAAGGTCCTTGAATCCTTCCCTGGGGACTATTTCTACCAAACAGTCACCTGTATTAATATGGCAAAATGCCTGTCTTCAGATCAAATAATTAGAACATGGGGCTGTTATGCAGTAGAGTGCACTTTATAAGTTTTACACAGATTTTATTAGACTAGTTGGAGTCTGTGTCCAATGACTATAGATTTGAAATAGGATAGTTAGCAACAGCAATATACACACTTATACCATAAAGCTTGCATTATTCAAGACTTGTATTACTCATAATTGCATATAAACTGATTTTGTTTAGTCAGTATCTTAAATGATCAGGGAATTAGTTATTTAAAGAATTACTAGATATTTAGTACAAATAGCAAATGTATTATAAATTCAAATGGAATTTCTAATTTTGTTCCTGTATAAAATATGAATATTACTTTCTTAAAAAGATTTCATCTATACACTCATTTGGAAAAGATTTCTCTAAGAAAATAGAATGAGAGTAATAATATAAATAAAATTGTTAATCAGATTACCAATCAGATTGATAAGATTAGGTGTCAGATACCAGGCAGTGTTTTCAGAAACTTCAGGGCAAAATCTGTCATATGGATAGACATCTCAATGAAATGGTCTAGTATGAGGACAGTATTGAGAGCGGACACAATTACTCTTTCAATTAAATTCAATTTCCTGAAATTCCCAGGCTTTTGGATGCTCAGTTTTTCCCATAAATTTTAAATGATTATACTTGTAGGTTTTTTGGTATCCTCTAATGTTTGTTATTAATATTCTAGGATTTAAGCTTCTGATTATGGACTGAATTTGTAGCCCATCATGGGCCTCATTAATGAGTCTTCCAAGGGTTACACATGTAGGCATCATTTGGTATTCCTTTATTTGCTTTCAGCTTCCACAGAATATGATACAATTCGGTCAAGCTGGATGGAAATTCTTCAGGAAAACCCAACAATGATATCCCAATGTTTAGAGTCTTCTGCAAGGATTCTAGTACAAATAAATTCTAGAGCACTAAGGCAAGTAAAATACTGCTTTGGAATATAAAATGTTCATTTGGATTCCAACACCCTATGGTAAATAGTTTGAAAGATTCAATTCAATAAAATCATTACTGAAATGAATTCCTAATAGCTACTTGTTGAATTTAGGAATATAAATATGAATAGAACAAGGATCCTGCCATCAAGAGGCTCAAAATATGTTATGAGGCATTAAACCAAAAGTCAATATGGTAAGTGAAAAACAAGGCTGAGAACAAAGCTTTGAAAGCTTAGGAGTGGTTACTTCTTTCTGTCCAAGGTGATCTGGGAAGATTCACAGAGGATACCACTTTTGTGATTAGCCTTTGAAAGTCTTCCCTTTTACATTTTATTTCTATGGTAAAGGAAGAAGTAAACATAGCATTTCTGGAAACTTGCCCTATATTTCTTTGACTAATAAGTTCTTGGCCATTATAGTCTGGAAAGATGGCAACTGGAATCACTCATTCTATGTCTTGGGCGTATTTAGCCCATAGAGCCTCAGTCCGAAGACTCATATATTATTGTAAACCTACAGATCCAAACCATCTGATTTTTCATCTGCCCTACATGTTATTTATGAAATTCATAATTTCTGTTAGGCTGGGTACAGGATAAACAAATAATGCTGTCCCTGCTTTCCGGAGATTTATCTACAAATAGAATTATGAGTGAGTTCCAGACATTGTTGTTTTTTAACCATCAGTTGTTTGGTCAAGACCACCATACAAATAGATTTGTCAACTATCTTGTCTAATAGTTGAATTGTAATTTAGGAATTTTTTTAAATAAGCCTTAACCTGTCTCGGGGTGCCTGGGTGGTTCAGTAGGTTGAGTGTCCAACTTCAGCTCAGGTCATGTTCTCACAGCTTGTAAGTTTGAGCCTTGTGTTGGGCTTTGTGCTGACAGCTCAGGGCCTGGAGCCTGCTTCAGATTCTTTGTCTCCCTCTCTCTCTGCCCCTACCCTACTTGTACTCTCTCTCTCTCAAAAATAAATAAACAAATTTAAGCGTTAACTATCTCTGGGAATTATAATACAAATATAAAGGTAGGACACCACTCAGATTGAAGACACCCTAATATCTGAAGGTGTAATACAGTTACATTACAACCAGAGAATAATCAGGGCCTAAAGAACCAAGTTCAATATTCTGTTTGAATAATGCAGTTTTGGGGATGGGAGAAAACTTTAAAATAATTTATTATTTATTTCCCATTATGTAGAAGGTGTAATGCGGGTTATAAGAAGGAGTAATTTGTGCAATATTAACATTTTAACCTTATAGTTATATTTTATATTAAAGGTGGGACAAAAATATATGGATGGCACTTCAAAACCATGCTTTCATGATTAGTGTTTCTTAGGAGAAGGCTCAGTACAAAAAAAAAATCTAACTAGAGATAAATATATAAATAAGAGTGATAGTAAACATAATACATAGGCCCTAAATTGTGGGGGCAGCCTGTAAATGATTATAGTTTGGGCAAGACTGGCTTTTATACATAAGAAAATACAGAATATCAAAATAGTTTTCTTCCAGTTGCCCAAATCCATCTTTAGTCCTGAGTTTTTGGATCTCTGTTAGTGGCGTTACCAATCATACAGCGCCTAAGTACAATACCCTCAAATCAACTTTGACAATTGCCTTTTTCTCATCTCCTATATTAAGGCATTCATCACTGTTCAGGTTCAAGTATTCATCATCTCTCATCTAAACCTCTTGAGTATGAAGGGTTATGTCCCAAGAGATTAGATCTTTTTCTAATCTATTCTCATGCTCCACGTTTTGTTTTTTTTGTTAAACACAGATATGATCTTGTCATTCTTCTGCTTAAAACACTTTCCTAGCTTGTATCAGTTAAGGCCCTACCAGGAAATAGCTGACATACTCAAATTGGGAAATTGAGTATTTGATAAAGGGAAAGTTTGCATAAAGGGAAAGTTTGCAAAGGTATGGCCAGGGTGTAAAGAAACAGTAAGCGATAGCACAGTAGACGGGCCAGTCATCAGGCCTGTTATCACCGTAGGCTGGCAGGAGGAAGAAGAGAGATACTGGAGAAGGTAGCTGCAGTTTGCATAGGGCCTTTTGACAGCCCTGTGACTTCTAGCAGCCAGCAGGAACTTCACTGCAGGAAGCAGCCAGGGTGATGAAAACCCAGCTCTTCTCTTCTTCCTCCCTCAAAGTACCTCACTTTGGCCAAACATAATGTAAATTCAGATGACAAAGAAGCCCATAAATGCAATCCCTGAAGGCCAAGTCTCCAGACGCACCTTCTACCTTTCTCTACCCTCTTTAATGGAAAAGAGTGGAGGGGTGGACCTGAGGGGAAAGACAAAAAGACAGCACTCAGCTCTTTTTTTTTTTTTTCTTAAGTGAATTGAAATCTCCTAAGTAGGTATTCAAAACCCTAATCACCTCTCTACAACATACTTTACTATCTGTAATTTATTGTTCCCCTCCCATATTCTATAGTTACATGAGCCATTTTTTAAACCATGAGTTTCTACATTTTCTTTTTTTTTTTTGAACCCTTTCCACATCTCCACCTGGTTTATCTTTCAAGTCCCCATACAAATTCCATACCCCTTTTGTAGCCCTCTTCATCTATCCATCTGAATTGCTAGCTCCCTTGAATATGCTGCCTCCATGTGATGGCTCAAGACTTGACCCGTGTACCACTCACCCCACTCACATGAGAGGAGCTCTGGCTCCAGGAAGTCTCTGGTCACAGGGTAGGAAGTGGGTTACAAGAGGAGTAGAAATGTGACAGTCTTGGGACAAATACTTTTTCCTCTAAATACTCTGTCTCTTTTCTACCATTTCAGGAAAAGAAAACAGACGAGAATTAGGGGAAAAGTATCAGGGAACAGGTGGCCTAGGCTTCTCTTTAAAATAGAGAAGAAGAGAGAGGCAGAAGAGGAGGAATCACATGTGACCCAATACCATTTTTAAGGGGAGGATTTTGTATTCATTGATTGACTCATTCATTTGTGAGAGAGCAGGGGAGAGAGGCAGAGGGAGAGAAAGAGAAAATCTCAAGCAGGCTCCATGCTCCCTGTGGAGAAGGGAAGGATTTTAAAATCCTGTTCTCAATTTCCCTTTTCTAGCTCAAAGCAAACATTTAGCAAGATTGGCAGGACATGGCTACAATATACACAGGGACTGAGATTGGGGAGTTAGGTTCCTAGATCTTAACAGCAGTATTTCTTGTGGGCAAATGCACAGTGGAAAGAGAAAAGGTTTGCAAGAATTATGAAATGACCTTGATTGTTGCCCTGGGACCAGGGCAGGCTCACTAGTGACACCGTAGCTGTAAAAGCAACTGAATTCCTTGAGGCATAGGGTAACTGGGGTTTCGATTTTTGTTAAGGATAAGTATTCATTCCTGGGCCCAAGTTAGGTCTATCCAGGGATTTCGAGCTAGGAGAAGAGCTAAACTTTCCTCCAAAGGTACACATTATCAAAATGGTGTTTGTACTGGCAAAAGGTCCGGTAGAGAGGATATAATATTATAGGGATAGATACGTTATTTAGGGGCCAGGGCCACTCATTCACCCATCTCAAACAATAAGAACATCTGCATCTCCCATGGGGTTACAGGCAGCTGATTCAGCTTTTGGGATCCTAATCACCTCCTTTCTTACCAGAAATACAAATACCAGCCATTCTCTTGATTATTCTTTCCTTCCATCTTACCCCCCAAATATTTTGGTTTACATTTCTATTACACTCATCACAGTTTAACATGTATTATGAGTCAGAAAGCAGGGGTATCATATATCTTGGAACTTTCTCAAGATTAGCACATCTTAATAAATGTTTGTGGAGTTGAATCATGAGGCATTCCCAAGATCGCATTCAGGTCACATTGTTTATTTTTAACTTTAATTACTGTATTTATTAAATTAACACAATCCTTCATGAGTAACTACCACAGTGCAGCATAATAAACAGCTATATTGCCATTTTTTCCCCAGGTAAAGAAGATATCATCTAAAATAGAAAAGAAGTGGGTGTATTATATGGCTTCAGGTAAGGTAAAAATAAATAGTCCACCATTTGTATTCTTTATACTTGATTTCTAAGTATATGTTTGATTATCACATCTACTTTTTTGATTAGTGAAACAACTCTAGAAGGCTGCCATATTTGTTACTTCCTCTAAAGTAGCAGGAGTATAAATCTGCTAGATATTGGGCCATGGGGAAAGGGATACTAGATAGCTTACAGAGACCTTTCATGATGACCCCCATATGGCCCCACATTACAGTGCCTTGTATAGAGTCCCTGCAGTCATGTTTGTAGTACTGGCCCTACCTCATATCTCTTCCATAGTTAATTTGACCAGAAATGGAGTCTTGACCCCAAGTAGGCTAATCAGAAGATCTACCTTTGGAGTATGTACTGGGGACAAAAAGATAAAGATTTAGTTTCTCCACATGTCTGGACATGTAATGGGTACTGATACCTAGCTACTAGGAGAAACCATTTAGTAATAAAGACAGGGAGTAGAGGAAATATGTCTTCAGAGAGAGAATCACCAAGCAGAGAAGCAAAAAGAAGCAGAGATGAGAAGCAGAAAAGAATACCATTGGGCCCAGGTCTTCCCATCCCCATTCATTGCTATCTTTGAGCCCTGGGAAATGTACATTTTTACACTAAATTCTTTGTTTTGATTAAGCTAGCTTGAGATTCTTTCTTCCCCTGCAAAGGGTCCTCACTAGTATATTTGGTAGCAAGTAGCTAACAGAAGGATCACAGAATGTATAGTAAAATCTGGGAAACAAATCTCTGAAAACAACTTTAAGAGGCTTATTGCTGTATGTGGCACTGAACTTGCAGTGCTCCATCCTATACTTTTAAAAAAAATTAATAAAATTTCTTTCAAGTCATTGAAGGGTTTCTTATGCTACAGATTGTTTTTATAAAATCTAATGGAAAATCATAAGGTTTATTTAGAGAGAGTGACAAGTTTCCTACTTACACTTATTCCTGTGCAACTCAATTTGGTATTATTTTCAGGGAGAATCAACAGACTTAAAATTTGACATGCAACTTTTTTATTTAAATGTAATCAATAGACATAAGCAGTGTTTTTGGTGATGCTCAGAAGAAATGATGGTCAATAAAGTGTCCTGTATTGGGCACCGATTGTGCATACAGAGGTAGATACTGGGGACATAAAGACTGGTTAATATGGAAATAGTTAAGTAATAACACTACATGATGATGCTGTAATTGTCTTCCTGAGGACAACATTCTGACAGCTCAGTGACTAAACCTGAAGGAATGCCAGGATGTTTTTGCTTGGTATCCAAAATATATGGGTTTTGATAGCTCTGCCAGGCAGAAGGTGTGGAAAGCCACATGTTTTGGGGAAAAGGTGAGACTTCAGTCAAGTGTAGGGGCTGGAAGGGGCGGGGTGGTGGAAAGTTAAACTTGGTACAGTGGTCTTTGAACACTGTCACTTGAGTTTCTCTAAGTAACTTAGAAGAAAAAAACTATGCATCTCCTCTTATATGTTTAAGCTAGCATCTAAAATCTTTATTGTAGGTTTCGTGGTTGCAAAGGATATAATTTCTGAAATATTTTATGTGAGCTCTTTCAAATTACTGAATTTGTCTGCCATGAAATCTAAATGACAAAGTCAGTCCTGCTTTCTAATCAAATAAAACTTGATTTTCAGAAAAAGACGGACTTCATTGTTCAACTCAAATAGATATGTTAAAATGTGTTCCAGAGCAATCATCTCAATTAATTGAAATTTCACATTCTAAGTGGGTAAGGAGAGAGAAAAGTAACTTGGCAAAAGATTTCTCTCCTGCTCCCCCTTTCAGTACTTCTTAACTCCAATCTCTTTTTGGGAGGCTATATTCTCATGTCATGCCTCTATTTGTCTGCCCCCCCCCCCATGTCCTCTCCTGTCCTCCCCCTTGTAATTTATTTTAAAGAGATTTGGGATAGGTGTGAGGTAAAGCGACCACCTGTGAAAGAAGAAATGAGAGAGGAGAAGTGGCAGGCCGGATGTACCTTTCTCAGTCGGAAGAAGGTATGTGAAATTTGAACATCACCTAGAAACTGCTTGTGGCATGTACCCTGGAGAAGTATTTGAGACTTCTGGTAAGCATCCTCCAGTCAGGAGACCCCTGGTAGAGAGAACGGGATCAACTCCAGTTCTAGTCTCTCTGGTTCCTTTGAGGGGCTTCTCTCCTCAGCCCCACAAGTGACCTCAGGGCAGATGTGTAGTGAGCAATTCAGAAGATCATTAACAAGACTGGGAGTACAGTCCTGAGTGATATTATTGTTAGGCAGTAATAGGGAATAAAACCTTTTGAGATTTTGGAAATTAGAAGAGAAGGTACTACGAAGTGTAAAGTGGACAGGGAGGTAAATCAGAGGGTCACAGACAGAGATGCTGTCTGGAACCTCAAGCACTGGACCTTGCCTGCCTCTTCCAGGGAGGTAGTTTAAAAACATCAAAGTGCTTGTTTTCGTTTACAGTCATTTACTTCTACTGTGTTCTATCATCATTCTTTGATCTTGGTCCAGTTCACATATCTTGGGCAAATTTTATAACTATATTGTCGCTTTTAATGATTACAAGTTTTTAATGATTAAAACATAGTCCAGTCCACTTGAAAGCTGTAATATCAGATTCTAACCTCAGTTTGTGTCCTGCTCCTTTCCCGTTTCACACTTGACATTTGACCATGAGACACTGCTTATAGTAAGGAAGATGATGAAGGTCATGATCTGGCTTTAAGACACCCTGTCCCTTTTCTCGAGGGTTAACTTTCTGGTGTGGACACAGAAAGAGGAAATGGGAGGCTGAAATATCCTTTTTTTTAATGTTTATTTATTTTGTGAGAGAGAGAGATTGAGCATGTGCAGGTTGGGGAGGGGCAGAGAGAATGGGAGAACAAGAATCCCAAGCAGTCCCATGCTCAGCACGAAGCCCCACACAGGGCTCCAACTCATGAACTTGAGCCAAAATCAAGTCAGAAACTTAACCGACTAAGCCACCCAAGCACCTCTGGAATATTCTTAATATCTAGTCAGCTATCAGTAGGGGGCCCCCACCCCACCCCTGCCCATTGCACAATGAGTTTATGTAGTTCTGACTTGTTAGGTGGACTTCCCCTGTCATGGATTCCATGGTGATAGTATATAGATTATGTGTGTTTGTGTGTATGTGTGTGTTTGTGTGTGTATAAGTCAGCTTCATTTGGACCCCTTCTATCATTAAATAAAAGAAAGAAAAGAAAGACAGTTGTGTCAGCCTTCAGCTCAGCCTGGCCCCTGCTTCCCTTCCAGGAGGGGCATTACCTCACCTAAACTGACAGGTACCCAAACAACCCTACAACTCCAGTTTATCTCCGTTCTCTGTGCTGTTTCAAATGGACTGAAGAAGGAAGTTCTAGGTTCTCTTCCATTCCTTTGGAGGGTGGTGCATAACTGTGATACAGTATAATCTCTATTCCCATCTCCTGCCCTCTTACTGTTCCAGGATATATTATGCCACAGACCTTTAAGGCCAGCAGATGCAGAATACTCCCACATGGCTATCTATTTTCAGAACACTAAGCTAAAAATTATCTTAGTGTCTTTCTGCAAAAGGTACATGTGTCAAATACTCCTAAGAACTTTTCTTCTTCTACACTTTGCTTTAATGAGCACTAGGAAGCAAATTTTGCAGATTTTTCACCTTTGTTCTGGGCATTACCAGTCTGAACTGTTGATTCTCTTGGGAGCCTCCCATCGTTTGATACTGGGTAGAGCTAGTGGTTGTATATCCCTCCCTTTCTTCATAGGAAAGTGGTAAAACCTCTTACCATAAATATTGCACTACCCCAAAGACAATGACTCCAAGAATGCCTTTATCTCTTCTTTCCAGTCCTTTCTTTATGGTAGGCTGGAGAGATGAAAGATTGGGTGATGGCAGTATAAATGATTCTACGTCTTCCATTAGTAAGCCTCAGTGGGTTGTATCTGACCCCAATTATCAGTAGTCTTTGAAAGTTCTTCAAAATGTGTGTTCTGTGGACCCTCTTATTTGTGGAATGTAGCCAGTTTCACTGAATTTCTTGTGACTTTTCTGTGAGAGGAGTTGTTATTGTCACGTAAGAGTTCGATGTGTTCAGACAGGGTGATAAAGGCAATTATATCTAAGCTTTTCAGCTTAAATAATGAAGTTACCCTTTATTTTTGGGACCTCAAAGTTAGGTTCCAGAATATGGAAATGACGGATACTAATGTCTTACGATGTGTAAAGTCAATGTATCTAGAAAAAAAAAAAAAGTCTATGTGGAAGTGTAGGAAATGGTTGAAACATAATATGGATCTGGAGCTTGGAACAGAATTTCAGGAAGAGAAAGATGATTCGAAGCCATTAGCATATAGACGGCATAAAGCCTTGGAAATGAATGACATCTCCATGGAGAATGTGTAGAAGGGGAAGGGAAGCAGATATAGAGGCAAGGCCTGAGGAACATTAATAAGGTTTGGAAAGAAGGAGAAAAGAGACCAGAAGTTGAAAAAAAAAAAAAAAAAAAAAAAAAGCAGAGAGAGGAAAGGTTAAGAGAGAATGAACAAGGGCTCCTGGGTGGCTCAGTGGGTTAAGTGTCCAGCTTTGGCTCAGGTCATGATCTCACTGCTCCTGGGTTCCAGCCCCACATTGGGCTCTGTCCTGACAGCTCAGAGCCTGGAGCCAGCTTCACGTTCTGTGTCTCCCTCTCTCGTGTGCCCCGCCCCGCTTGCACTCTGTGGGTGTCTCTCTCCTAAAAATAAATGTTTAAAAAAAAAGAAAAAAGAGAATGAACAAAGAAACAGATGAAGGGAAAACAGAAATAGAGTTCCTTGAAGAAAGAGTATGAAGAACAAGGACAAAGGGAAAGTATAAAACTGAAGGACAGAAATGGGAAAGAAAAGGAGAAATGGCTGTCAGGCTGTGGCATAATGCCAACGGAATTTGCTTGAGAGATGTCTCCATAGCCCCATTTATACAGGCTGTCCCACACACATCTGTAGGAGTGTGGCTTCTTTTTGAATGTGCTCATGGGTTGTGTTAATATGAAAACTTATACATATTGTGATGTTTAATTTTATATGTCAGCCTGGCTAGTCTGTAATGCCCAATTGTTTATCCAAACACTGGTCTGAATGTTGCCATGAAGGTCTTTTTAGGTATGATTAACATTTTCAATCAGCCAAGTTTAAGTAAAGCAGATTACTTCCATAATGTGGGTGGACCTTGTTTAATCATTTGAAGACTTTAACAGCAAAGATTGAGGTTTCCAAAGAAGGAACTCTGCCTCAGGGCTACCATGTAGAAACCTATATTTGTTTCTAGTCTGATAGTTGCCTGACAGATTTTGGACTCAAGCTGGCACCATCAACTCTTACATGAATTTCTGACTTACCAGCCTGCCCTACAAGTTTCATGCTTGGCAGCCCCCATGATCACAGGAGAGAATTTTTTAAGATAAATCTGTTTCATATATTAGTATTTTAAATTATATTAATACACTTAAATGATTATGTCATAAGTATATTTTATAGAAGTATGATATAAATGAACATATCTTATAGAAATATGTTTATCTTAATATATCTTATTCTATTAAAATGTATTAATATGTTTATGTATTAATGTCCTATATTATGTATGTTAATATATTAAGATATTTAAAGATGTACATATACACACACAAAGAGAAACGTTACAATACTCATCTAATTATTTCTGTAACTCTGGAGAACCCTAATATAAGTGTGCATTCTAGCACAAAATCAGCATTTCATTTAATAGCTTTGTGTATATCTTTCTCACTAGATTACAAATTCCTTTAAGTCCAGACTGTTTCTCATTCATGTTTGTATCCATTTTGTCTGGTATATTTTAGGCACATAAGAAATTAAAGAATTAATAGATGAGTAAGATCTTCTTGATAGTAATAGATTGAAAATGTCATATCTCTTTTTTCTGATGAACACCATAATTCTGTAATGACTTCCTTAATTGATGATGTCAAGATTGGTGCCTGCTAATTACCATGATTGCAGGCTGGAGATCTGAGAAGAATTCATCAAGTAGGAGTCATACAAGTTGGCACCAACGTAAATGCAGTTATCCAGTATTCTGTGACACATTGGTGTTGCTGCAAATCTAAATCTTTGATCGCAAATTCTGGCATGCAAGAGATGATATATTTTTCTTTAATTTCTTAAACTTTCACCTAATCTAATTCTGAGTCCTTATCTTGCTCAGTTCATGGAAAAGTCAATCACTTTCATTATCTGGGTGACCTGTATCCCATATGGGTGGATAGATGGGTATTGGGTAAGAACTCCCAGGGTCCTCAGTGGCACTGTAGATTGTAAGGTCTTCTTGGTTTTTTGTTTTTTGTTTTGTTTTGATTTGATTTTGAATTCAAATATGCAAAACATACAGCCTTATATTAAGTTTCAGGTATATATTATAATGAATCAAAAATGTCTACACATTTCTCAGTGCTTATTAGGATAAGTGTACTCTTCTTCCATTTTATCTATTTCACCCATTGCCCACCCACCTCCCTGCGACAACCACCAGTTTGTTCTCTGTATGAGTCTGATTTTTTTGTTTCCTTTTTCTTTATTTTGTTTATAAAATTACAATGAGTGAAATCATATGGTATTTGTCTTTCTCTGACAAACTTCTATCACTTAGCATTATACCCTATAGATCCATCCGTGTTGTTGCAAATGGGAAGATTTACTTCTTCCTTACAGCTGAGTAATATGCCATTGTGTGTGTGGACAGAATACTGTCCGTCTATAATGGACACTTGGGTTGCTTTCATAATTTGGCTATTGTAAATAATGCTGCAGTAAACATAAAGATGCATATACCTTTACTGGGTAAATACTCAGTAGTGGAATTACTGGATCAGATGGTAATGCTATTTTTAATTTTTTTTGACGAACCTCCATACTGTAGAGTGGCTGCACCAATATGCATTACCACCTGCAGTGTATGAAGGTTCCTCATTCTCCTCATCCTCACCAACACTTGTTATTTTTTGTCTTTTTTTAACTATTCTGACAGCTATAAGGTGATATCTCATTGTGGTTTCAATCTGCATTTCACTTATGATTAGTGATGTTGAACATTTTTTCACGTGTCTATTGGCCATCTGTGTCTCCTTTGGTAAAATGTCGTGACCTGACACTGAGGACCTAAATGGTCAGATCCCCTGCCCGTTATTAAGTAGATTGTTGTTTGGGTGTTGATTTATATAAGTTCTTTATTTATTTGGATATTAACCCTTTATCACATGTATCATTTGCAGATATCTTCTATTCAGTAAGTTGCCTTATTGTTTTGTCAGCTGTTTCCTTTGCAGTGCAAAAGCCTTTTTTATGGTATAGTTCCAATAGTTTAATTTTACTTTTGTTTCTCTTGCCTGAAGAGACATATCTAGAAAAATGTTTCAATGGCTGTCTTCAAAGATTACTTCCTATGTTTTCTTGTATGAATTTGTTGGTTTCAGGTGTCACATTTAGATTTTCAGTCCATTTTGAAGTTCTTTTTTGTTTGTTTTTGGTATGGTCAATTTCTTTCTTTTGCATATAATTGTCCAGTTTTCCCAGCACCATTTATTGAAGAGATATTCTTTTTCCCACTGTATACTCTTGTCTACTTTGTTGTAGATTAATTGACCATATAAGAATGGGTTTACTTTTGGGCTCTCTATTCTGTTGATCTATGTGTCTGTTTTTATGCCAGTAGCATACTGTTTTGATTACTACAGCTTTGTAGTTTATCTTGATATCTGGGATTGTGATACCTCCAGTTTTCTTCTGTTTTCAAGATGACTTCAGCTATTTGGGGTCTTTTGTAGTGCCATATAAATTTTAGGATTATGTGTTCTAGTTCCATGAAAAATGATATTGGTATTTTGATAGTGATTGCTTTAAAACTATAGATTACTTGGGTAGTATGGACATTTTAACAGTGTTGGTTCTCCCAGTTCATGAGCTTGGAATGTCATTCCATTTGTTTCTGTGATCTTTAATTTCATTCATGAATGTGTTAAAAGAGGTTTCAGAGTAAGGATCTTTCACTTTGGTTAAGTTCATTCTTGGTATTTTATTATTTTTGGTGCAGTTATAAACAGGATTATTTTATTAATTTCCCTTTCTGCTACTTCATTATTAGTGTATAGAAATGCAGTCGATTTCCAAATGTTAAGTATGTATCTCGTAACTTTACTGAATTAATTTATCACGTTCTGTTAGTTTTTGGTGGAGTATTTAGGGTTTTCTATAGATAGTATCCTGTCATCTGCAAATATTGAACCTTTTACTTCTTCATTACAAATTTGGATGCCTTTTATTTCTTTTTCTTGTCTGATTGCTATGGCTAGGATTTCCAGTACTCTATTGAATAAAAGTGGTGAGAGTGGACATCCTTGTCTTATTCCTTATCTAATGGGACAAGCTCTCAGTTTTTCACCATTGAGTATGTTGTAAACTGTGGGGTTTTTTTTTTATATATGGCCTTTATTATGTTGCGGTATGTTCCTCTAAACCCATTTTCTTGAGTTTTTATCATGAGTCAGTGTCATACTTTGTCAAATGGTTTTTCTGCATTTATTGAGATGATCCTATGGTTATTATTCTTTCTCTTGTTAATGTGATAGATCATATTGATTGATTTGTAAATACTGAACCACAGTTATCTCTGGAATAAATCCCACTGGATCATGGTAAATGCATTTTTAGAGGTATTGTTGGATTTGATTTGCTAATATTTGTTGAGGATTTTTAAACCTATGTCATCAGAGAGACTGGCCTGTAGTTTGGTTTTTTTGTAGTGCCTTTAGCTGGTCTTGTTATGAGGGTAATGCTGGCTTTGTCCAATGAATAGAAATCTTTTTTTCATCTTCTATTTTTTGGAATACTTTGAGAAGACGAGGTATTAACTTTTCATTAAATGTTTGGTAGAATTCACCTTTGAAGCCATCTGGTCCTGGACTTTTGTTTGCTGGGAATTTTTTTTTTTTCCATTATTGAATCAATTTATTTGGTAGTAATTGATCTGTTCAAATTTTGTATTTCTTCCTGATTCAGATTTGAAGGTTACATGTTCCTAGGAATTTATCCATTTCTTCTAGGTGTCCAATTTGTTGGCATATAATTTGTCACAATTGCTATAATCCTTTGTATTTCTGTGGTTTCAGTTGTTATTTCTCCTCTTCATTTTGCTTTTATATATTTGAGTCCTGTCTCTATTGGCAGAGTCTGGATCAAAGTATATCAGTTTTGTTAATCTTTTCAAAAAACAGTACCTGGTTTCATTCATGTGTTCTCTTGTTTTCTTGGTCTTTCACTTAGTTCTGCTGTCATCTTTATTAATTTATTCCTTCTACTGGCTTTGGGCTTTGTTTTTCTTGCTCTTTAGGTGTAAAGTTGTTGCTTATTTGAGACTTTTATTCTTGAGGTAGACCTCTGCATCCAAAATATTTTGGCCTGTTGGGTTTTCATTTACATTTGTATCAATGTATTTGTTGATTTTTATTTGATTTATTGGTTTAGTAGCATGTTATTTAGCTTCCATGTATTTGTGTTCTTTCCAGATTTTTTTGTAATTGATTTATACATTCATACCATTGTGGTTCAGAGAAGAGGCATGATATGATTTCAGTTCTTTTGAAATTGTTGGGATTTATTTTGCGGCCTAACGTGATCTATTCTGGAGAATGTCCCATGTGCCCTTGAAAACAATATTTATTCTTTTGTTTTGGGATAGAATGTTCTGAATATACTTATTAGATCCATCCAGTCCAATGTGTCATTCAAAGCCACTGTTTGTATGTTGATTTTCTGTCTGGATGATCTATCCATTGATATAAATGGGGTATTAAAGTCCCCTAATATTATTTTATTATGGTAAGTTTTTTTCTTTAATATCTTTCAATAGTTGCTTTATGTATTAGGTACTTCTGTGTTGGGTACATACATTTTTTTATTATTTTTTTTTAAAAATTTTTAACATTCATTTTTGAGAGAGAGAGCATGAGTGGGGGAGGGTAGAGAGAGAGGGAGACATAGAATCCGAAGCAGGCTCCAGGCTCTGAGTTGTCAGCACAGAGCCCCGACGCAGGGCTCGAACTCATGGACTGTGAGATCATGGCCTGAGCTGAAGTCGGATGCTTAACTGAATGAGTCAACCAGGCACCCTGGGTACGTACATTTTTACAATTGTTTTATTCTCTTGTTGGATTACTCCCTTTATCATTAACTAGCTAATGTTGTTGTCTCTTGTTACAGTTGTTGCTTAAGGTCTATTTTATCTAATATCAGGTACAGTTACCCAACTTTTTTAGTGCTTCCATTTGCATGGTAAATGTTTTTACATCCCTTTGCTTTCAATCTGCATGTGTCTTTAGGTCTGAAGTAAGTCTCTTGTAGGCAGCATGTATATAGGTCTTGCTTTTTAATCCAGTCACTCTATGTCTTTTGATTGGAGTTATTATTCCATTTACATTCAAAGTAATTATCAATAGGTATTTCTTTACTGACATTTTGTAACTTGTTTTATGGTTGTTTGTGTAGTTCTTCCGTGTTTCTTTCTTTGCTTGCTCTCTTCCCTTGTGGTGCTCTGGCCTTCTTTAATGATATACTTGTCTTCCTTCCTTCTTATTTTTTTGCGTATCTGCTATAGATTTGTGATTTGTGGTTACCATTTGGTTATATATAACATCTTATGCATATAGCAGTCTACATTAGATTGGCGGTTGCTTAAATTGGGATCCATTCTAAAAGCACCAGATTTTTACCCCCCCCTCCAAGTTTTATGTGTGTATTTTACACATCCTTTTATTTGTGAATCCCTTAACTGATGTTTATACATATAATTGATTTCACTCTTCTTCTGTTTTATCTCTGTATTTGTATCATATGTACATATCTAGTACATGTACTTATTTTATTTCACTTTATTTTTAAATTTATTTAATCTCTACACACAGTGTATACAGAGCAAGAGTCATATGCAGAGATCAAGAGTCATATGCTCTTCCCACTGAGCCAGCCAGGTGCCTCAAATCTGGTACTTTTCTTGTTTTTATTTGCTTATGCCAGATTTTTTTCATATTTTCTTCTGTTTATAGCCTTTTCTTTCCACTCACAGTCCATTTTAACATTTCTTGTATGACTGATTTAGTGGTGATGAACATTTTTAACTTGTGTCTGTGAACTCTTTGTTTCTCTTTGTATTTTGAATGATAGCCTTGCTGGGTAGAATATTTTTGGTTGCAGGTTCTTTCCCTTTCAGCACTCTGAATAGGTCCATCTCCCTCCTTTCTGGCCTGCAAACTTTCTGATGAAAAAAATCAGCTGACAGCCTGATGCATTTCCCTTGTAGGTGCCTGTTTTCTTTTCTCTTGCTGTTCTTAAGATTCACTTTTTATCACTACTTTTTGCCATTCTAATTATTATATGTCTTGGTGTGAACCTCCTTGAGTTGATTTTGTTGGGGTCTCTCTGTACCTCCTAGATTTGGATTTGTTTCCTTCCCCAGATTAGGGAAGTTTTCAGCTATTATTTCCTTAAATACATTTTCTCCCCTCTTTTCTTTCTGTTCTCCTTCTAAGATCCCTATAATGTGATTGTTATTACACTTGATAATAATCCTGAGTTCCTTTAATCTATTCTCCATTTTTATTATTATTTTTCTTACTGCTTTTCAGCTGGTTGCTGTCCTCCAGGCTACTGATCCATTCTTCTGCTTCCTCTCTGGTCTACTATTTATTTCCTATATGTAGTTTTAAATGTTTGTTTGTTTATTTTGAGAGACTGAGTGAGTGGGGGAGGGGCAGAGAGAGAGAGAATCCCAAGCAGGCTCTGTGATGTCAGCATGGACAACAACGTGGGGCTCAATCCCAGGAACTGTGAGATCACGACCTGAGCTGAAACCAAGAGTCCAGCACTCAACCAACTGAGCCACACATGCGCCCCTCCCTATAGTGTATTTTAATTTCAGTTATTTAATTCTTCATTTCTAATTGGTTGTTTGTTTATTTTAGGTTTTCTGTCTCTTTGTTGAAGGTCTCAGTGAGATCCTCCACTCTGTTCTCTCATCTAGTATCTTTATGACCATCTCTATCAGGTATATTGCTTATCTCCATTTCTTTAGCTCTTCTGTTGTCATTTTGTCCTCTTCTCTCATTTGTGATCTATTCTTCTGTCTCTTCATTTTGTCTAAGTCTTTATAATTCTTATTATGTAATAGGAAAGTCAGTTATATTCTGACTTGAAATTGGAGCCTGATGAAGAAGAGGTCCTGTGGCGCTTTGTACAGCACTGTGTCCTGTTCACCAGAGCCAGTGACTATAGAGGTGACCTATGTATTGCATATGCCCCACTGTTGTGGCTGAGCCTCATTTGCCTTCTGTCCATTCAGCTGCAGTGGCCCCCTTTCTCTTTTGTGGGTAGGATTTGGTCCTTGTGCTGTTAAGGGGCTAATCTGAGTCTGTCCTGAACATTAACTTGGGTTAGACCAAATGCCTGCCATCAGCCCATTTTCTGGGGCTGTGGAATCATGAGATTGCAGTACACTCTCCCTGCATTGTCCCCTGAGAGCTTTTCATTGGTGAGTGGGGTCTTCAGTGAGACAAAATCTCTGCCCCCTATCTATTAGGGTTGCAGTTACCCTGCACTACAGGGTTTTTTCCTTGTGCTGTCCCCTGTGAGGTTTGTGTTGGTGGGTGGTGTTGGCAGTCTGATTAGATGTCTTCCCACAGTCCCCTGCTAGAGCTGCAGTGGGATTGATGTGTGTGGTAATTTTCCCTTCTCCCCAGAGCAGGAGTCACTTCGGAGTGGTGCTGTTCACAGTTGTGTTGTTTGCAGGGTGATATTCATCAGACGCTATGGAGAGACTCCACCCCAGTGGAGCAGGTTGAATAGAGTGAGTCTTCAGTAGAACACAGGGCGTGTGGTGTTAGCAAGGTAAGTGGAAAGTGTTACCGGTTCCTAGCAGGGCTACGTGTAGAATGAGACTTGACAGTCGCTGCTTTGGAGTGACTCCTGCCCAGTTGTGCAGGTATGATGAGGCATATCCATAGGAGGACACTGGGGCAGGGTATGTAGTGTTAGAAAGCTAGGTAAAGAGTGTTCATACTCATTCTTGAAGGTGTCTGGTTGTCTAAGATGTCAGGGGGGAGAAATGTCACCTTCTGGCTCTTATTTTCTTAGATAAGTCTCTTAGTGATCCCTGCCCTTCCAACATCCATTCTGAGATTAGTAAAGATATCTACTTTATGCATACTCCAGGTAGTTTTTAAGCTGCTGCTTCTATGCTGTATATTTTGGAGGGTTGTTTGTTACACTCTGTCTTTAAGGGTGTGGACTCAGTTTCATACTGTCCTCTAGCTCTTCCAGAGTAGAGCCTGCTGATTTGTAAAGCACCCAATTTTAAGCTCTGCTGGTTATAAAAACTCCAACAGTTAAGCCCCACTGGTTTTCAAAGTCAAATATTATGGGGACTTGTCTTTCCAGTGCAGGACCACCATGTCTGGGGTGCCTATTGTGAGGTCTGTTCATCTACCTGCTTTGTGGTTGTGGTATCCCTCCAGTTTGTGGTTAATCTTGTGGGAGTTTGGTTCCTGACTGTTTTCTGTCCTTTCTGCCATTTTTAATGTGGCCTCTGCTCTAGAATTAACTGCATGGGGCCTCTTCTGCCATTCTTCGGGTCATTTTCTGAGTTAGTTGTACTGATGTGGCTATTATGAAGTATATCCATGGGAGCAGGTGCACTTAGGATCCTCCTTCTCTGCTATCTTCCCAGGCTCTCCTTCCAATTGGGGTCTTGTTGGTTTTGCATTAGTTCTGTTAGCCGCGGCAGCTATTGGTCTCTGTTCTGTATATTACTTGGACCATGGGAGTCTTAGCCTGAAACACTGATGTTAAGAGTTCACTGGGAGAGCCAAGAAAATATCTGTTGTGCAGTTCCCCAGGCATCACCAGCAAGTGGGACACTCATGTCTTTTAATCTGTGCAGAATGCCACTTTCCCTTTCATGTCATTATCAAAACTACTTTTAACATAATGTGAAAAGTAAACTTAAGGCTTTTTACTGAAAAAAGAAGAATGATTATTGTTAAGGAGCTCCTACATCATGCCCAGAAAGAAAAAAATCCATAAAGTATAGAAACACAAAGTTACCTGCATATAAAATGGAGTAAAAGAAAAATAGAGCAAATGAAATGTTTCAGAAAATTGTTTTACCACAGTACCTTTTACTCAGTAATCAAAGGCTTACCTGACTGGTCCTTTTCTGTTTGCAAGAAAACACAAGACTGCAACTGTAATATGAATCATCAAGAAAGCTGATCCAATGCCCAGGAAAGTCCATATGTCTGGAATGTCAAACCAATTAAAAAGATAAATATGTAGTGAAAACCATTAGAAATTCCAAATTCAAGGAAATATTTAGTCACAATGTCACCTACTATTCTGAGGGTATATGAAATCTGCAGGAGAAGGGTTAACCTTGATGTGGCATCGATTTCCTTTCCATCCTTGTCCACAACTGAAAATAAGATAAAAACTTAAGTTAAAAAAAAATAAGTGGAAACATAGTTTAGCAGTACTGTCATGGAATAAAATGATGAATGTCAATAAATAATCGTACAAGGGAGTATGGGTAACTTTGATAAGAAACCAAAAATATTAAACCAAAGCAAAAGCAAAATTTTTCTGTTTTCATAATTGTGTAAGATGACTTTCATAAAACTATTTATTACCTTCTTGGGGTAGCTGGGTGGCTCAGTCAGTTAAGCATCTGGCTCTTGATCTCAGTTCAGGTCATGATCTCATGGTTCATGAAATTGAGCCCCATATCAGGCTCTGCACTGACAGCATGGAGCCTACCTGAGCCTCTCTCTCTCAAAATAAATCAATAAATTAAAAATATATATTTATCACCTTCTTGATTTTATTTATAAGATAGGAGCTCAGCTTTCACATTCTCCTTTGTTGTTTTCAAAAGTGTGACTTGATTTTTGCAATCCCTATCAAAATAACACCAGCATTCTTCACGGAGCTAGCATAAACAGCCCTAAAATTTGTATGGAACCAGAAAAGAACCTGAATAGCTAAAGCAATCCCAAAAAAGAAAACCGAAGCTGGAGGCATCACAATCCCAGACTTGAAGATGTATTACAAAGCTGTAATCATCAAGACAGTATGGTACTGGCACAAAAACAGACACTCAGATCAGTGGAACAGAATAGAGATCCAAGAAATAGACCCATAAACGTATGGCCAACTAATCTTTGACAAAGCAGGAAAGAATATCCAATGGAATAAAGACAGTCTCTTCAGCAAATGGTGCTGGGAAAACTGGACAATGATATGCAGAAAAATGAACCTGAACCACTTTCTTACACCATACACAAAAATAAACTCAAAATGGATGAAAGACCTAAACATAGACAAGATGCCATAAAAATTCTAGAGGAGAAATCAGACAAAACCTCTTTGATTCAGCCACAGCAACTTCTTACTCAACATGTCTCCAGAGGCAAGAGAAACCAAAGCAAAAATGACCTGTTGGGACTTCATCAAAATAAAAAGCTTCTGCACAGCGAAGGAAACAATCAGGAAAACTAAAAGGCAAGTGACAGAATGGGAGAAGATATTTGCAAACGACATATCAGATAAAGGGTTAGTATCCAAAATCTATAAAGAACTTATCAAACTCAACTCCCAAAACAAAAATAATCCAGTGAAGAAATGGGCAAAAGAATGAACAGACACTTCCAAAGAAGACATCCAAATGGCAAACAGACACATGAAAAGATGCTCAACATCACTCATCATAGGGAAATACAAAGTAAAACCACAATGAGATACCATTTACTCCAGTGAAAATGGCTAAAATTAACAACTCAGGCAATGACACATGTTGGTGAGGATGCAGAGAAAGAGGATCTCTTTTGCACTGCTGGTGGGAATGCAAACTGGTGCAGCCACTCTGGAAAACAGTATGGAAGGTCCTCAAAAAATTAAAAATAGAACTACCCTACAACCCAGCAATTGAACTACTAGGTATTTAAGTGATACAGGTGTGCTGTTTTGAAGGGGCACATGCACCCCAATGTTTATAGCAGCACTATCAACAACAGCCAAAGTATGGAAAGAGCCCAAATGTCCATCAGCAGATGAATGGATAAAGAAGATGTGGTATATATAAAGAATGGAGTATCACTCGGCAATCAAAAAGAATGAAGTCTTGCCATTTGCAGCTACACGGATGGAACTGGAGGTTATTATGCTAAGTGAAATTAGCCAGAGAAAGACAAATATCATATGACTTCACTAATATGAGGACCTTAAGATACAAAACAGATGAACATAAGGGAAGGGAAGTAAAAATAATATAAGAACAGGGAGGGGGAAAAATATAAAAGACTCTTAAATATGGAGAACAAACACAGGGTTGCTGGAGGGGCTGAGGGAGGGGGATGGGCTAAATGGGTAAGGGGAATTAAGGAATCTAGTCCTGAAATCATTGTTGTACTATATGCTAACTTGGATGTAAATTAAAAACAATAAAAGTTACTTGATTTTTACCAGTGTCCAATCCAGTATTACTTCATTGATCATTTGTCTCAAACCTTAAAGCTAGCACTCTTTTCAGTAGTGAATGGATTTCTGTTTTCCAATACTGATGGGAATATTCAAATTGAAGATTTACATATCAGAGAGAACATTTATCCCCAAAATCGGGATGATCCTCCAAGTACATAGATTTGAAATCAGGTAAATAATCTCATTGGATATACCTATACTACTACTAGGATTTAATTAACTTTGCTTTATTTAGGGATGTCATAATGAAACCTAGAACACTGGGAGTATTTCTTTTATGGGTGGCTTTCTGAATGTTCAGAAATGGGATTAGTTTGTGCATCAAAGGGAAATAAGGTTTATTCTTAAGCAGTAAGTATGTCATTTTTTTTTTTTTCTGGTATAAATGTGTTTGCATGGAAGTGTGAAAACTTACTCATTTTTTTCCCAAAAATATCATAATAGAAATGATTATTTGTATTTATGTTTGGTTGAATTTTCTGCCAAGTTCATGGTACATGCCACAAAACAGGATTAAAAAGTAGCTTTTGAATGTTTTGTGCTTTAAAGCTGTGTGTTACAAGCAATGCTTCTTCAGTACACAGTTATTGTATTTTCTCTCAATCTTTTTGAATTTGAAAATTTGAATGCTTTTTAATGTTTATTTATTTGGAGAGAGAGCAAGCTGGGGAGGGTAAAAGAGAGAGGGAGGCAGAGGATCCTGAGCAGGCTCCTTGCTGTCAGCACAGAGCTCGATATGGGGCTCAAACTCATGAACCATGAGATTATGACCTGGGCCAATACCAAGAGTTGGACACTTAACCAACTGAGCCACCCAGGCGCCCCTAGAATTTGAAGGCTGAATGGCAATTCCTTCACAAAAGCAGTAGCTTCTTTAAATATAGAAAGCTTACTGATTCAAGAAGGTCCATAAGAATGCCCTTTTTCCTTCACAGAACTAGAATAGTACTAAAATATATATGAAACCACAAGAGACCCTGAATGTCCAAAGCAGTCTTAGAAAAGAACAATGCTGCAGGTATCACAATCCCAGATTTCAAGATGTACTACAAAGAAGTAGTAATCAAAACAGTATGGTACTGGCACAAAAATACGTAGATGAATGGAAAAGAATAGAGAGCCCAGAAATAAACCCATGCTTATGTGGTCAAGAAGTCTTTGAAAAAGGAGGCAAGAATATACATGCAGAAAAGAGAGTCTCTTCAATAAATGGTGCTGGGAAAACTGAACAGTTAAAAGCAAAAGAATGAAATTGAACACTTTCTTACACCATACACAAAAATAAACTCAAAATGGATTAAAGACCTAGATGTGAGACCTGAAACCATAAAACTCCTTGAGGAAAACATAAGCAATAATTTCTTTGCACTGACCTTAGCAACATTCTTCTGGATAAATCTCCTCAGGCAAGGGAAACAAAAGCAAAATTAAACTATTGGGACTATACCAAAATTAAAAAGCTTTTGCTCCGCAAAGGAAACCATCAACAAAAGGGCAAGTTACTGAGTGGGAGAAGAAATTTGCAAATGATACATCTGACAAGTGTCTGCTTGAATGTGTCTATTAAGATAAATTCCAGTGGGAAGTACCTTGGAATACCAGTTTAAAAAAATACTGGAGAGACTTCTGGGTAAGATGGCAGTAGGAAAATCCTAAGCTCACTTCATCCCACAGATACATGTAGGTAACAACCATATCAATGTAAATAACCCAGAGAATGACCCAAAGACTGTCAGAACAGACTCTCCACAGCTAAATGTAGAGAAAAGGTCATTTGGAAGAGGGTAGGAAGGGCAGAGATCAGGTTGGAAGCCAAACTGATCCATGAATGTATGTGGGAGGGATGGATGCAGGTGTGGAGAGGGGAGAGGAACACAACAGACACCCAGACAGGGGACCTTCACTAGGAAGAGGAATCCATTTAAAATTTGGCTTTGAAAACTAGATAGGCTTAACTTCATGAGTTTTTTAACGATCACTGGGGCTCGACATCTGAAACTTTAAAAATCATTTTGTTTTGGGGCACCTGGATGGCTCAATTGGTTAAGTGTCTAAGTCTTGATTTTGGCTCAGGTCATGATGTTACAGTTTGTGAGATCAAGTGCCACATAGGGCTCTGCGTGACAGTGCAGAGCCTGCTTGGGATTCCCTTCCTCCCTTCCCCCCACCCCACCTCACTCACACTTTCTCTCCAAAGTAAATAAATTTAAAATAAGTAAATAAATTAGTGGGTTTGGCTTTGGGAGAGCCAGAGGGCTATAGGAAACTCAGTCCCTGCCCTTAAAGGGACAGCATAACAACCTCCCTGAGATACAACATAGAAGCAGCAGTTTGAAAAACACTGGGGTATATGGGAAGGAGATTTGTTTACTAATCTCAGAACATTTGCTGGAGGGACAGGGATCTGTGAGACTACTCCAAAAACAAAAGAACGGGTGGCACCATTTCCTTGTACCATCCCCTGCCTAGATAACAGTGATACCTCCATGAACCAGCACAACTTGAACACTCACGACCTAGTTAGTGGCTCTACCCCCACCCACTCAGCAGTTTTCCAAAGCAGCCACAGGTCCCCTCCCACAGCTGACCAGTGCTAACCTTGCTAATACCACTTACCTTGTCCCTGCATTTTTCTCTGTACCCACCTCCTCCCTCCAAACTGGTGTTGGCAGGATTTTCCAAAGCAATTTCAGGTCTCCTCCTACAGCCAACTTGTACAAACCTTGCTAACACTGATATCCCTCCCTTCCCACTGTGTTCTCCTGTGGACCTGCCCCTTTCAACATGCACTTGACTGGAGTCCATCCAAAGCTGTACCAAAGCGTGCACTGTGCAAGCAGCACAGACAGGTACCAGCACCACTTCAAAGTCCTGCACTGTGGGGAGGGAAAAAGAAAACAAAACATACCAGTTCTGTGGTCACAGCCGTAGGCTGGGGGCAGACATCTGCTCTGGATTCAGGCTCTGCCCACCAATGAAAGCTGCTGTGGGGACAGCACCAGGGTGATACCACAGCTCTGGCAAATGCCCAGTCTGATCCAACTGAAGCCCAAGGAGACCCTAGACTGGCCCTTAAACAGAAGGATCAACTCCTGTCCATAGCAAGAAAAGAGAACCATTGCAGGCAACTGGAATGAAGGTAAATGTGGTTCAGACATATTGGTAGGATGCATATAACATATCAGATACACTTCTGAAGCATCAGGTTCTTATGAATGGGGGACATTGTACTATAAAGCTCTATAGGGGTTCTTTTTAATAATGCCAGTACTTTCAAGAGAAGGAGATATATCTGAATTTTCTAACACATAGAAACAGACTCAAAGTGAGTTAGACAAAATGAGAGAAATATGTCCCATATGAAAGAACTGAACAAAATCTCAGCAAGAGAGCTAAACGAAATGGAGATAATATGCCTCATAAAGAATTCAGAATAATGGCCATAAAGATACTAAACTTGAGGAAAGAGTAGAGAATCTCAGTGCCACCTTCAGCAAAGGGATAGAAAACATAAAAGAACCAATGAGAGATGAATTAATATGTGAAATTAAAAATACACCTGAGAGAATAAATTGTAGACTAGTAGAAGCAAAATAATGGATTAGCGAGCTGGAAGACAGAGTAATAGAAAGCAATGAAGCTGAACAAGAGAAAAAAAGATAGATTAAGGGAACTCAGCAACACCATCACGTGTAATACTATTCACATTATTGAGATCCTAGAAGAAAAAGAGAAAAGGGAGAAGAACATCTATATAAATAAGTAATAGCTGAAAACTTCCCTAATCTGGGGAAGGAAACAGAAAACCAGATCCAGGAGGCACAGAGAACCTGCAACAAAATCAACCCAAGGAGCTTCACATCAAGGTACATAATAAACTGGCAAAAGTAGTGATAAAGAAAATTCTAAAAGCAGCAAGAGAAAAGAAAATAGGTACCTACAAAGGAAACCCCATAAACTATCAGATGACTTTTTAGCAGAAATTTTGCAGGCCAGAAGGGATGTGGCATATTCAAAGTGCTGAAAGGAAAAAAAAAAACAAAAAACAAAACAACAACAAAAAACCAACCCCTAAAACCAAGAATACTTTAACCATCAGGGCTATCACGCAGAGTAGATGAAGAGTTTTCCAGACAAACAAAAGTTAAAGGAGTTCATCAACACTAAACCAGTTTTACAAGATATATTAAATTCGGACTCTTTGAGTTGAAAAGAAAGACCATAAGCAGCAGTTAGAAAAGTAGAAAGCACAAAAGCAATAAAATTAAGTATATTAATAAAAATCCATCAATGGATTCACAAAATGAAAGAATGTAAAGCATGAATGACACCATATACCTAAAATGTGTGGAGGAGATGAGTAAAAAGTTAGTGCTTTTAAAATTTTTTTTTCGACGTTTATTTATTTTTGGGACAGAGAGAGACAGAGCATGAACGGGGGAGGGGCAGAGAGAGAGGGAGACACAGAATCGGAAACAGGCTCCAGGCTCCGAGCCATCAGCCCAGAGCCATCAGCCCAGAGCCATCAGCCCAGAGCCCGACGCGGGGCTCGAACTCACGGACCGCGAGACCGCGAGATCGTGACCTGGCTGAAGTCGGACGCTTAACCGACTGCGCCACCCAGGTGGCCCAAAAGTTAGTGCTTTTACAATGGGTTCAAACCTAAAGTGACCATCACCTGAATACAGTCTGCTATATGCATCAGTGTTATATATAAACCTATTGGTAAACACAAATCAAAAACTGGTTATAGATACATGAGTAAAGATAAAGGAATCCAAACAAACAACCAAAGAAAGCCAGCAAAGCATGAGAGAAGATAGCAAGAGAAGGAACAGAGGAAGAACTATAAAACAACCATAAAACAAGTAACAGAAGGGTAATAAGTACCTATCAATAATTACTTTGAATGTAAATGGACTAAATGCTCCAATCAAAACACACAAGTTTGACAGAATGGATAAA
Source organism: Felis catus (assembly GCF_018350175.1). Taxonomy (NCBI): domain Eukaryota; kingdom Metazoa; phylum Chordata; class Mammalia; order Carnivora; family Felidae; genus Felis; species Felis catus. The sequence continues at coordinate 18,827,898 of NC_058374.1, read as the reverse complement.
AAAGCAAGACCCATCTATATGCTGCATACAGGATACTCAATTCAGACCTAAAGACGCATGCACATTGAGAGTGAAGGAATGGGAAAGCTTTTGTCATGCAAAATGTGAATGAAAAGAAATCTGGGATAGCAATACTTATATCAGAGAAAATTGACTATAAAATAAAGATTGCAACAAAAGACAAAAAAGGATAGTACGTAAAGGGAAAAATCCAACAAGAAGATATAATGATTGTAAATATTTATGCACCCAACATGAAAGCACCCATATATTTAAAGCAGCTATTAACACAAAGGAAGTAATCAGTAGTACAATAATAATAAGGCACTTTAACACCCCACTTGTATCAATGGACAGATCATCCAGACAGAAAATCAGCAAGGAAATGGTGGCTTTTAATGACACACTGGACTAGATGGATCTAACAAATATACTCAGAACATCCCATCTTAGAAGAAAACACATTCTTTCAAGGGCAGATTTCCAGAATAGATCCCTTGTTAAGCCACGAAACAAGTCTCAACAAATTCAAGAAATTGAAGTCACACCATGTGAAATTTGGACCACAACAATATTAAAGTAGAAATGGACACCAAGAAGAAAATCTGAAAAGAACACAAATACATGGGGTTTAAATAACATACTACTAAACAATTAATGGGTAAACCAAATGGCAAAGAGGAAATAAAAAAAAATACATGGAAACAAATGAAAATGAAACACAGTGGTCCAAAATCTTTGGGGCACAGCAAAAGTTGTTTTCAGAGGAAGGCCTACCTCAAGAAGCAAAAAGAATCTCAAACAACCTAACCTTATTTCTAATAGATCTAGAAAAAGAACAAAGAAAACACAACTAGTAGAAGGAAGGAAATAACAAAGATTAGAACAGAATTTTAAAAAAATAGAATCTAAAAAACAAAAATAATAGAACAGATCAATGAAACCAGCATCTGATTTCTCAAAAAGATCAATAAAATTGATAAACCATTATTAGCCAATCTAATCAAAAAGAGAGAGAGGGAGAACTCAAGCAATATCAGAAATGAAAGAGGAAAATTAACCAATATGACGGAAGCACTAAGGATTATAAGAATATTTGTTATGAAAAATTATTTGCCAACAAATTGGTCTACATAGAAGGAACAGATAAATTCCTAGAAACAAATAACCTCCCCAAAATGAATCAGGATAGTCCAAGACCAGATGGTTTCAAAGGTAAATTCTGTCAAACATTTAAAGTAATGTTAATACCTAGTCTTCTAAAACTATTTCAAAAATAGAAGAGGAAGGAAACCTTTCAAATTAATTCTATAAGGCCAGTATTACCCTGATATCAGATAAAGACACTATAAAGACACAGATCTACAGGTCCACATTTCTGATAAAGATGCAAAAATCCTCAACAAAATACTTCCAAAGTGAATCCAACAATACATTAAAAAAATCATTCACCACAATCAAATGGGATTTATTTTTGGGATGCAAGGATGATTCATTATTCACCAATGTGATACATCACATCAGCAAGAGAATGGTTAAAAACCATATGTGCATCTCAACAGAGGCAGAAAAATCATTTGACCAAGTACAACATTCATGATAAAAGCGCTCAACCATCTACATTTAGAGGGAATATATCTGAACATAACATAATAAAGATCATATGTAAAAACACCCACAGCTAACATTATACTCAGTGGTGAAAACCAGAGCTTTTCTCCTAGGATCAGGAACAAAACACGTCATCAGTTTTATACAACATGGTAGTGGAAGTCCAAGCCCAGCAATCAGATAAGAAAAAGAAATAAAAGGCATTCGTATTGGTAAGGAAGAATTAAAACTTTCACTATTTTCAGATGACATGATAGTATCCACAGAAAGTCCTGAAGATTCCACCAAAAAAAAAAAAAAAAAAAAAAAAACCCTAGAACTGATAATTGAGTTCTGTAAGGTCATTGGATACAAAATCAATAAGCAGTAATCTGTTGCATTTCTACGTGCTAGTAATGAAGTAGCAAAGAGAAATTAAGAATACAATCCCATTTACAATTACACCAAAAATAATAAAATACCTAGAAAGAAGCTTAACTAATGAGGTGAAATATTTGTACTTTGTTTTTGTTGTTGTTTGGTTGTTCATAAGTAACCTCTACACCAAACATGGGGCTTGAACTTACAACCTTGAGATCAAGAGTCACATACTCTACCACCTGAGCCAGTCAGGTGCCACCTGAACTTTGCAAGCTATTAAAACTTTGATGAAAGAAATTGAAGATGATACAAACAAGTGGAATGCTATTCCATGATCATGGATTGGGAGAACATTCTACCCAAAGCAATATACAGATTTAATGCAATCCCTCTGAAAATACCAACATCATTTTTCACACAACTAGGACAAACAATCCTAAAATTTGTGTTGAACCACAAAAGACCCTAAATAGAGTGACCTTGAGAAAGAAGAAACAAACAAAAAAAAACTGGAGGTATCACAATTACAAATTTCAAGATATACTACAAAGGTGTAGTAATCTAAACAGATACATAGATCAGTGTAACAGAATAGAGAGCCCAGAAATAAACCCACAGTTATATGGTGAATTAATCTCTAACAAAGGAGGCAATAATATGTAATGGGAAAAAGAAATCTTTCAACAAATGATGCTAGGAAAACTGGACCACTTTCTTATAGCATACATAAAAATAAAGTCAAAATAGATTAAGGACCTAAATTTTAGACTTGAAACCGTAAGATTCATAAAGAAAACAATGACAGTGGTTTCTTTCACATTGGTCATTGAGTCTTTTCTAGGTAAAGTGCAGGCAAGGGAAACAAAACCAAAAATAAACTACTGGGATTACATTAAAATAGAAAGCTTCTATAAAGCAAAGGAAACCCAATGAAACAAAAAGGCAACCTACTGAATGGAAGATGAAATTTACAAATGATCTATCTGATAAAAGGTTAGTATCCAAAATATTTAAATAACTTCTACAACTCAACACCAAAACCACAATAATCCAGTTTAAAGGTGGGGAGAAGACATTAACAGACATTTCTTCAAAAAAGACATACAGGCAGTCCATGGACACATGAAAAGATACACAGCATCACTAATCATCAGGGAAATGCAAATGAAAACCACAATGAGGTATCACCTCACACTTGTCAGAATGGCTAAAATAAAAAAAAATACAAGAAATAGTTGGCAAGGATGTGGAGAAAAAGGAACTCCTGTGCACTGTTGATGGGAATGCAGATTGGTTCAACCACTATGAAAAACAGTATGGCGTTTCTTCAAAAAATTAAAAATAGAATTACCATAGGATCCAATAATCTTACTACTGATTATTTACCCAAAGAATATGAAAACACTAATTTGAAAAGATATAGGCACCCCTATGTTTACTGTAGCATTATTTACAATAGCCAAATTATGGAAACAACCCAATTGTCCATCCATAGATGAATGGATAAACAAGATACATATGCACACACAGGAACATTACTCAGCCTTAAGAAAGAATGAAATCTTGCCATTTGCAACAACATGTATGTACCTCGAGGGAATAATGCTAACTGAAATAAGACAGAGGAAGAAAAATATCATATGATTGCATTCATGTGGCATTTGAAAAACAAAACAAAGGAATAAAGGAAAAAGACAAAAACAGACTCTTAAATGAGGAGAAGCAACTGGTGGTTGTTTACTAGAGGGAAGTGTGTGGGAAGGATACAGAAATTGGTGAAGGGAATTATTTGTGCCCTTATCATGATAGGCACCGAATAATGTACTCTATTGTACAACTGAAACTAATATAACAGTATACATTCACTGTACTGGGAATAAAAAAAAAGGGAGAAAACACAAACCATATGGGGAAGTACTATGCATCCTCCTTGTGCACCTCCTACCTATCTATATCTCTTTTATATTTAGCTATGCATATGTATTTATAGACTTATATATATAAAACCTGGTGGTGAACAAATGGGAATATTGCATGGCCTCTTTGATGTTTCTTTGAGGAGTTTATACTGAAAAAATTTTGATGTTAATTCTTTTTCAGAAACAGATATAAATGTGATGGATAAAAGGAAAAATAAAAACAGATTCATTTGAAAGCTTACCTATGAAAGTAACAGGAAATAATCTTCCTTTCAGTAAGTACATAAATATATCACTGATTTTTTTTGTTTATTTACTTAATTATTACTAAAGATCAATTTTGTTAAAGTATAGGTCAAAGTCATGTAATCATCTCAGCTAATATGAGAAAAGTAATGGGAAGGAATGTAGTTTAAGGGTCAAAATTAGTTTCAAAATTAGTTTCAAAATATGCTGAATTTTGTCACCTTTGCCAAAGGAATTTTGAATTTAAAAAGTATGAATGAAATTTTGATTTAGGCACTTACACTACAAAATCCTTCAAAGAAGATGATTATATTACTTGTCTGCCATCCTGAAACAAATTATCTTCTATGCATGTTTTCAGCAGGGCTTATCTTCTGTAAATATTGATAGATTTCAATTAATTTTGAAATAGTAAAAATTACTGGAAATTAAAAATTATATCATGAAGTATAATCTAATCAATAAGTGTGAATATAAATGAAGTAAAAATTATAATCTTGACACCCAAGTGATTCTCAAATGATTTTTTTTCTCAATTGATATTTCTCACATTAAAAATAATACATGCTTCAAGTCTTAAATGAAGTTATGCACAAACATGTTAAAACATTAATCATCCCCATATGCACTTTCATCCTCCTTATGTAATATAATATAAACAGCCAGATATGCCTCCTTCCACTTCTTTCACTTTGTCGTAGAACACACACATGCATTGTGTATATATGGGTGTTTGTGTGTGTGTGTGTGTGTGTGTATGTGTCCATTGTAAGAGAAACATCTACATCTCTCTTTAAATAGCTTTTACTTTGAACAATTGATGAACTTTTTTGAAGTCATGTGTCTATATAAACAACCCATATAGACATGTAATTTTCAGAAATTAGCATATTATATATACATTTTTAGTTCCATCTTTCTCTTATTCTTGTCCTTCCCTCTTCACCCCAATATATTGGATGGATGAAAAGGAGGAGAAAGTAGAAAAATAATTGTTGGGCTGCAGAAAGAGGCAGGTAAGAATATTTAACATTTTCATCTATTTTTATCCTAATCCTCTTCCACAGGTTATTCAGTGTTCAAAGTAATTCCAGCTGTCTAAACCCTAGACTGTTTAAAAACATCCTTGAAAGGGGTAGGTAGGTCCTCAACCCTTGCAATGAAGCGGTGAGGCCAGCAGTAATGGGATACAAGAATAGCACACTGAAGTTCCATCCATCCTTTGAGCAACAACAATGAAACTAATATACTCCCCCCAATCCACCCCTTGGGACTATGAGCTGGAGGGGAAAACAGAAAATTATGTCTGCTGTAACTACAATTTGGTGGATTCTTTTCCTCCAAGGTAACCATAAATGTCTATTAAAAATCATTAAGGTGTTTTCAAAGGAAAAGGGTAGTCTTTTTCTCTATTATTTTTCATATGCAGTCTTGGTGGCGAAAGATATCATAATCAACTTCATTTTTGCTTAGCAAATCAGCAGTATCAGAATAAATGAAAATTAAGAAAATTTGTAATACTGAAGAGAGAATGCAAAAATTGTTCCCTTTAGTACTAGCATGTTGGGTGTTTTTAGACTTGTTGGGGGTAAAGGTTCTTGTGAGGAGAAATAGGGTAGGGGAAGTACATGAGGTATTGAACAGAACTTGGTGAGCTGTGGCTTTGTGAATGCCAACCAGAGACTGTGAGTGTGCATTCTAGACACATGTATACGGAGCTGGGTGGCCATTAATGTAGGGTAGGTGTGGAGACTGCTGCAGATTGTCTAATGCCACCAGTGAGGTACCTAAAAGAATGGGGTAATGAGATTCACCTTATTTGCTTGACAATTAAGGACCAGAATTATCATTTCTAGGTAATCTCCTGGCTATTTTAGGACTAAACAAGGATGAATGCAATTGTGGTTTTTACCTCATATAATCCAAAAGGATCCATGAAGACTGTGAACATCATATAATACTTGTGTTAAGATTGAAATGCATCAATCTGAATTAGAATGCTTTTTTTGTTTTAATGTCAAGAAGAATGAAAATAAATGCTGGACATGATACAGTTATTTTGGAGGGCTGTTATTTTCATAGTCATTAGAGCCAATTTAATCAATAAAATTGTTAAGTTTGAGAAAGGGAAGAAAATCAGTTGTTAATTTATTCAGAAAGCACCCATAAGGAAAAAGTATATGAGGAAAGTAATTTGTTTTAATATAGGGCTATTTTGTCATTTATTTCACATACCTGATGAATATATACTGACATTGGGGTATTTCACTTTTATTTTTACAACTATGGAATTTCACAGTACTACCCAATTATAGTCCATGTTGTGGCTGCCTTTCCCAGATTCATTTAACCACCCATGCTGTTTCCTTTCCTTCCACCAAATCATAAGCATTTCTGTGGTTAGATTGGAATTGAACCCTCACTCGACCTCTAGGATTATCTCATTCCCATGGTGTAGTGTTTGGATTTAGGACCCTGTCCATCACCAAATGACATTTCTAATCAACAGGGATTGATTCACTAATATGACAAGATAGGAAGACCCTGAATTCATCTCCTTTATATAACACAGCAAATTACAATTATAGAAGAATTCCTGAAGAAGAATGGAGAGCCAACTGAACAGCTTCCACACAAGGAAAGAGAGAAGAGTAAAAAAAGAAAAGCAAGAGAGATGGAGAAATGCCAACAAAGGGAACACCCACCTTTAACACTGCAAACTGCAGTGGGGAGGGATAATATTGAGGGACACAGGAGAGATTGCTTTGTCCTTAGGCACAGGAAAAAGGAAAAAAAAAGCTGCAACTGGTTTATAAAAGAGCCAACCCTGGAACTCTATCAAATGGAGAAGCTACTAGAACTCTCTGGGTCAAAGGGACTGGAAAATGACATAATTTATGCACCCCCCCACCCCATGTTGAAAGTGCATACTGGAGCAGGGTCAGCACACCCTAACCTGATTGAGCTTCAAACAAGGCCAAGTCCCCTAGGCCACACCAGCTCTGGTTGTGGTGAGGCACAGAAAAAAAAGCCAAAAAAAAAAAAGCCAGGGTTTAAAAGAATAATGAGCCTATAAAAGAGCCAGCCCTAGATCTCAATCAAGTGGAGGAAGCTGCTGAAATTCTCTCCGGGTGGGAGGGGCTGCTGGACACAATCTGTGCTCCCCCTATACCTTGACAGCAGGGACCAGTGGACAACCCAGGCGCCCTAACTGGCCTGGCACCTCCGTGAACCCTGGACCCCTAACTCACACCAGCTCCAGCTATCCCACAAGAAGGCCACAGGGTGGTACACAGTGGGATACCCCTGGTTAGTGCTTACTACTGATCCAGCCTTTAAGCCAAGGTGACACAGGCACAAAGCACCATGGAACGCTCCAGGCCCACACCACTTTACTTCAGACAGCTTGCTAGGGCACCCCTGGTTCAAAGTGCTCTAGAACCTGCTGTGCTGCCAGGGTGCCCCTGTATAAAGCACCCCAAGAACCCCTGGCCCTTGCCTACATTATTTCCCTTTACCCGGCCAGGGGGTTACTTCCTGTTCGTGGAGTACATTGGGGCACTCCCATCCACAGTGGCCTCAACTCCAATCATATGGCTAGGGCACCACCTGTGCTGAGCATTCAAGGACATTCAGCTTTTACCCACTTCAGGTGGCCGGTCAGGGCACCCTCAGAGTGGAGAGCCCCAGGACAAGGCAGCTTGCAATCACTTCAGCTTCAGCTGTTCTGCCAGGACAGACTTTGCACAAAGAGCTCAGAGACCACACTGGCCCATACCCACTTTAGATTTAGCTGTCTTGTCAGAGTGTACCCTACACAGAGTGCCCCAGGACCCCCTGTGTGTACCCTGCCTCAGCTCTAGCCACCCACCTCTCCAGGGAACCCTGTGTGTGGAGACTCCTGGAACATGCTGGTTTACACCCACTTCACAGCTTTACTTATCCTGCCAAGGCTTCCTCTACATGGAGAGCCTAGAGGCACCCAGCTTGCATCCAGTTTAGCTTTAGCTGTCCTGCCAGGGCACCCATGGTTTGGAGAGCCCAGGGACTGCACTGCTCTGTGCCCACTTAAACTTTAGCTGCCATACTAGGGTGCTCACTGGGTGGAGAGCTCCAGGATCCCCAGCCCATGCCAGCCACAGTTCTAGCCAACCAGGAAAAGTGACCAAGAACACACAGTCTACATAGGGGATGACCATACACAAGACCATTCCTTTAAGTTCAGAAGTAGCTATTCTACCTAATCCACAGAGAAACAAAGTATAGGAAAACAGGAATATTCTGCAAAAGAATAAGACAAAGTTTCAGACAACTAAGTGAAATGGAGATAAGCAATGTACCTGATAAAAAAAACTTAATGATTGTAAAAATGCTCACTGGGCTGCAGAGAAGACTGGGAGAAAGACCTTCAATAAAAATTATACACACACACACACACAAACACACACACACACACACGTATATAATAACCAATCAGGGGTGCCTGAGTGGCTCAGTTGGTTAAGCACTTGACTCTTGATTTTGGCTCAGGTCATGATCTCACGGTTTGTGAGAGTGAGCTCCAGGTCAGGCTCTGCACTGACCATGCAGAGTTTGCTTGGGAGTCTCTCTGTCCCTCTCTGCCCACCCCCCACTCTCCCATACACACATGCACCTTCTCTCAAAATAAATAAACATTAAAAAAAAACAATATAGTAGAAGAATATAAAAAAAAATATTCTATGGGGCATATGGGTGGTTCAGTCAATTAAGTGCCCTGACTTCAGTTTGGATATCTCACGGTTCCTTGGCTAGAGCCCTGTGTTGGGCTTTGTGGAGCTGCTTGGGATTCTCTGTCTCCCTCTCTCTCTCTGCCCCTCCCTACTCTCAAAAATAAACATTAAAAAAAATCCTCTAGAGGGAATCAACAGATTAGTGGATGCAGAAGAATGTATCAGTTGTCTGGAAGACAAATAAATGGAAAGCACTCAAGCTGGACAGCAAAGAGAAAATCATTTTAAAACATTAGGAATGGTTAAGGGATCTCTTGGACAACATCAAATGAACAAACATTTGCATTCTAGGGGTCCCAGAACAAGAGAGGAAGAGGCAGAAAACTTATCTGAAGAAATAACTGAGTTGGTCTAACCTGGGGAAAGAAATAGACATCCAAGTTCAAAAAGCACAGAATTCCAAATAGATGAATACAAGGAAATCCATACCACAACACATATTAAAATGTCAAAGGCTAAAGTTAGAGAATTTTAAAGGCAGCAATATAGAAGCAAAAAGTTACATATAAGGGAAACCCAAGTAAGGTTCCCAGCTGATTTTTCAGCGGAAAACCTTCGCAGGAAGAAAGTGACATGATGTATTCAAAGGCCTGAAAGGAAAAACCTACAACAAAGACTACTGGACCCAGAAAGGCTTCATTCAGATACGAAGAAGAAAGAGTTTCCTAAACAAAAAAGTGAAAGAGTTTATCATCCGTAAACAAGCTTCACAAGAAATGTTAAAGGGACTTCTTTAAGTGGAAAATAAATGGTCATAATCAGATATAAGAAAGTTATGAATAAAAAGATGTAAAGTATAATAACATATACATCAAATGTGGAGGAGAGTGTAAAAATAAGAGGTTTTTCAGAATGTTTTTGAGCTTAAATGATCATATATTTAATACTGCTATATTCTTGGGGTGTTATATATGTACCTCATGTTAACCACAAACCCTAAACCTGTAATAGACATACACACAGACCAGAAAGCCACACATAAACACTACAGAAACCCACCAATCACAAAGAAAAGAGAACACATGAATAGAAAGGAACAGAAAACTATAAATATCATTAGAAAACAAAGTGGCAATAAGTACATACTTACCAATAATTACTTTAAATGGCCTAAACGTTCTAACCAAAAAACACGTTGGCAGAATGATTAGAGGAAAAAAAAAAAGACACATCTATATGTTGCTTACAAGAGACTCACCTCAGACCTAAAGACACAAGTGGACTGAAATTGAAGGGATAGAGAAATATTTACCATGCAAGTGGGAGGGAATAAAAGCCAGTATAGCAGTATTTATATCAGGATAAATAGACTTTGAAACAAAGACTGTAACAAGGGACAAAGGCATTACATAATGATAAAGGGATCAATCCAGGAAGAGGATATAACAGTTGTAAATATCTATGCACCCAACAATGGAGCACCTAAACATAAAGCAAATATTAATGGACATAAAGAGAAAAATTTATAGTAATACAATATTAGTAGAGGACTTTAATACTTCATTTACATCAGTGGATAGATTATCTACGCAGAAAGTCAATATAAATGTCTGATGCTTTAGACCAGATGGACATAACATACACACACACACACACACACACACACACACACACAGAACACACATACACATACACACAGAACATTTCATCCAAAAACAACAGGATTCTTTTCAAGGGCACATGGAACATTCTGCAAAATAGATCACATGTGAGGCCACAAAACAAGGCTCAACAAATTAAGAAGATTGTAATAATCCCATGCATCTTTGCCACCGCAATTGTATGAACGTAGAAATAAATCACAAGGAAAAAGAAAAAACACATGGAAGCCAAACAACGTGACACTAAACAACCAATGACTCTTTGGAGACAACAAAGAATCCAAGAGGAAATTTAAAAAAAAATACATTAAGACAAATGTAAATTAAAACACTATAGTACAAAATTGTTGGGACAGAGTGAAAACAGTTTTAAGAAGGAATATATATATTAATACAGGCCTAACTCAAGAAACAAACAAAAAAAAAAGCTCAAATAACAATCTAACCTTACACCTAAAGGAACTAAAAAAGAAGAAATGAAGCCCAAGGTGAAAGACAGAAATAATAAAAATCAGAGCAAAAATAAATGATATGGAGACTAAAATTAAAAAAAAAAAAAAGAAACCAGCAGCTAGTTCTTTGAAAAGATAAATAAAATTGATCAACTTTTATCTAGACTCATTAAGAAAAAGGAGAGAAAGGACCCAAATAAAATAAGAAATGGAGGAGGAGAAGTAATAACTGACACCACAGAAATACAAAGGATTAAAAGAGAATACTATGAAAAATTATATGCCAACAAATTAGATAACCTAGAAGAAATGTGCAAACTTCTAGAAAATACAAACTTCCAATACTAAACCATGGAGAAATAGGAAATCTGAGAAGACTGATTACTAGTAATAAAATTGAATAAATAATCAAAAACTGTCAACAAGCAAAAGTCCAGGATCAGATATCTTCACAGATGAATTCTACCAACCATTTAAAGCGGTGTTAACCAAAACTGAAAAGTCACTACAAAAATGAAAATTACAGACCAATCTCTCTGATAAACATAGATGGAAAAATGCTCGATAAAATATTATCACACCACATTTAAAAATAGATTAAAAATACTATTTGCCACAATCAAGTGGGATTTATCTTTCAGATGCAAGGATGTATCAGTATTCACAAATCAATCAACATGATATACCATAGCAACAAAACAAAGGATAAAAATCATATGATTTCAATAGATGCAGAAAAAATATTTTACAAAATTCAATATCCATTCATGATAAAGATTCAACAAAGTGGCAATGAGGAAACATACCTCAATATAATATTTCATATATGAAAAACAATAGCTAACATCCTACCCAATGTGAAAAACTGAGAGATTGTCTCTAAGATCAGGAACAAGAAAACGATAATTCTTACCAATTTTGATCCACAAAGTACTGGAAATCATAGCCATGGAAATCAGACAAGAGAACTAAACAAAAGGCATCCATACTGGTAAAGAAGAAGTAAAACTGTCACTATTTGTAGATGGCATGGTACTATTCATAGATAACCCTAAGGACTCCACCAAAAAATTACTAGAAGTGGGGCGCTTGGGTGGCTCAGTTGGTTAAGCATCTGACTCTTAGTTTTGTCTCTGGTCATGATCTCATGGTTCGTGACACTGAGACCTGCATCAGCGCAGAGCCTGCTTGGGATTCTCTCTCTCCCTCTCTCTGCCCCTCCCACACTCATGTTTATGTTCTCTCTGTATATATATATGAGTAAATATTTAAAAATTTACTAGAACTAATAAGTGAATCAATGAAGTTTCAGAAATAAGTACAGTTTCTACACACTAACAAAGTAGCAGAAAGATAAAAAAAAATTACAGTTGCACCAAAATCATGAACATATCTAGAAATAAATTTAACCAAGGAGGTAAAAGACCTATACTCTGAAAACAATAAAATAGTCATGAAAACAACGAAGATGACGCACACAAGTGGAAAAACATTCCATGCTCATGAATTGCAAGAATAATTTTGTTAAAATGTCCATCCTATGGAAAGCAATCTATAGATTTAATGCAGTCCCTATCAAAATATCAATAGTATTTTTCACAGAACTAGAACAAATGATCCTGAAATTTGTATGGAACCACAAAAGACCCCAAATAGAGCAATCTTGAAAAAGAACAAAGGTGGGGGTGTCATAATCCCAGATTTCAAGATACATTACAGAGTTGTGCTAATCAGAACAGTGTGGTACTGGCACAAAAATAGATACATAGATCAATGGAACAGAATAGGGAGCTCAGAAATAAACCCAAATTTACATGGTCAATTAGTTTATGAAAAAAAGAGGCAAGAATGTACAATGAGATAAAGAGAGTGTTTTCAATAAATGGTGCTGAGAATACTGGACAGATACATGGAAAAAAGTGAAACTCGGCTACTTTTTTACACCATACACAAAAATAAACTCAACCTGGATTAAAGATCTAAATGTGAGACTTGAAGTCTTTATGAAGAGAATATAGGCATAAATTTTTCTGACATTGACTATAGCAACATTTTTCTAGATAAGTCTGAGGCAAGGGAAAGAAAAGCAAAAATAAACTATTGAGACTGTGTCAAAGTAAAAAGCTTTTACACAGCAAAAGAAATAAAAAAGGCAGCCTTCTGAATGGGAGAGGATATTTGGAAATGATATAATGCATAAGGGGTTAATATCAAAATATATAATTTATACAACTCAACACCTAAAAATCCAATTAAAAAATGAGCAGAGGACCTGAAGAGACATTCTTCCAAAGAAGACATACAGATGGCCAAAAGACACATGAAAAGATGTTCAACCTCATGAGGGAAATGCAAATCAAAACCACAATGAAATACCACTTCACATCTGTCACAATGGCTAAAATTAAAAAGACAAGAAATAATAACTGCTGGCAAGGATGTGGAGAAAAAGGAACCCTTATGCATTATTGGTAGGAATGTAAGTTGGTGCAACTAATGTGGGAAATAGTGTGGAGGTTTCTTAAAACATTAAAAATAGAAATGCCATGTGATCAAGTAATTTCGCTACTGGGTATTTACCCAAAGTACATGATAATACTAATTTGAAAAGATATATGCACCTCTTTGTTCATTACAGCATTATTCACAATACTGAATTATAGAAGCAATCTTGTGTCCATTGAGAAATGAATGGATAAAAAAGATGTGATGTATACACAGACACAGGAATTTCATGCAGCCATATAAAAGGATGAAATCTTCCATTTGAGATAACATGGATAGGCCTCGGGTGTTTTATGCTAAGCACAATAAGTCAGACTGAGAAAGACAAATACCATATGATTTCATTTACATGTGGAATCTAAAAAAGGAAACTAATAGAACAAATGGATGGTTGACAGAGGATAGCAGATGTGGAGGGATGGGCAAAATAGATTAAGGAGGGTGAGCACTATAGACTTCCAGGTATGGAATGAGTAAGTCACAGGAATAAAAACCGTAACATTTGGAATATAGTCAGTGATCCTGTAATTGCATAGTCAGGTGACAGATAGTAGCTGCACTTGTGAATGTAGCATAACATATAGAGAAGTTGAGTCACTGTGTTGTATACCTGGTACTAATGTACTAATGTAGCATTGTATGTTAGCTGTTTTAAAAAAAATAAAATAGGGATTCATTCAGACACAGACATACATTTTTCCAGGATCAATTTTGTCAGGTGTACATTTTGTTGGATAATTGTGGTAAAAGACAACCTCTTTCCAACTCTGATGTGCAAAAGGAAGCATGTATCCCTGTTAAGCTCAGGAAGTACTCTTGTCACCATTTTGGTACAAAAGCCAGCCTGAAGATAAAATAATAGGAAGACAGAGCCTGGGGAATCACTGAGAAATGGAGGAAAAACCTTAATGGCATTGCAAACATCTCAGTCAGTTCATCTTTCAAGAATGCTGCTCTACATTTAGACTTTTTTTGTTATACAAATTAGTAAGTGTTATTATTTATGTCAGTTTGATTTGGGTCTTCTATTATAAGCACACATAGAACTTTAATTTTTCTGCTTTTCCATTTCGATCTCTAAAGTTTTCTTCATTAAATCAATATTGATTTAGTGATTTAATCAATGATTTAATATTGATAAGATATTTATTGAATGTCTACTATGTACAGGGTACTCGACTGGATATGTAAAGAATGGAGAAGATGTGTTTGAGAATGTATAGTGTCATAAATTTAAAGAAATAAAATAATTTAAAAATTAAGACAAAGTAAAAAATATATATGACTATAAGAAATCTTTAAAAAAAACCGCTAAAAAATAAAAATAAATAAATAAATAAATAAAAAACTGCTGAAGGAGAGAATGAAAGAATTGCTTAAAGAATCTTTATTTTCTCAGACCCAGAAAATTTAAAATGTGCTATCTCAATTAGACTTTTATGGAATAGGTGATATATTTATTCCAAAAATGAAGTGCCTATATATGTATTATATAACTGTCTCAGAAAAACTGGTTATGTAATATATACATAAATCATCTATACTCATGGGATCTGAAGAGATATGTTCAAATTGTGTTCAAATTGTTAATGGGATCCTAAACTAACCTAGATTTCCCAATTCTTTATTGCAGTATATTTTTTCAGCTAGACTTACTCTAATCTTACAGTTTTTTTAATAATAGAGAAAGAAAATCCCTTCAGAAGCAGCATGCATTTTGGATATATTCCAGATTAGAGTTACAGCATAATAGCATGAGACTTTTTTTTTCTGTTTATTAGGCATTTCTGTCATAACATCATGTATATTAAATTCATGTTTATATTTTTGTTTGTTTATAGAAACATGTTTAATTCTACATTTACATTCCATGCTTCAGAAAACTCTAATATACAAAGCCCAAAAGGAATTATGTATTGAATGCCTGCCATATGCTAAAAATTTCTAAATACTCTAATATCTTATTTCTAATGCAGTATATTACTAGATAGGAGTTATTTCCCCATTTGATAGTTGAGTAAATAAAGGCACAGAGAGGTTGAGTAGAAAGTCACCCAGAGGTATATTCTGAGTTTTATATTATGTCTCTGGCTTATCAGGATATTCTCTGTTCACTGCCTGGCTTTCCTTCCCATTATTCTTCCTGAAGTTTATAATGGTGGTTAACCTGACAATTTTTGCCTGCTAGGACAGAAACACTAGGAGAAATTTTTTGTCTTAATGGTCTGAAAATGTCCATTTTCACATTAAGGCTCACTCTGGAAGCATCTCTAGGTGTAGAGGGCACAGATGTGGCTCAGGAAAAGAAAGTAAATAATAATATCAGGGCAAATGGATTTGAGGCTAGACTCTGCCACTTTGGTTTTGGAAGAGTCAGATAATTTCAGTTTCCTGTTGTAAGCAATAAAAATTACAACTCACCTCATAGAATGTAGATGAAAATTAAATAAAACAGTGACAAGAGAGCATACTGTTAACTGTAAAGTGTTATCTATGCCAAGTTGTTCGACACCCAGTCTTCTACTTTCTAGTATATATCATGGTCACGTCTGTTCCTGCTGATTTTATGCCCACATGCCCTAAACAGATTGGTCCTTCACATACCTGCCCTATTTCCCATTGTTGCCTGAGCATCAGTTAAGAATTAGGAAACAGGGAAAAGCCTTTGCCACAGACTCTGTTTTTGTGGCTTATTAATTATGCCATTTTTTTTACATATGAATATGCCTAAAGATTCTTCATCCCATCCAAGGGAAGAAAGAGCAGGTGTTGAAGATGCTCACTGCCTGCCATGCTCATTCCTCTTCCCAATACCCCCCTGTGGTTTCTACCCATTAGAGTACTGCAGGCAAGGAGACAGGAATGCTATCTCAACGTAGCATGAAAGCATCAGCTCAAACCAAGTGTTTTCTGGGTCATGTGCTGAGCCTGTGTCAGCAGAGGTACATCCTTAAAAGACTTCCTTATTACCATGGGTGAATTCATTTTAATAGAAAACAACAACAACAAAAAAGGAAAAGCCACTAAAGAATCTCTGAGCCACAAAGCTCTGAAATTCCACATTGAGCACTGGTGATTAATTTGTTTGGACTAATTTCCTCTTGATTAATTAGCTCCAGCATATTTTAACCATTAAGTATTAGGTAGAGTCCACCTGAAACAGAAAGATAAATGTCCCACCCCATTCATGCATAAGGGCCTGTTTTCTTAGCACAAACAGGAGAGAAGGAGAAATAAAATATAATGAGACTCTTTCAGTCAGAGCCAACACCTTACTCTTCTCTAAATTCGAACAGGTCTTCTGCTATTAATAGGTTATAACCAAGGAGTTACGAAACAACTTACTTCTCGGTCTGTTTGGTAACACCCATCATCACTCACTAACACCTGAAAAAAGCTCTTTCCATCCTTATTTGTGTGCCAGGCCTAGCTTAAATGTCTCATTGCCAGGGAAAACAAATGAGGACCTATACATTTTCTAAGCATGTGTTCATGGCATAATTTGGTGGGAACTGGCAGAGGCTTTACTCTTTTTTTTAAACTATTTGCATTGTTCTGATAAGTATAAAGTAATAAAAAGACAAATCAAGTGCTAATGTAGAGGCACAGTAATTTCATAAAATTGTAGATACTGCATATTCAAATTTAGAGGAGATTATAAATATAAATTAGCTGATGTGATCTAGTATTTTTCACTGATTCAGGATAAGGGGGAGAATGCATTTGACTGCATTTTTCCTAACAATTATGAAACTAAAGGGAATCTTAATCTGATTCTGAAATAGGACTTTCAAAGCATCAGAGATAAGAATTTTATGCTAAAAAATATGTATAAACACAATTTTTGAATTCCCATATCCATTTCTCCACGTCATCATCTCAGTCACAAAAATTCCATAAAATTACTTCCTGAATGTCTAATGTATGGCCTCCTGCCCCATTCTTCTCCAACCATGTGGCCAAAGTCACTCATCACACTAGTAACAGGTTCGTAACTGGATGCCTTGCCTTCAGACTGATGTCACATTGTATAATTTTACTAGTTTAAGCCCTTTACCACTTTCTCATTATTTTCAGAACCCTGTCCAGATAAAGCAGTTTTACACAGAGGCTCATATCTGATACGACCTCTTGATAGCACAGCTGGTTTGATTTCAATTCTCCTTTTGCTCATCAAACCTTTACTCTAATTTGAAACCCCTTCACCTGAGAGATATAATCTTCCACACTTCTAGGACTTGCCATGACATCTATTCTTATTGGCCAAGATGGCTTCACTCCTTATCAATCTGGCTAATTTATATTTACCAATAAGGCCATAGACCAAACAGCATTTACCCTTGAAGAGCTTCTTTTGTGCCCTGAGTTAAGTGTACCATCTTTGGTCCCACGGCACCCTGCAAACTCCTATGACAGCACTTACCATACAGTACTGCAATTGTCCATTTTCTTATAAATGCTAAATTATTGAAGGGAAGTACTGTACCTGTTACACTCTTGTATAGTTAGCACAATTCTTCTCATAGATATTTGCTGAAAATATTCCTTACAGTCATCATAATAGTAGTTAACATGTGGATAATGTGTTACAGTGATCAAAGTACTTTTATTTTCACATGCATTATCTTGTTGGATCATTGGAACAGTTATTTACAACTTGTAGATGCATCAAAATTACCTGGAAGTTTTGTTACATCGCAGATTGTTCAGTCAATCCCCAGAGTTTCTTATTCAGTAGGTCTGGGGTGACCCAAGAATTTCATTTTTAACAATTTGCAGGTGATGCTAACTCTGCAGGGCCACACTTTCAGAACCAGTGCCTTAGAACATTCCTGTGTGGTTAAATATTATTATCCCCAATTTACAAAAGAAACTGAAGCTCAGAGAGCAATGACTTTGTAAGTGGTGAATTTGGTTCCTGGGAACTGCTTAGGTTGTGATCTGGTCATTGTTCCATATGAGCATTTGTGAAATACTTACTATATTCCATTTCCTCATAAAAAGCAGTATATATAGTCTCAGATTCTGTCCTTAGGGGAGAAAAATTTGATAATGCAAATGACATTCTCCTGTGTGACTTCTGTTGCAATTCCACTTCAGCTGGTAGTCAAGTGGTAGAGGGTTGCAAATGTAGGAAGGAAGCACCTTAATTATTTCAAATTATAGCACCACAGAAAACCCTAATTGCTTCAGAGTAAAAACCAAGCAGATAAGAAGTGTTCTTTGGTTTTCCTTTTGTTCAAACAGATTGGTGTTTGGTGTTATAGCTAATGTAATACAAAAAAAGAAAAATCCTAAAGTTGATGTTTTGAGTTTTCCACTTCTACTTATTTTTTTCTTCATCTGTTATGAAGTAATATTTCCCTGGAGTTGAATGGAAGGGGGGGGGGAAGGAAGAAAATAGCAAGGAAACTAGATAATTCACAAACTGGGCAAATGAAAGTGGGTTACAAATCAATAGAAAGTAGTCTTGTTCTAAGATGAAGAAGGTTAAAGATGTTATTTTGTTTTTTGGTTTTTTTTTTTCCTGTGGAATATAGTACTAGCAAGACATAGGTTTTTGAAAATTTTCTCTGTCATCATACAGAGTATGAAAGAATTTTTCTGTAAAACACAGGTTGTAATTTAGGCCCAGCAAGATCATCTTCATGGTTCTTATCCTTCACACTGAAATACCCACAGACACACACACAGGCACAAATGGTAGGGCTCAAAATTGGGAAGAAAAGGCAATGGGTTGTTGGGCTCTAGAAAGAACTTCCACTAACCACAGTATCCTTAAAGGCCAGGTTTAGCATCCATGGGTGTCTAAGACTTCACGGTGACCTTTTGGTAAAGTAACAAGGCCCTTTATTTGCTCAGTACAAAACAAAGAATCTTCTAATGGCTTTCCATCAAACTGAGAGAAAAGACTACACTCTGTACTCTTTATTCACTAAGTCGTTATTGAGTGTCTTCTGTTTGCTAGGCCTTTTCTAAGTGCATCCCTGTCTATTAAATCCCATGCTTTCTGACCTATAAACTCACTCACTTACAATATGGTAATGTTCTTCCCTAAACACACTAAGTTTGTTCTTGTCTCAGAGACTTCATGTTTTCTGCTTCGTCTGATGGGTAAGCAGCTTGCCCAAATTATGGACTAGCTTAAATTTTCATGGAATTAGGTTCTTGGCTCACATTATACTCTCTCAGAAAGGCCTTAATCAACAAGTCTATCTAATATACACCACTGCCATCATTCCTACCCCATGCCTTTCCAGTAATCTGCTTACCTTAATTAATTTTCGTCATTACATTTGTTACTACCTCAATTTTATGCACACACACATGTACATCTATATGTAAACATTTAAAATGTATTTGTAAGTATTTGGAAATACAGATTATATATAATATATATGAAAAGTAAATTTATATATTATGTTAAATTATATGAATAGAAGCTTGAAAATCTCAATGAATGATTTTGCAATGATAATATAAATTATAAAATTAATGTTAGCGGTAAAAACTCAGAGTTCAATAACACTTAACACATGATACTGAAAAAGTCTTAAAAATTGTTTCAAGATGAGGCCATTTTGCAGTTTTGTTCTATCAATGTCAGGAAAAGGTAATTCTCATGCTTTACATGCTGTTTCAGAATATAAAAATCTACCCAAATTACTTCATAGAGCAAATGTTTGCCTGATAACAGAACCTCAAGAAATAATTTTTCTCAGAAGAAAAACTAACAACAATGTCACTTATAGATGTCAAAATCCTAAATAAATTCCCAGAAATCTAAATACACTGTGCTATAAGGTTTAGTAAAAATTGCCTCTTCCCTGGGTTATGCAGTTATAATCCATGAAGAATAGACAAATCAATCTGTATAGGGAGCAGGAGGCATTGTGGGTTAGTAGGATAAATGTAGCAGAAAACCCACTATTCTATGTTACCAGGAGATTCCTTTCAATAATGTTTCCATCTTGAAGTCACTTTACTGAATATTCTCAGGTTCTAAGTGAATAAATAATCTTTGTGTTATACAAATTCTCCTAAATATATAAAGTTGGTAATAGCATTAAACTATTTTATTATTAATGAAAAATCCTTTAACGTATTTCTTGGGCTTACATCAATTTCTTGGTGAATTCTCTCAAATTTCTTAATAAACAGATAATTCCCAGATTGTATAAACCCTTCTAAACATATGAAAAGATGAAGGTTATTTAATTTGTTTCATAAAGCTACATGTATCTGGTATATAAATAACATCTAGCATATCCATAAAAGCATAGATCGATCTCACTCAAAGATGCAAAATGCAGGAAAAAAATTCTATTAAGGAGTCTAAACAGTGGACAGCTGTGTGTGTGTGTGTGTGTGTGTGTGTGTGTGTATAATTCCATTGTTTATAAATATGGTAGAGTATATAATGATCTTTTAGGACTACACATTCTTGGAGAAAATGAAGAATGGCAGTCCTTAATGTGTAGCTCTGGTGTTGATGGAACTTTAGGTAACCAGCTGGAGTTGGCACAGATGCAGAATCTCTGAATAAGAATTGGGCGGTGTGCCCACATACAGAAGCCCAGGACCAGATGGCTTCACAAGTGAATTCTACCAAACATTTCAAGAGTTAATACTTATTCTTCTCAGACTCTTCCAAAAACAGGAGAGTAAGGAAAGCTTCTGAATTCATTCTGTGAGGCCAGCATTACCCAGATACCAAATCCAGATAAAGAAAAAAAAGAAAAAGAAAGAAAAGAAAAGAACTATAGGCCAATATCTCTGTTGAAAATAGATGCAAAAATCCTCTATAAAATACTACAAACCAAATCCAACAATACATTAACAAAATCATTCACCACAATCAAGTGGGATTTATTTCTGTGATACAAGAGTGGTTCACTATACACAAATCAATGTAATATATCAGTAAGAGAAAGGATAAAAACCACATTATCATTTCAATAGCTGAAGAAAAAGCATCTGCATTATCAATTAATGATAAAAACCCTCAACAAAGTAGGTCTAGAGGGAACACACCTCAACATAATAGAGGCCTTATATTAAAAGTCCACAGTACATATCATACTCAATGAGGAAAAACTGAGAGCTTCTTCTCTAAAGACAAGACAAAGATGTTCACTCTCACCACTTTTGTACCACATGCTACTGGAAGTCCTAGCCTGAGCAATTAGACAACAAAAAGAAATAAAAGGAATCAAAATCAGTAAGGAACAAGTAGAACTTTTTTTTATTTTCAGATAACATGATGCCATCTATAGAAAATTCTTGGGGCTCCTGGGTGTTTCATTTGGTTCAGCATCCAACTCTTGGTTTCAGGTCATGTCATGATTTCACAGTTCATGAGATTGAGACCCACATCAGGCTCCATGCTGACAGCATGGAACCGACTTGGGATTCTCTCTCTCCCTCTTTCTCTGCCTCTCCCCTACTTGTCTCTCCATCAAAATAAATAAATAAACTTGAAAACAAAATAAAGACTACCAAAAAACTACTAGAACTGTTAGGTGAATTCACTAATGTCATAGGATGCAAAATCGATACGCAGAAATCTGTTTCATTTCTATACACTAATTATGAAACGGCAGAGAGGGAAATTAAGAAAACAACCCCACTTGTAATTGCACCAAAATAATAAAACACCTGGGGAATAAACTTAACCAAAGTGGTGAAAGACCTGTACTCTGAAAACTATAAAACGGTGATGAAAGATAGTGAAGATGACACACAACAAAATGGAAAGATATTCCATGCTCGTGGATTGGAAGAACAAATATTGTTCAAAAGCAATCTACAGATTGCATTTTTCACAGAACTAGAACAAGCAATTCTAAAATTTGTATGAACACAAAAAAACCCCCAAATACCCAAAGAAATCTTGAGAGAGCATTTGGTGTTGTATGTAAGTGATGAGTTACTAAATTCTGCTCCTAAAGCCAATATTTCAATGTATATAAACTAAATTTAAAAATACTAAATTTAAAAATAAAAAATGTTAAAATACCAAAAAAAAAAAAAAAAGCTAGCAGTATCACAATTCCAAACTTCAAGTCATATTACAAAGTGGCAGTAATTAAAACAGTATGGTACTGGCACAAAAATAGATAACATAGATCAGTGGAACAGAATAGCCCAGAAATAAACCTAAAATTGTGTAGTCAATTAATCTTCAACAAAAGAGGCAAGAATATGCAATGGGAAAAAGTCTCTTCAGCAAATGGTATCGGGAAAACTGGACAGTTACATGTAAAGAATGATACTGGGCCACTTTCTTTCACCATACACAAAAATAAGTGCAAAATGGACCAAGGACCTACATGTGAGACATGAAACCATAAAAATCCTAGAAGAGAACACAGGCAATAGTTTCCCTGACATCTGCCATAATGGCATCTTTCTAGAAGTATCTCCTAAGGTAAGGGAAACAAAACCACAAGTAAACTATGGAGACTATATCAAAATAAAAAGCTTCTCTGGAGCTCCTGGGTGGCTCAGTTGGTTAAGCATCTGACTTTTAATTTCAGCTCAGGTCATGATACCACAGTTTGTGAGGTTGAGCCCCATGGTGAGCCCCAGGACAGGCTCCACGCTGACATCACAGAGCCTGCTTGGGATTCTCTCTCTCCTCCCCTATCTGACTCTCCCCCATACACTTTCTCTCAAAATAAATAAAGTTTTTTTTTTTTAAACCTTCAGCACAGCAAAGGAAACCATTAAAAAAACTAAAAGACAGCCTACTGAATGGGAGAAGATATTTATAAATGGCATAGCCGATAAAGGATTAGTATCCAAAATATATAAAGAATTTATACAACTCAACAGCAAACCCACAAATAATCCAATTAAAAATGGGCAGAAGACATGAACAGACATTTCTCCAAAGAAGACATACAGATGGCCAACAGACATGAAAAGATACTCAACATCACTCATCATCAGGGAAATACAAATAAGAACCACAATGTATTATCACCTCATACCTGTCAGAATGGCTAAAACAAAAAACACAGAGGGCGCCTGGGTGGCGCAGTCGGTTAAGCGTCTGACTTCAGCCAGGTCACGATCTCGCGGTCCGTGAGTTCGAGCCCCGCGTCGGGCTCTGGGCTGATGGCTCGGAGCCTGGAGCCTGTTTCTGATTCTGTGTCTCCCTCTCTCTCTCCCCCTCCCCCGTTCATGCTCTGTCTCTCTCTGTCCCAAAAATAAATAAAAAACGTTGAAAAAAATTAAAAAAAAAAAAAAACACAGAACAAGAAGTGTTGGCAAGGATGTGGAGAAAAAGGAACCCTCTTGTACTGTTGGTGGGAATGCAAACTGGTGCAGCTGCTGTGGAAAACAGTATGGAGATTCCTCAGAAATTAAAAATAGAACTACCCTATGATCCAGCAATCACACGACTGGATATTTACCTAAAGAATACCAGAACACTAATTTCAAGTGACATGCACTCCTGTGCTTATTGCAGCATTATTGATAATAGCCAAATTATGGAAGTAGCCCAACTGTCCATCAGTTGATGAATGGACAAAGAAGTGGGTATGTGTATACACACACACACACACACATATGTACATATTATATACGTGTGTGTGTGTGTGTGTGTGTAATGGAATATTATCTAGGCATAAAAAAGTATGAAATCTTGCCATTTGCAATGATATGGATAGAGCTCGAGAGTATAATGCTAAGTGAAATGCTAAGTGAAGAAACAAAATAAATGAACAAAGGATAAAAAAAAAGACAAAAAAAATCAGACTCTTAACTATAGAGAACAAATAGATGGTTCCCAGAGGGGAGGTGTGGGGGAGGGGGATGGGTGAGAGGTAAAGGGGATATACTGTTAATAGTACACTTATAGTACCCTTATTTTGATGAGCAGTGAATAGTATGTGGAGCTGTTGAATTTACTATATGGTACAGCTGAGACAAATATAATACTATATTTTACACCAGGGTTAAAAAAAAAATAAAGGGTGGTGTGGCCAGTAGAAGAAAAATTACTTTTAGGGACTATTTCCTATTGTACAAATCTCATAAACTTAAGGATAATATGTCATTAACCACCTGGCCAGGGATATGCTAGGTGCATAGGGTGAAAGAGAAAGTGTAGAAAAGAAAAAGCAAAAAGAAAAGATGCAAGGCAAGAGCCAGCTGATGATGCTGATGCATCTTTACTAGAGACATTGTCTTATAGTCTTATGTTTCAGCAGTTTTGTTACAATAAATCCTGCTAGTAAATGATTTTACTGCCCTCCATCTATAGAGCAACAGGTACTTCCTGTTAAATTTGAAATGTTTAGTTTTAATTATTTCTGAGCACTTTACCACATTTGCAAGGAAACAAAGATGTGCTAAAATTCAGATTTTTAGGTATTTTTAAATAAGCATAGATTGAAAAATTTTATTTAAGTAACTGTTGCACTGTTCTCTACTGTGCACCACACATTATGTACTAAAACATCTTTTTTTGTTTTAATTTTTTTTTTTCAACATTTATTTATTTTTGGGAGGGGCAGAGAGAGAGGGAGACACAGAATCAGAAACAGGCTCCAGGCTCTGAGCCATCAGCCCAGAGCCCGATGCGGGGCTCGAACTCACGGACCGCGAGATCGTGACCTGGCTGAAGTTGGACGCTTAACCGACTGCGCCACCCAGGCACCCCCTAAAACATCTTTTTAAAAAAATCCTTGAGTTGTTTTGAAATAAGGATTTTATACTTGATTCATTTGTTTAAAAATATTTATTGGAGGTGATGCTAAGTCCTAAGTGTTAGGATAGCAGCACAATAGATTCCTGAACTCATGAAGTGTATATTTTATTGAGGAAGGTGTGTGTGGAGAAAGACAATAAGGGAATCTATAAGTAACTATGATGCAGTCAGAGAGGTTGCAATGCCAATGGAAGGACTGAGTTGGAAACAGTGAATATGAACAACCCTTTTGAGAATTTTTATTATGAGTTGGAGAAGATGACTGCTGGAAGCTGGAACAGAAAATGGGAACAAGTGAGAGTTGTCTTTTTTTTTAAGAGTATACCTACAAGAGCATTGTTTATTAGTAATGAAGTAAACAAGAAGAGGTTGGCGTTTGATGAGAGGGGTGGCATGAGAGAAATCCCTGGGATGAGAAGGAATGGGTTCCAGAGCCCATGGAGGAACAGGGTCTTTTCTGAGAGAAGACCTGGAACATGAAAACAGATCATTTGCTGATGGAACAACTTGGGAGTTCTCTGTTAATGAATCTTTTAAAGACATTGGAGGGTAATTGACAGAGATGATATAATGGGGGTGGGGACTGGAGAGTCAGGGGAGAAAGAATAAAATTGGAGTAATTTCTGACTTTGGGAAAGCACTCAATCTAGAAACACAATGGTATTTTCATGCGGTAGTGAGTGCCTGTTCGAGGTCAAAATTGTGTGTGTGTGAGAGAGAGGAGAGAGAGAGAGGGAGAGGGAGAGGGAAAGAACAGTGGGCATTTTGCTATATGTAGATTTTCATAAATTACTGCATACAAACTGTTCAGAAACTCAGACTTAGGCTCCTAAGTATTGTCCTAAGACAAATACTTTCAATTTCTGTAACTGTTTTTTCCAGTGTGAACTTCCATTTTTATTATTAATATACATATGTGGTTTTTTATTTATCTATTTTATTGCGTTATATAACCAGCATCTCCTTACTCTTGCTCACTGCCTCTTAGAGACCTCCCTCCACCACTCAATATAATTAAATCCATATTCAGAATTTTTAATGTTATTACTAAGTAAATATTGCTGTTCATCACTGAGCCAATAGCATACGAAGAGTAAACATCCATTTCCTTTTTTTGCTTTCTTTCTGGAATTAATTATCCAGTTTATTTACATTTATTTAGTTTTCTGTGCTTTGTGGCTAATTCTTGAACCCTCCAGCCCTCCAACAACTTCTCAATACAATTTTCCACCAGATTAAAATATCAGATAGATTATTAGTACTCTATTTCTTTTGGAAACTTCCAAAACCCCCTCTTCTGTTAGGCCAGCCTAGACCACTTACTGTGTAGGCTGCTTTTCAAGAAGTTCTAAGACTTTTGTTCACCATCAACCCTGTGTCCTGGATCCCATTTTATCCTGTTCTTTAGTTTCCTCCCTCATTTCACTACGTCACAGGGTGCATAGGATGTTCATTTTTAAAAATCTATTGTTTCAAATACTATACTTGTATTCCGTTTTTGGTTTGGCTGGTTTTGGAACTCAGGTTTGAAAATCATGTCCTCTAATCAGTCAGAAGATTTACTAATTTCTAGATATTTCCATTATCTTCTAGTTTCCAGTATTTCTCTGATTATTCTTCACTCTTTGTATGCAAACTTTACATTCACATATAGTGTTGTCATCCCAGGTTTTCTGAAATTTCCCCATGGAGAATCTTAGTATAATTCTTTTTTCATTCACAGTACCTGACACTTCACAGGTTTTTTTTTGGTTTTTGGTTTTTGGGTTTTTTTGCATTATTTCATCAAAACTCTTTTTTCTCTGCTTTCTTTTCTCTGTTCTTTCTTTCTAGAACTCTTCGTGTTTGGATACTGAACATCTTGAATTGATCCTTAAATTTTCTTACTTTTATCACTTACTTCCTTGTTTTTATATATATTTATTTTAGAAGAATGCTCTGATTTTACATTTTTATTAATGTTCAAAAATTTTAATAATTATATTTCCTAAAGCTGTTTTTCTCTATTTTTATAGATATCATGCATACTATATTTCCTTACTTTCTGAGAACACTGAATAGAATTAAACATTTTCTTTAGATCTCCACATTGTTTGTTTCATATATGTTCTGTTTTTCTATTTGAATCTACTGATTCTGTCTTTCATATTAGTGTCTTTGCTTCACACTGGTCATTCTCCAGCTTTTTAGGTGTATTTAAGAGTAAAGTCCTAAACAAGTTGATAGCTGGGTGTCTGGCATTGACTGAACTGGTTCATTGAGGGAGCTAAAGTTTAAGGCTACAGCCTCCTTTTTTTGGCGCTGCCCTGTTGTAGAATTTATAGTTCTTTATTCTGCTGCCATTTAGCCTCTCACTTGAGAGAGATTTCAATCCTTCACATTGTGGTGAGGGTGGGAATTTGACATGGGGAACATATAAGATTAACTGCTGCTGCTCTGGACTCTGAAGGAAAGGAAAAATGGGGATTTCACCATGAAACATGCAAAACAGGCAATTGTCGGAGTAGCACTTCATGACTGCTCTCTGCTAAACCTGTTCTTCCTGTATCCAGAGTCTTTGGCACAATTTCTTCAGAGACTAGATCTCCTGAATGGGAGTATGCGGCTGCGGGGTCTGGATATCTTTTTTTTCTTTGTATTTTTTAGATTGTTTAAAATTTAATATAATTTGTTGTCAAATTGGCTAACATACAGTGTGTACAGAGTGCTCTTGGTTTTGGGGGTAGATTCCCATGGTTCATCGCTTACATACAACACCCAGTGCTCATCCCAGCAAGTGCCCTCCTCAATGCCCATCACCCATTTTCCCCTCTCCCTTACCCCCACTCCATCTACCCTCAGTTTGTTCTCTGTATTTAAGAGTCTCTAAGAACTCCTCACAGACTTTCAAAAAGTTATTTCACAGTTATTTTCCAACTGACTGTTCCATTCTGACATTGAGGTGCTCAGGTACTCAGTACCTCTAACTACTGGGCATTCTAGGGTATTTGTAGAGTGAATGCACTTGCACGTCATTGGGACCTCTTCTGCATGTGCTTAGATTTCAGTTTGTTCCACTCAGGTAAGTCACCCTCCACCTATATGTTATCTCCTAAAAAGTTATCAACTTCTCTTGTTCTTTGTTGTCCATTCTTCATTGCCTTGTCCTTATAGATTTATATGACATTTAATTTTTTTTATGTATAATTTATTTTATTTTGAAAGAGAGAGTCAGGGAAGGGCAGAGAGTGAGGGAGAGAGGGAATACCAAGTAGGCTCCATGCTCTGAGCACAGAGCCCAACATAGGAATTGATCCCACAAACCGTGAGATTATGACCTGAGCCGAGATCAAGAGTCAGATGCTTAATGAACTGGGCCACTCAGGCACCCCAGATTTATAGAGCTCTTATTTGCATTATTGTTGTTATGTTGGTGGGTGTGGAAAGAAGATGGGATAAATGCATCTGCTTGACCTACCAGCTTTTATAACTTTTCTTCATCTACATTTAGCTGCTCTGGTGTACTCATAGAAAAGACACATATTCAGGTTCACTCAGAAGTGAGTTTTTTCCCAACAAATGATTCAGAAAAAAAGTTGTAAAGGGAATTGACAATGTCACGAAGAAAATACTTTCAATAATGGACCATGGGATTTTAAATTTGGTAAGAATGGAAGTAAAGACAGGAGGAAGATGATCAAGGATGTAAAAACTAGTTTGAGGTCAATGGTTTGGGAATCTGAATAAGAATAGAGAATACTGGAGTGAATATACTATGTAGATTCTGTGGTCTGGACATTATAGGGCACTGGTCAAAAAGAGTGTTACTTGAAATCTAAATAATGTAGCTGTAGGTGGTGACAATGTACAGAATGTGACCATAAAAATGAATAGATCTGCAAGTATAAAAAAAAAAAGCTAATTGGGGAGAACTCAGAGAACTGAAAGGATTGCGAGTATTTTTAAGATACACTCACCGACTCTTAGCTCACCAAGAGTGAGTACGGGAATGTAAATGAATACAGCTAAAAGCCAAACCTCTTGAGGGAGGCAGATGCCAGGCAGTGCAGAGTGGCCAATGGCGAAGCCAGATAGCACAGTTGTCAAGGGACAGTCTGTTTTCTGTTATAGCACAAAAAAAAAAAAAAAAAAATCACTCTAGAAGATGTTGTGGTCATGAGAAAGTTTTTTGATCACACTCTGCAGATGGAACAGAAGGAAATAACCCGGGAAAATAGAGGTGGGGTTTGATTTCAATTAGCCAATATATTTCACAAAATGAGATTGAAAGTCCTTGGTCATAATAGATGGAAGACAAAATGTAAAAAAGTTAAAGTTTAAGCTAATATCTTGAATGACTAAGTTTTGGTAGGGTTCAAGGCAGCTGCTCTATTCAATAGTGTAAGGTCATGAGCTGTCTTAGGGGAGGAAGGGAATGAACATAATCAATCCAAGTAAGTGCTTGTTTATCTACCAAGACTTTGGTAATGACCTTTGGATTAAATCTAAATTCTTGATGATACATGAAATCTTAGTATTATTTAAAAATAATATTTGTAATAAAATGCAATAAAATGTTTATAATAAAATGAAAAGTAAAAATGTTTCAATAGTACACAGTATGATTTTAATTTTAAAAGTAAAGATACATCAGCGTATTTATTGGTGCACTTCTGAATTTTACATTTTTCTACAATAAATACATTAAAATATTACTTTTCTTATAAGAAAGAAAAATACAGGGGGAGGGACTTAAGATGGCAGAATAGTAGGAGGATCATGGCCTTGCCTCACCCCTGGAACACAGTGAGAGCACAGCAAATCATTTTGAACACCTAGGACACTGATCTGAGGCTTAAGAGGTCCATCTACATAATTTGAGAGAGAGAACCTGGCAGTCTTATTTTAACAAACAAATGAAAACACTCCCCACTGCAAGCAAGGAGGAGTTCTGTAAAGGACTCACCTGGGGGGAAAAGCAGCCAAATCAGAACAGCAGAGTGCACACAGCATGCACCAGAAACACTCCTGAAGTGCTAGGCCCTGGACAGTGTATCACCCCTTCTTAACATAGCATTACTCTCAGGAGCAGGAAATACAACAAGCTTTCAGGACCTGCAAAAGATAGAAACCTAGACAAAATGACAAGACAGAGGATTTCTCCCCAAAAGAAAGATCAAGAAGAAACTACAGCCAGGGATTTGCTCAAAACAGATATAAACAATACATCTGAACAAGAATTTAAAGCAACGTCATAATACTATCTGGGCTTGAAAAAAGCCCTGCTAGGCTTGAAAAGAGAAACCTTTGCTGCAGAGATTAAAGACCTAAAAATTGGTCAGGCTGAAATTTAAAATGCTGTATCTAAGTTGGAAAACCAATTGGATGTAATCACGAGAAGAAGGAGAGGAATGAATAGGTGATATAGAAGATAAAATTATGGAAAATAATGAAGCTGAAAAGAAGAGGGACAGAAAACTTTTAGATCATGAATATAGACTTAGAGAACTCAGCAATTCCATAAAGCACAATATCTGTATCAAGAGTCCCAGAAGAGTGGGAACAGGGGGCAGAAAGTTTATTTGAACAAATTATAGCTGAGAACATCCCTAATCTGGAGAAGGGAACAGGCATTCAAGTCCAACAGGCACAGAAAACTCCCATTAAAATCAACAAATAGAGGTCAGTATCAAGATATTTCATAGTGAAACCTGCAAAAAAGAGAGATTCTGAAAGCCACTAGAGTCAAAAGGTCCTTACCTATAAGGGTAGACGCATAAGACACACCAGGACAGCAAACCTGTCCACAGAAACTTGGTAGGCCAGAAAGGAGTGGCATGATATATTCAACGTGCTATGGGAAAAATATGTAGCCAAGAATACTTTACCCAGCAAGGCTGTCTTTCAGAATAGAAGGAGAGACAAAGAGTTTCCAAGACAATAAAAACTAAAGGAGTTCATAACACTAAACCAGCTCAGCCAGAATTATTAAGGGGGACCCTCTGAGTGGCAGAAATACCAAAAGCAACAAAGACTAGAAGGAACAGAGACAATCTACAGGAACAGCGACTTTACAGGTAATATAATGGCACTAACTTCATGTTTATCAGTAATTACTCTGGATGTAAATGCTCTAAATTCTCCAATCAAAATACACAGGGTACCAGAATGGAGAAAAAAAAAAAGACCCACTGATAATGCTACTTACAGGAGACTAATTTGAGATCTAAAGACACCTCCAGATTGAAAGTGAGGGGGTGGAGACCATTTACCATGCTAATAGACAATAAAAGAAAGCTGGGGAGTCATACTTATAAAAACTATAAAACAAAACTATAATAAGAGATGAAGAAGGGCATTATATCATAATAGAGGGGTCTATATGACAAGAAGATTTAATAATTGTAAATATTTATGTCCCCAACTTGGCATATATCTATATAAATAAACCTAAAAATATAGATATAGATATATAACAAACATAAACTCACTGATAATAATACAATAATAGCAGGGGATTTTAACACCTCATTTACAACAATGGACAGATCATCTAAGCAAATCAACAAGGAAACAATGGCTTTGAAGGACACACTGGACCAGAGGGACTTAACAGATACAGTCATAACATTTCATCCTAAAGTAGCAGAATACACATTGTTTTTGACTGCACATGGAATATTTTCCAGAATAGATCACGTACTGGGTCACAAATCAGGCCTCACCAAGTACCAAAAGACAGATCATGCCATGCATATTTTCAGACCACAATGCTATGAAACTTGAAGTCAACCACAAGAAAAAATTTGGAAAGACCACAAATAATGGAAATTAAAGAACTTACTACTAAAGAATTAATGGGTTAACCAGATATTTAAAGAAGAAATTAAAAGTTACATGGAAGCAAGTGAAAATGAAAACATGACAGTCCAAAACCTTTGGGATGCAGCAAAAGTAGACATAAGAAGGAAGTATATAGTAATACAGGTCCTCCTCAAGAAGCAAGAAAAGTCTCAAATATACAAAATAAGCTTACATCTAAAGGAGATTAAAAAAGAATGGCCAAAAGATTGAAAAAGAATTGGGCTTTATAAAGCCCAAACCAATAGAAGAAAGAAAATAGTAAAAATTAGAGTAGAAATAAATGATGCTGAAACCAAAAAAATAAAAAATAAAGAAAATAGAACAGATCAACAACAATAAAATAGGAGCTGGTTCTTTGAAAGAATTAACAAAAGTGATAAACCCCTAGCCAGACTTATCAAAAAGAAAAGAGAAAGGACCCAAATAAATAAAATATGAATGAAAGAGGAGAGATCACAACCAACACCACAGCAATACAAACAATTATAAGAAAACATGATGAAAAATTATATGCCAATAAATTGGGCAATCTGGAAAAAATATGAAATAGAATCGAACAGTACATTAATATAATGATTCACCACAATCAAGTGGGATTTATACCTGGGCTGTAGGGGTGTTTCAGTGTCCACATATCAATCATTGTGACACACCACATTAATAAAAGAAAGAGTAAGAACTATATGACCCTGTCAATAAATGCAGAAAAAGCATTTGACAGAATACAGCATTCTTTCTTGATAAAAGCCCTCAAGAAAGTATGGATAGAAGGCATAAACCTCAAGATCATAAGGGCCATATATGAAAGACCCACTGCTAATATCATCCTCAGTGGGGAAAAACTGAGAGCTTTCCCCCTATGGTCAGGAACACATTAGGGATGTCCACTCTCACCACAGGTATTCAACATAGTACTGGAAGTCCTAACCATAGCAATCAGACAACAAAAAGAAATAAAAGGCATCCAAATTGGCAAGGAAAAAGTCAAACTCTCATGCTTCACAGATGACATGATATTCTATGTGAGAGACCTGAAAGAGTCCACCAAAAAATCGCCAAAACTGATGTATGAATTCAACACTGCAGGATATAAATTCAACATAGAGAAACCTGTTGCATTTCTATACCTTAATATTGAAGCAACAGAGAAATCAAGGAATCAGTCCCATTTACAATTCCACCAAAACTTTAAGATACCTAGGAATAAACTTAACCAAACAGGTAAAAGATTTATACTCTGAAAACTATAGAACACTTATGAAAGAAACTGAAGAAGACACAAAGAAATGGAAAAGTATTCCGTGCTCATGGATTGTTAAAATGTGTTTACTATCCAATGCAATCTACACATACAATGCAATCCCTATCAAAATAAACCAGCATTTTTCACAGAGCTAGAACAAACAATTCTAAATTTGTATGGAACCAGAAAAGACCGTGAATAGCCAAATTAATCTTGGTAAAGCAAAAGTCATCACAATTCCAGACTTTAAGCTGTATTACAAAACTGTAATCATCAAGATAGTATGGTACTAGCATAAAAACAGACACATAGATCAAAGGAACAGGATAAAGAACTCAGAAATGGACTCACAACTATATGCTCAACTTATCTTTGACAAAGCAAGAAAGAATATCCAGCATAAAAAAGACAGTCTCTTCAACAAATAGTGTTGGGAAAACTGGGCAGTTACATGCAGAAGAATGGCCCACTTTCTTATACCATACACAAAAATAAATTCAAAATGATTGAAAGACCTAAATATGAGACAGGAAACCACCACAATTCTAGAGGAGAACACAGGCACCAAAGTCTTTGACCTTGGCTGTAGCAACTCTTTCTAGACAGATCTCCAGATGTGAGGAAAACAAAAGCAAAAATCAACTACTGACTTCACCAAGATAAAAAGCTTCTGCCCAGTGAAGGAAACAACAAAACTAAAAGGCAATTATGGAATGGGAGAAGATACTTGCAAATGGCATATTGGATGAAGGGCTAGTATCCAAAATCTATAAAGAGTTTCTCAAACTCAACACCCAAAAAATAAATAATCCAATTAAGAAATGGGTAGAAGACATGAACAGATATTTCTCCAAAGAAGACTTACAAATGGCTAACAGATAAGTGAAAAAATGTTCAATGTTGCTCATCATCAGGGTAATAGAAGTCAAAACCACAATGATGTACCATCTCACATCTATCAGTATGGATAAAAATTAACAACTCAGTTAACCACAGGTGTTGGTGAGGATGTGGAGAAAGGGGAACCTTCTTACACTGTTGGTGGGAATGCAAGCTGGCACAGCCACTCTGGAAAAGAGTATGGAAGTTCCTCAGAAAGTTAAAAATAGAACTACCTTACGATCCAGCAATTGCACTGGTAGGTATTTATCCAAAGGGTTAAAAAATACTGATTTGAAGGGGCACGTGGACCCCAATGTTTATAGAAGTAGTATCAACAATAGTCAAATTATGGAAAGAGCCCAGAAGTCCATCGAGTCATGAATGGACAAAGATGTGGTATATATATGCAATGAAATATTACTTAGCCACCAAAAAGAATAAAATCTTGTCATTTACAATGAAATGGATGGAACTAGAGTGTATTAAGTGAAATAAGTCAGAAAAAGACAACTACCTTATGATTTAACTCAAATGTGGAGTTTAAGAAACAAAACAGATGAACATAGGGGAAGGGAAGGAAAAATAAGATAAAAACAGGGAAGCAAACCATAAGAGACTCTTAACTCTAGAGAAGAAACTGATGGTTGATGGAGGGAGATGAGTGGGGAATGGGCTAGATGAGTGGTAGGCATTAAGGAGTACAGTTGTTATGATGAGCACTGGGTGTTATATGTAAGTGATGAATCATTAAATTTTACTCCTTAAACCAGTACTATATGTCTATATGTTAACTGACTTGAATGTAAATAACATCTTGGGGGGAAAAAGAATTTTAAAAAGAAACAACCAGAATCTTTAAAAACATATCACACCATGAATTAAATCATTTATTTATTTATTTATTTATTTATTTATTTATTTATTTATTTTTATTTTTTAATATGAAATTTATTGTCAAATTGGTTTCCACATAACACCCAATGCTCATCCCAACAGGTGCCCTCCTCAATACCCATCACCATACCCAATGGAATACTATCTGGCAATGAGAAAGAATGAAATATGGCCTTTTGTAGCAACGTGGATGGAACTGGAGAGTGTGATGCTAAGTGAAATAAGTCACACAGAGAAAGACAGATACCATATGTTTTCACTCTTATGTGGATCCTGAGAAACTTAACAGAAGACTGCAGGGGAGGGGAAGGAAAAAAAAAAAGAGAGAGGGAGGGAGCCAAACAACAAGACTCTTAAAAATTAAATCTTTTATTTAGATACGGCCTTACTTAAAAAAAAAAAAGTTACTGTGTGAAACCTTCAGATTAATAAACCAGTTCACTTTGAGATACACAAAGGTCATGACACTTTCATCATAACATTGAACAAGAACTTTAAATCAATGATTTCCAAACTGGACTTAACATCAGCATCACTAAGAAAACTTCTTTTTTTTTTTTAAATGAGAGAAATAGAGCACTCTCTAATGGCCTCACCTGAGAATTACTGAAGTGAGGTGTCTTTCTGATGATTAGCATTTTGGAATGCTGTTATGAAACAACATAAAATGAAGAAATACAGTATAAAATGATAATTATATTGAATCTAATGAATCATTTAATGATCTAATTAGCAGGTAAACTGAACTAGTTATCATGTGGTTGTTTTCCTCCTTTTTTCTTGTTTTTTTTGTTTTGTTTTGTTTTAACACTAGAATCTTAGGTGGAGTAAAGGCATGTCATTTTACTCCTCCAGCTTACCACAAGAAACACTGTGGACAAATACCAGAGTCACCTTCAGAAGATTGTAAATGGAAAAGAACAGAAGGCTGTCTGGCTAAGGAGCCAGGGATGGAATCACCCCGTGGAGATGAGTCTCCTATTGCTTTGTTTATTTTTTCCTTGCCTCTGGTATATATCTGACTGGGAAGTAGGAAAGACCACAACCCCATAAATAAATATCCATAGTTTTAATCAGTAAAGACTCCCTGCAAAGCCTCCTCTCTCTTTATTCACAAAACTGGCCAAAGGTGGCCCAGCAGAACAAAAACCTTTTAACCATACCAACCTGTTGCCTAGACCAATACCAGGGAAGAAATTGTGCCCTTTCCCCATCCCATGGGGTGAATTCTTTTGAAATTATCTAAAAGCACCCAGACTGTGAGCTGGGGAGCCAATGTCTCTCTGAGGGTTGGGGGAGTCCTCTGGACACTGAATATAATCTTTGCTGTGAAACCTGGGTTCTGCTTTCCTTTTTGAGATTCCATTAAAAGTTCTGTGGTAGGACCCACTCAGCCCAGCCATGATCATGCTCTTGCCCCCCCCCCCCCCCCGCCATGATCAAACTCTTCTGTGGGCTGTCATATTAGATGAATATAAGACTTCTCTCTTGAGGGTTTTCACCTTGACATTTTCTAGAAAAACCTAGTCACCTCTTCACCTCATTTATCTACAAATTAAAGGCTATCATGGAGAGTTTTCAGATTAACTGATTCACTTTCTTTGCCCTTACTGTTTTTATGACAGAGGTGACTTAGGTGACAGGAAAAGCCTGTGATGAACTGTAATCAGGAATCATGTTTTACTAAGTTATATACAGAACTGCACAAAATAGTGCTAAAGCACGAGCAGTTGGAAATGTTAAAATCTGACTTTTCTCTTTCTTTGGGTAATTTGATGACCTTGAGTAAATCATTTAAACTCTCTCTACCTTTGTCTGCAAATACCTACAGTATACTTTTTAAAGTCCCAGAAATGCTATGAATATATAATTGTTTCAAGAGTGGAAAACTATTCTATTTCAAAAAGAATGACAGTGTATAAATTCAAGAAGAATGTATGATTTCGTGCAGTAACGAGTGATGAATAAAAAGATTCTCTCTCTCTTTGCCTTTTTCCGGCTGCACACTGGTACTCTGAAATGTACTTGTTATGCCTTGTCCTTCTCCACACAGAGCTGGTTAGGTACAGACTCAATGAATAGTTTCACCTTTAATGTTCTTTAAGTTCCATTCAAGCCACCATTTCACTGTATGCACTTTGCTTCAAATAATAAGTTCGTTTACACGTATTCAATTCTAAATACAGTATAGTGCTGGTATTGAATAGTACCTAATCAGTAGCAAAAATATGTGACAAAGCCTTGTCCAGTTAACTTTTTTCTCTCCAGAACTGACTGTAGTAGGTACTAATTACTATACTCTTTCATATTAAAGTAATCTGTGATTCTGTTAACAGATGCTACATTTTTGACACATTTTTAAAAATGTAAAGAATAAATAAAGAGTAAAAAAATGGGTGTTACACTGAATCTGTTCACACATTAGGAAGTTATTCGAAACCTCGGATTTTCTCACAAAAGCATGTGACACTCTTTTCCTTGGTTAGTTCTCTGTGATTATATTGTTGTTAAATATTAATCTGTATTTGTTTGTCTTTCTACCAAAGAAAAATTGTTAAGTGTGGTAGGTGTGATGGGATTGGAGTAACTGAAGCCTCTACCACCTCTCCTGCATGGAAAGACAGTTTAACAGGCAAGAACAGTTCTTTAAAGAACAGTGATCACTGTTCCTAATTGGGTTTCTCTTTCATAAAAATGTAAAGAAGTATTAATGCCACTATTTTTATAGCATGCTATTTTTTTGATCAAGTGCTTATAGGAGAAAATATTCAATATTTTGAAATTTGAATTTGAAAATATTCAATATTTCAAGCAAGTGATTACAATTGCTTTGGACTCTCAAAAGCAAAGCAAACCAAAGAAAAATAAAACCGAGGGGCTTGGATGGCTCAGTGAGTTGAGGGTCGACTTCAGCTCTGGTCATGATCTCATGGCTTGTGAGTTGGAGCCCCGCGTGGGGCTCTGTGCTGACAGCTCAGAGCCTGGAACCTGCTTCAGATTCTGTGTCTCCCTCTCTCTCTGCCCTTTCCCCACTTGCACTCTGTCTCTCTCTCAAAAATAATAAACATTAAAAAAATTAAGAAGAAAGAAAAATAAAACAACTTTTTCACATGGAGAAAGATGAAGGTAGCTTATAAAATAATTAGGGCATTTTGAAATGATACCTGACTACCATAAATATGCCTAGTGTCCTGTTCTCCCTTTTTCATATACTCAGAATTCAGATATAACAACTTATTAACAGTGTTTTTGGTTTTGCTTTTTGTTCCCTTCTAACCTCTAAAGCCTATGAAGGCAGCAGTAAAGTCTGCCTTGTTCACTGGTTTGTTCACCACAGCCTGAGACAAGAAGCACTTTGTGGTCATCCAGGATACACATTTTAAATTAAACTATTCTAAATGCTTGTAACTTCTTGTATTGGTATCTCTGATGACTCAGAAAAAGAAGAAAATTCAGAAACCCAAAACTAAGACTGATAACCCACCTATTGCCAGACTGGGAGAAATTTGCTCAAGTAACAAATCAGGCAGATTGAGACAAACATACCCAAGCTTTAACATCTTGTATAGGCAGACTTGAACTGTGAGTTCACAGTATGTGCCTAGCAGAGAACAAGGAGTCATTCTGTCACTGCCATGGTGTGCTTTCATCTCTGTCTTTTTCTGCGTGATTCCCCCACCCCCACCCCCAGAAAGCAACATGACACAAAGATACTGATTGGGGCACATTGTGTCCTGTGAGATAATGTCGCCACAGCTCAAGTCACTGAAGGTAGGGAAGGAGTTGGGGAGAAAATCCTCACAATAACTCGGGATATGCATTGTTCCTTACACAATTCAGTAACTGTGGTTCATCAATCCAACAGACCCAAGGGCCAGCTGGCAAGGATAGGAAATTCAGCTTAGCACCTGAGGGGAAGCCAGAAACTAGACTGTTTGTGCCCATCAATGTGTTCACAGTTAGATTTGCAATGGATTTCAAATCACCGGGGCAAAAGTGGAGAGGGGACAAGGGCAACTTATATACTCTATTGTTCCTAATCCACAAGGAAAAATAAATATCCCTAAAAAATTACATCAGGGAAAGCTGAAGAGAACAGTATCCTAAAGATCCAGAGAATGATCTACTGAAAGAAGAAATAGCTTCTATGAAGCAGACCATTGATGAAGAGAGAAGAAAATGAAATAGAGGTATAAGATAAGGAAGATTATGTGGAAATTTAAAACGAGTAAAAAAATTAAAATTAGAATACATATTGGAGGTAGTGGATATAGAAATAGATATTTCTTTTTTTTAATTTTTTTTAACGTTTATTTATTTTTGAGACAGAGAGAGACAGAGCATGAACAGGGGAGGGTCAGAGAGAGGGAGATACAGAATCCGAAACAGGCTCCAGGCTCTGAGCTGTCAGCACAGAGCCCGACGCGGGGCTCGAACTCAGGGACTGTGAGATCATGACCAGAGCCGAAGTCGGCCGCTTAACCAACTGAGCCACCCAGGCGCCCCAGAAATAGATATTTCAAAAAATAGTTTATTGGTGGAGAGTAAACTCGAAAATCTCATCCAGTATGTAGAACATAAAGATAATTACTTAATCTACTTGTGCTTCGGTTTCCTCATCTATAAAATACATAAACATAACACCTATATTATAGAGCTTAACCAATATATACCAACGTGCTTATAATTGTACCTGGCACATATTAAAGAAGTCTATTAAAATTAGATATTATTATCACAAAGATTTCATTAACCTCCTAATGTATGCAGTGGACAGTGCTAATTGTTAGAAATACAAAAGCTAAAGCAACTGACATATTAATAAAAACTTAATCAAATGCCTGGAAGAGTAAATACCAAATAGGTAGGGAAGAGCTCCCTGCCCTAAAATAATACTGATGGCTTAGAAGGAGAAAGTAGGAAAATACACAGACAAGTCATTTTTATGGTCAGTTTGGCAAACAGTTTTCCACTTTGCGAGTTAAAACAGAAGATATCAAACCATTTGTTTTCCACATTAAACATTTAGATCTGCTGATTTTTCATTTTTTCCCTAAAAAAATTATGGTTTTTTAAATGCCATATTTCTAACAAAATCAGTGCAGCAATATGATTATTTTGAGAGGTAAACCACCAAGAGAGACCTAGAGTATTTTTCAACTGTGGCTAACATTACAGTGAAAAATAAATGATACAAAATTAGAGGTCACGCCAAGTACCATGGTGGGTATATAGGAGAGAGTGATAAACGTATACACTGAAAGAGCCCTGCTTGCTCTTCTGGTCTAAGTCAATACCTCTATCCCCATTTACATGTAAGGAAACTGGAGATCAGAGAAGTGAAGTAAGCAGGTAGAAATGACCCAGCTTGTGACTGAGCAGCCATCAAAACCCACGACTCTTTAAGAATCAAGATCTCTCTACTATTCCAAAGTGTTGAATGCTTTAATTGTCCTTTGTTTGAAAATGGAACACAGAGACAAGAAAATTTCAGTGACCTCTTCTAACATTCATTGTGGTTCATTACATTTCTGCTTCTCACAATTGTCTGTGATGTCTGTACTCTCAGGTTTTATTTTGGACTGACAAGAATATCAACAATTTAGCTACAAGATCCAGGAAAAATGACCATACAGTTATAAGGTAGTACTATTATTTTCCTTGCACATAGGATTCTCAAATATATTTTGATCTTTTCTTAAAAATTTAATATCCTTTACCTGAGTATCAAAATATAACACACATATACTATTAGTGTGAGTTTAATCAACAAATACTGGCTGAACACCATGAGCGGAGTGGAAGAGATATCAAGAAGTATAAAAAAAATAGACTCTTCTCTTTCAAAACCTATCATCTGTTTGATGTCCTATATCTACATAATAGAATTTTTAGAGAACTTCTGTACATGTTATTTTATTCAGTTCTTAGAATAGCCCTATGAAGCAGCCAAGACAAACACTGTTATCCCATTTTAAAGATAAATTAATATTTACAGAAGTCTCACAAATAATAATAGCAAAATACAGGCATAATCACCTAAGCTCTTAGGTGATGATGGAGATTTTTAATGATTCATGGCTTGTTCATTTTGAAATTAGTGGTATATTTAACCAGTTACTGAATAAATATATATATAATCTGTAATATTTGATTATACTTTCTTACTTCCTTTACTTCTACAGTTAAACAAAACACTATACTGTCCTTGTAGTCATTTCTTGGTGACCAGGCAGGCCTCCTTTTTGACTAGGTCTGCCAGATCTCTAGATGCAGAGGCTGCTGACACAGACACTGGAATATGCTTTCTCTTGGTTTTTTGGGGGAAGTTGCTCTGAACTCTGCGTTCTGAAGAAAGAGAAAAATAAAGCCCTGAGGACTGTGTAGAAGAATATACATTGCTAGGATGTGGAAGAACGGAATTAATTCAACAAAGAATAAAAATCTAAGTGTAAAGGCCAATTCAGACAATAAAGCAGAGGCTGGACAGGTCAAAGAGAAAAAGGATTGGATTGGATAACCAAGAGTGGTTGGACAACTGTGATCAAAAATATACCAAAATATAAAGGTAAAGTAGGGAAAAGATTGTGAGGGGATGTGGGATAGCAGGTTTAATCTACAAATGGAGGCATTTGGTGATGGAAGGTAGCAGGTATACAAAAACATAACAATTTTGGCCAAATATTATTTGATCCATATCTATATTGGTGTAATATACGGATTCGGCAGCAACTATCCACTTACATCTTACAAATTAAAAACAAAAAAATCTAAGAGCTGGTTTGCAATAGGACAGAACTACAAGGGTTTGCAAGCAGAGTGAGGAAAGCCACTGAGTGAAAAAGATTGAGGATGTCACAAAGGGAAGAGTCCCAAAGGAAACTGTTTCCTGAAGACAAGGTCAAGAGCAATATTGGGCAATCTGAGGGACAACAAATGAATAAATTGTTGCCTGCTGTAAAATCATCATGTTACTCATAAAGTATATAGCTTAGAAACATTTCCTAGAATGCCAATTTTTTTGTCTCTTTAGGAAGTTTTTTATAAGACTGCATGGAGGCTGCAGATAAATAAATGCATAGGGTCGAAGATTAGTTTGGGTCAGACAGAAAAAAACGAAGTTCATTGTGTGAAATATTGCCAGAGTTTTCTGGGCCACAACCAGGAAAAGGAATACTGAGAATGAATAGTGGTAATTCAGCAAGAAGTAATTGGCCCTTAATATTATTTTAATTCTATTTAATAAAGAAAAAATATTTATTTATAGAATTAGTAAATTGGAAAATTTTGGTGAATATGCCTGATTATTGTTCTCACAAATATTAATTATAACAGCACTATATTGACTATTGTGAACAGTATAAAATAAAGCATTCTAAG
The DNA here is from genome assembly GCF_018350175.1 of Felis catus. Classification (NCBI taxonomy): domain Eukaryota; kingdom Metazoa; phylum Chordata; class Mammalia; order Carnivora; family Felidae; genus Felis; species Felis catus. The sequence goes on along the minus strand of NC_058374.1, from coordinate 18,785,468 downwards.
ATAATTTATCTCGTACAGATATTTTTCAAATATGATGTTAAATCTGGTTAGCATAATTAAGCATAAAAATGACCTGGAACCATTAGACACTCTAGGATATATTAGGTCTAATATATTTGGGTTAGGATATCAGATCTAGTTCTCTGTTTTTTCATAACCTCTGTAATACAGAACTTTTTCTTAATGCCAATCCACCAAAATAATTATAATAGCTGCAAGAATTGATATGTGCTAGGCATTGTTTTCAGCGTTTTACCAACATTAACCCATTTAGCCTTCATGCCTACACTATGAGGTAGGTTCTATTACAGTCTTCAATTTTCACATGATAATTTTAAAGGTAGTAATGAACTTGCCCAAGCTTATGTAGCCAATTAGCATAAGAGCCAGGGTATATCAATTCAGAAACCCTAAATCCCAAACTCTATGCAGTCAATCATGATATTCTACTGTCTTAAATCAAGATTTTTTGCAAGTTAGTTCAGTATTGTGACTCTCTAGTAAAGCAGGAATCTGTGGAAATTATAAGAAGATAAATCAGAAATGTGATAGGTCTTCCTATTAGAGTCACTACCTACCTTAAAAAAATTATATCTGGTATTTTTTAGCAATGCCTATGTCATATGTCTAGATGTATCTCATATAGCACCCATTTTATCTCAGGTATAATGGGAATGATCTTGGATAACACCATTCATTGTCTTATTTCCACAAATATAATGACTTTCTGGATCTCTGGGTTCTTTAATATTAAGTGTATCTCTTCACCAACAGAAGACTGTGGGGGAGGGGAAGGGGAAAAATGTTACAGAGAGGGAGGGAGGCAAACCATAAGAGACTCTTAAATACTGAGAACAAACTGAGGGTTGATGGGGGGTGGAGGATAAGGGACAGTGGGTGATGGGCATTGAGGAGGGCACTTGTTGGGGATGAGCACTGGGTGTTGTATGGAAACCAATTTGACAATAAATTATATTAAAATAAGTAAATAAATAAAATCAAGTGTATCTTCAAATCATCAAAAGAGCTGACCCTTAAACAACATGAGTTTGAACTGCTTGGGTCCACTTAAAGGCAGATTTTTTTTCAATAAATACAATACAGCACTGCAAATGTATTTTCTCTTCCTTAGGATGTTCTTTATAACATTTTCTTTTCTATAGCTTTCTTTATTGTAAGAGTACAATATAAAATACATATACAAAATATGTTTTGATCGACTTTATGTTATCAGTAAGGCTTCTGGTCAATAGACTATATTGGTAAAGTTTTGGGGGAGTCAAAATTATACGTGGATTTTTGACCGTGTGGGGGGTGGCAACCCTAACCCCTAGTTTGTTCAGGAGTCAACTGTAGATACACTGAAGGACAAGCGTAGAGTAATAAATAATATGGAGAAATTAGGGCCAGTAATGGTCTATCAAATCACTTTTCTGTGTGTATAAATGGCAAACTCCTAGAAACGACCTTTCTTTCAAATCTTATTGGAGAAATTAAAAAATTCTTGGGGCACCTGGGTGGCTCAGTCGGTTAAGCGGCTGACTTCCGCTCAGGTCACAATCTCGCCGTCTGTGAGTTCAAGCCCCGCGTCGGGCTCTGTGCTGACAGCTCGGAGCCTGGAGCCTGTTTCAGATTCTGTGTCTCCCTCTCTCTGACCCTCCCCCATTCATGCTCTGTCTCTCTCTGTCTCAAAAATAAATAAACATTAAAAAATTTTTAAAAAAATTAAAAAAAATTCTTTAATTTGCATTTTTAAAAATTAATTTGAACAGAAGACTGGGAGTATAACCACCACTGAAAAATCCCCAGACCGATGCATAGGTTACTTTTTTTAAATCTCAAATACAGTTCTTCCCATGTTTGCAGCTTTATTCTGTCTACAAATTTTCACTATGTGTGATTTTTATCCCACGGAACATAGTAAAATATTGACCAATTGCATCATGTGTCCTTCTCTCTAAAATGAGTCTTAAGTTTCACCAACTTCCGTGAGTTTAATTTCAAGTTATTTATCAGAGGAGGACTATTCCTTTGTGTTAAAAAAAAAAAAACGGAAAATGTTATAGTTCTTTACTCTTCATCTAAGCCAAATATGTCAAATCTTCTTAAGACCTTTATGTAGTAGGTGTGGCAGGAACTGCAACCATCCATAAATATTCAAGAACTTAGCCCCAGTGCACACTGCTGTGTCTCTCTTTCACATTTCTTTCTTGCATCTGATTCTCTTGATAGTCACTCCCTGATTTCCCCTCTGTCTGTGGATATTTTCAGCTTCAATTTTCATGCTATCTCATTTTCTTTTTTACTGTATTCAACGACAAAGGTAGTTTCTTATGGGAACTTTGTTCCCTAACCTCTTTTTACTTTAAGAACATTGAATTTTAGATTCAACTGAGTTATTTGTTTGCAACTGGGAGTAGTGAATGCAAAGAAAGTCAGCCATTTATTACAGCAAAGGTTTCCTTTCCAGAATATAGTGAGAACAAGAAACTGCACTATTTAATAGGACTCTTCTTTTGAGTTCATCTATGTAGAAATATGAATAATGGTCATTTGTCCCAGCCAAAGACAGCCTTTATATCTATTTTCTTATATCTTCCTTACTGATGCTTACCTTATAAATCAGCAAAGCATTGATAAACAAGCCTTCACTTAAAGGCTTGAATTATGACTGTGTCTGATGAAATGTACTATGCTGTACATCCTAATAAGATGCATAAAAAACCACAGTTTTTGATAAAATTTTTTCTTTCACTTCTCTTAATCTTGGTTTAGTTTTTATCCATCAAAATTGTTTTCTTTTGTTTTTTCTTATTGGAGGGAGCCTGCCAGGGGAGGCATTACTCGTACCAGGTGGATGGCAGTGCATGTGGGAGGTGATAAATCATTTTGTCATTTCAAGAAAATCACAAATTCATCTGCTCCCACAGGAGACAATATTATGCTATAAAGTCTGTGGCTGCCTTTTACTAATGCTATACATGTCAGGAGGACACTCAGTATATCAATGATAATCCTACTCATTGTTAACAAAAAGCTTAATTAAACTGTTAACATGTGATTACAGTTCTACTTGGATTTGACCCTGTGGGCGACTGCTGGGATCTGGGATTGCTGCTCAAGAGCAGAAGAGTGCTCAAATCATATCCTCATTAAGGTTTCAAAAAAAAAAAAAATAGACAAGAGAGAAAAGGCCTAAGTGATACTGAAAGTTCCTTTGTATCATCCCTATTTTTCTCTCTGTTTCTACTATCCTGTTCCTCTCATTACAAAGTTAATTAGTTAATTAATTAAACCCTAAACTAAGTGTGAGAGCTGTAACGGTGAAGAAGTCATATTTATCTTCATGGGTAGTCGGTACTTTAGCGAACTGAAAGGCACAGGGGTTTAAGGGTAGGATGTCTACAATTTGTAGAATATCCAAAGGATGTCACAGAAAAACAGACTGGATTAAGTCTTTAGACAACTGAAAACTTTATGCATACATTTGCATATATATATATATATATATATATATATATATATATATATATTCATAAGGGTAATTAGGAGCCACACACAGTGGTATAGAATTTGTTTTTATTAATAATGGAAAACTATTAAAAATTTTTAATATTTATTTTAAGAGAGAGAGAGCACAAGTGGAAGAGGAGCAGGAAGAGGGAGAGAGAGAATCTCAAGCAGGCTCCATGCTGTCAGAACGGAGTCTAACATGGGGCTTGATCTCATAACCCATGAGATCATGACCTGAGCTGATACCAAGAGTCCAGCGCTTAAGTGAATGAACCACCCAGGTGCCTCAATAATGGAAAAACTATGTTAAAATAGATTACCATGGGCCATCAAAGAATAGCTGAGATGATATCTGAAGATTAGACTATTTAGAAGTTGCCTTTGAATTATTTGCATAGAGGTAAAGAAGAACAAAGTCTTCTAAGAGTACTATGAAAAAATTACAAGTGAACAAAGAAAAACTTGAATAGAAAGGGGAAAATGAACTTTAAACTCTTTCCCAAGGATTCGTCTCTATCCGCGCCCCCCCCCCCCCACCTTTTTTTTCTGCTTTTAAACCTGTGGAAAATGGAACTTTGATCTGAGGGAAAATAATATTCATTACTTGTTTAGTTTTATTCTCGCCAGGGATCTAGAGGATTCTTTGCATTTTTAAGCTGAAAGAAATTTTCAGTTTTCTCCTTTTTAACAAATTGTTATTAACTTCTCATGTTTACTCCATACATTTTTTGAAACATTTATCACATCTATATCCCACGTACCTCCCCAGTTCACTGAGACTGCTCTAAGGTTGCTAATAGCACTGTAGTTGTTCACAAGTGGACATCTTTCTGGGCTCTTTGGACAATTCAGATGACTCCTATTGAATCTTCCCTAGGATTTCATGACACCAACTCTCCCAGTTACCTTCTTTATACTCAGATTGTTCCTTATGTTCTTTTCTACACTCCTTCTGTCCCTTGCGTTATATTCTGATAACTTCAAAATTAAAACCTCTAGTTCTAAATGTTAAGAGCTACCTGCTTAGCAGGTATAGATTGTGATTGATACATATTTCTTCATATATATGAACGCTAAAGGTAGAAGTTATTCCCATTTTATGGTTGAAAAAAAGAAATGCAGAGAGTTTAGGTAACTTCCATAGGTCACACAGCCTGTGGTGACTCAAACCAAAAGAAGTCTGACCAAAACCATCAGCGCTTGCCACCACAATGCACTGCTTCTGATCAACCATCTCGTCTAAGCTGTTTATACTGAACTCTCCAGAAGACACCTCCATGTGGCTATTCTACAGGTGCTTCTGGGTCACTATATCCAAGGCTGAATGCAACATCACCCTGCAAAACCTTCTAATATCTGCCTCACTTTTTTCAGAGACTGTCACTCGTAGCAGCCTAGTTGTGCAAATCTGAGCATTATCTTAAGCCATTTCTTTTCACTCATCCTTATACCTTATCAGTTTTCAAATCTTACTGATTACTCTTACATCTATATATCATCTTTTGTTCCCATAGTTATAACTAACCATCATCCAGTCTTTCATCTTTCCTCACCTTAATTTAGTTCAGTAATTTCCTAAAAGATCCTTCTTGCTTCTGTGAAGTACTCATCCAAACTCCATTCTCAGAGCATCCTTCACTGTGCATGTGGGGTTTTACAACATTTGCATCCAAGAATATCCCTCCTCATTTCTCGCAGGGTAAGCCTTACCCTTCTTATCATGGCATATATGAACTTCCATAATCTTGATAGTTCTTGCCTTTAGAATTTTACCTTCCATGCCTCTCACACATGGGCTATGTTCTTGTAGCACATTTGAGAAAACTGTTTTTCTTAGAATATATAACTCCTTGTCTGCTTAGTAAATATCTATTTATTTTTCAAGATTCACCTCAAAAGTGCTTCCTGTCATAAGTGAGAGGCAGAACCCACATTCCATTATAGAAATTGAACACTCCAGATGCTTGTTTTACCAGCTTCCATGGCAGCCAAGATGTCAGCCTATGACTTAGGCTCTGCCGAAGAGAGGCTCTCACTCTAGACTTTGAATTTGGAGCTAGTGATGCATCATGGGCACCCTTGCTGGAGGTGTTGGCAGTTTCATCATCTGTTAGTTTCTGGGACAATATTGTGCAACAGTGCTATAGGCTCAACACTGGTTTTGCATGGCAGCCATGGTGATGCCCTTTTACCATCAGTTCAAGCTCATGAAGTTGGCCATTGTTCCTGGCTTCATAGCCCCTGAGCAGTGTTCTTCAGCCCTTCAAGTGTTTCTGTAGATAATGCAATATTTTAAAAATAAATTCCTTTCTATTTAAATTTATCAGAGTCATTTCTGTTGCTTGCAACTAAGAGCCTTGATTGTCATGCCCAGGCAAAATTAAGTAAGCCTACCCTGATCTCATAGCATTTTTTTGCAGAGCTGTTATGCACATCTTTCATTATATTGTGTCTCTCATGCTCATCTGTTTTCTCCACTATATTAATCATTCTGAAGCTAGGATAATTGCCTTCTTTATGTTTCTGTCTACATCCTATCACAGGTCCTGATACATAATAGTGTTCAGTAAGTGTTTAAGTGTTTGTTTGTTTTGAATGAGGGTACTATTTAATGAATAACTAATTACGATTCTGAAGTAGTCTGCTTTTCTACTTTATGCATTTTCTCCTTCAAATAATGACCTTCTTTTAAAAATAACAATGAAGCCTAAGTAAGCTCAATCTGCCTACATTGAATCTTATGATTTAAAGTGTTTTCTAAAGATACAAAAAGTTGAGAAATCAAACGACACTGTTTATCTTGTAAAAAATGTTTCTGAAATTAAGATATAGATTAACATAGGGCATCTCAACTAATTCAAAGGTGTTCCAGTCCCAATCAGTTTTACCAACTCTTCTTAACTAGAAATATCAATTTCTTAACCATGATAGTTAACTTTAAAAATTACTCTAATTACACTAATGCTTAAATTATTTACACTTGTGACCATTTACGGTTTTTTTTTTTAAATAGGAAAAGGAGAGAAATGGATTATGGAAAGTATTCCATTACTGACTTCAATTATTCCATTTGGTTCAAGAATAGAGACTGCCCTTTGATATGGACAATGCTTCTGGAGAGGATGAGGAAACAGTTTTCTACTGACCACTCAGACTCTTACAAACAACACCCAGTACAGTCTACTAACTGTCAGGACTGACTGTCAGGTTGAACTAACACCAATTCTCACTCTCAGTAGGAACTGTTGTTGCAGATTTAACCTAATGGGACACAGAGGAAGCAGTTAGTAGAGGCCTAGCTGACTTAAAAAGATGCATATGAATTGGTTGGGAATCTGGATTGTTAAGAAATACCAAAAGGCTATTACAAAGATATTTGTTGAGGCTGAAATCTAATTTCATTGACCTTAAGCAACTCTGTATTACAATTATAAATTGATGTGTCTGTCTCTGCCACAGTTTCTACCTTGAGGATAAGAACTTTGTAGGATTTTGTCATACATCTTCATATTTCTAAGAATAAGTACTGTGCTTGGCAAATTTTTAAAAGTAAATAAGCCATGATAGGATAAAGCCCATAAGCCAATTCTTACAGTTTAAAAGCTGCTTTCTACAAGTCAATTCATTTTTTTTCTATGACCCATTTAATGGTTTAGAGACTATTCAATAATATCCACTTTATCCTTTCCAGTGGTTTCTATATTGTTTTAACCAGTTTTTTTCTTTTATTATTCTAAGAAATGCTAAGCAATATTTTGCTTTGGTTTTGTAGCATGTGAAAAATTTAACAGTACTATGATCATAGCTGACAATAATAAACATATGCAAACAAAATTTTAATTAATGCTAATATATATGATAATGTTATTTATTAAACATAATAAACATCTAAAATACTTAACTGATTTTCAAAACAAAACATCTTTCTCAAATTCAAATACCATTATAGGGCTACCCAGATGATACACAAAGAGCCCAAAGGATGAAGTGTTCAAAACACCAATTTTTAAAAGAAATCTTTGTCACAAGATTTCTGAGGTACACTGACAATGTGGATTGGCCCTTCTGAATCTCAAGCCCAAATTGGATCACAGTCCTGGCTTTGCTTGCTGCTAATATTATGACTTAAATTGTTTCATTTCCAAAAGTTTTGATTTTCTCCTCCCTAACACGGGGATAGCCATAGTATTATTTCGTAGAGAAGCTGTGAGGATTAACTAAGATAATGCATAAAAAGGGCCCAGAAAAATGCCCAGTGCTGTAAAACACCATATATATATATATGTAGTATATGTGTTTCTGTAGAAACATACACATATACATGTATACACACACACACACACATACATACATACACACACATTAAATATACACACACACATATATATATAAACCCTGCTTAGGGTTCTCTGAGCTTCCTGGATCCATGGTTTTGTGTTTCACATTAACTTGGGGAAATTCCTAGCCATTATTTTTTTCAAATATTTCTTCTGTTCCTTTCTTTCTTCACCTTTGGGTATCATTATTATGCATATGTTACAAACTTTTGTAATTGTCCTAGAGTCCTTGGATATCTTATTCCGTTTTCTGAGTCTTTGTTTTCTTTGTTTTTTAGTTTTTTGAGGATTCTAATGATATATCCTCCAGTTCAGAGAGAGTTTCCTCAGCTGTTTCCAGTCTACTGATAAGCCCATCAAACACATTATTTCTATGATTACTATTTTTTTTTTAATTTCTAGCACTTCTTTTTGGTTCTTTCTTAGAATTTCCATCTTTCTACTTACATTTCCCCTTTGTTCTTGCATATCATGTACTTTATGCATTAGAGCCCTTAACATATTAATCATAATTGCTTTAAAATCCTGGTATGATCATTTTAATACCCCTGTCCTGTTTGGCTCAGATGCTTCCTATGTCTCTTAAAATTGTGTTTTTGCCTTTTGGTATGCCTTATATTTTTTTCTTCCACAGAGCCAGACATTATATACTGGGTAAAATGAACTGCTGCATATAGATAGGCCTTTAGCAATGAGGTAGAGAGGCATAGGGGAATGGGAAGCATTCTACAGCACTATGGTTACATCTCTGTCTTTTAGTCTCTGGACTTATGAACTTCACAAGTGTTTCTCAGATGTTTGGTTGTTTTTCTTACCCAATGTGACACAGGATAGCTAGAATGGGCTAGAGTTGGAGATTTCTCTCCCTCCAGGTCAGTTAGGCTCTGTTTAACTAGTTTTTCCTGAGTGTAGTCCTTGTTAAGAATAGAATGGTCTGGAGTATTTTTAAATAGTTTCTTTTTTTTCCCCTACCCCTGATGGAAGATTTCTATGATATTCATCATGGGAACCATGTCAATCTCCTGGAGGTAAGCCTCAGAATATTGTGAAGATTTGATATGACTATGTTTCCCTAGAGTTTTCAACTCTCAGACTTGTCCACGGTGACCTCTAGCAATTTGTCAACATAATTCAGGTTCTCCTCTACCAGACTGATTTCTGCAGTGGTTTCTGCTCTTAAGTCTCTGCTCTAGTAAACCTAGCCTGCCTGTATCTGCCTGTCTCTTCAATCCTGGGAGCATCAGTTTCCTTTGTGTCCTACCTTCTCTTGTGGCTCCAAGAAGAGCTGTTCATTTTTCAGTCTGTTCAGCATTTAGCTTTTTTTTATAACCTAGTTCATCTCAATTTTTTAACTTAGTATAGGTTCCAAATATTTGTTCTGTAGTTGTTGAGTGTACTGTTCTATGAATATCATTTAAGTTAATTTGGTTGATAGCACTGTTCAGATAATCTTTATTCTTAATTTTTGTATACTTATAATTTACTGTGTGACTGGCATTTAAAATCTTCAACTATGGTTGTGAATTTACCTATTTCTCACTTTAGCCACTGTTGGATTTATGAATTTTGAAGCTCCGTTATCAGTTAAATTATTTATATCATTAGGCCTTCTTAGTTAATTGTCCCTTTTATCAACATAAATGTCTCTCTTTATTTCTTGCAGTACTTAAAGTCTACTTTACCTACTAACAGAGCCATTCCATCTTTCTCATTCTTTCTGTTTGTATAATATATCCTTTCCTATTCTGTTACTTTCAATATAGTTGTGCCTTTAGAATTAGTATCTCTTGTAGACAGAATACAGTTGGGTCTTGCTTTTTTATCCAATCTGAGAATCTTGCTTCTAATTTGAGTGTTTAGTCCATTTACATTTAATGTAATTCAATACAACTATTGACATTTTTTCCCATTCATTGCTTTTCTTGATTTTTTGTTTTTGATTCTTGTAATGCTTTGATCCTACTTTTAGATTTTCAGGGTTAATTGAATATTTTTTGGTGGTACATTTTGGTTTTTCTATTGACTTTTTTAGTTATGCCTTTTTAAAAATTTTTTAATGTTTATTTATTTTTGAGAAAGAAAGAGGGAGAAAAAGTAAGCACATGCGCCTGAGCAGAGGAGGGACAGAGAGAGAGAGAGGGAGAGAATCCCAAGCAGACTCCATGCTGTCAGTGCAGAGCCCAGTGCAGAGCTCGAACTCACAAACCATGAGATCATGACTTGAGCCAAAATCAAGACTAAGACATTTAACTGAATGAGCCTCCCAGGCACCCCTAGTTATACGTTTTCATATTGTTTTACTAATTTTTCTAGGACTACAAATAATGCATTCTTATAGATTCTAATTAAGGAGGCTTCACACTTCTACTTCCCACTTAAACTTCTTATTCCCCACTTTACAAATGTAATAAACTCAAAACAGTATAATTTCATTTACACATTTCAACTTGTCCTTTTGCCATTATTATTTCTCTCACTCCCATTTTTTTTTAAAGTTTCCTACCTCACAATATTACTATTTTCCTTTAAACAGTCAGTTGTCTTTTAAGGAAAAATGAGAAAAACATTGTATTTTTATTTATTATTTTCCATTCCTGATACCCTTATTTTTCTCTACAGATGCAAGCTTCCATCCCATATTTCCATCCCATTTCTCTTCAGACAGATATTCTTTTATATTTCTTATACTGCATGGCTGGTGATAATTTTTTTCAATTTTCAATTTTTGTTTATCTGAAAATGTACTGTACTTTACCTCTGCTTTGAATGATATTTTTTACTGAAAGTTTTTTTATTTCATCACTAGATTTTGGCCCAACATTATTTTTGCTTCTGTTACTTCTGACAGGAAGTCAGCCTTAATTTGTATTACTGTTTTTCTATATATAATGCATTTTTTTTCTCAAGCAGTTTTCAAGATTTTTTTCTTTCTTTTTAAATTTGATTTTCAGCACTTTTACTATGATGTACTTGACGTGGCTTTCTTCATATTTATCTTATTTGGCGTTTGCTAAGTTATTTGAATCTGTAAATTGATGGTTTTCACTAAATTTGGTAATATTTTGGTCTTATGTACTTAAATATTTTTGTGGGCAATTCCCATTCTCTTCATCTTGGATTCTTGTTACAAGTATGTTAAGTCATTTCATATGTCAGATTACTTAATATGTTCCTAAGGCTCTATTCATCTTATTTGTTATTTTTTTTAAGGGGATAATTTCTATCCTCACTGAATTTTTTCTTTTGCCACTTCAACACCCAGGGAATTTTTTATTCCAATTATTGGAATTTTAAGTTCTAGAATTTCCATTTTGTTCTTTTTTTAGTAGTTTCTAGTTCTCTGCTGAGATGCCATGTCTGTTTACAAATTAAGACCATATTTTCCTTTAATTTCTTGAACATATTTGTAATAGTTCCATTATAGTCTTTGTTAAATGCAACAATTGGAGTATTTAGGAATTAGTTTCTACTGAGTACATTTTTCCTTGACTATGGGTAATCTTTTTTTTTTATCTCTGCATTTTTGTATACTGTATGATTGTTCATCACATATTGTAGAGACCCTGGTAATTTTCTTTTGAAGAGTGTTGATCTTCTTTTGTTTTTCTTTTTTTTCTTTTTAGCAGACAGTTCAATTACTGTTTCATTACCTTTAAACTTGTAAAGTCTTGGTTTTAAGGTACGTTAAAGCTGATCTGCTCCTCAAAGAATTTCCCAAGCTCCTCTAACTTGGCATGTCTCTACCTTCAAACTTTCTCCTTGGCATATTTGCTAAGGTTTGGTTTTTGACTTTGTTAGAATTGAGTAGATTAGGCCTTATTTGGGAGTGTGGTCCTTAATCCTAAAATGAGGTTTTAATGAGAACAAATGGAGGGTGGATGGGGGGGGAGGGGATGGACAGAGGGGAAAATGGATGATGGGCATTGAGGAGGGCACTTGTTGGGATGAGCACTGGGCGTTGTATGTACAGCAATTTGACAATAAATTATATTAAAAATAAAATACATTGAGGTTTTATCTCAGATCTGATTGTATGTGTTTCAGATGAATGCCAGTGGTATTAACAAGGTGTTAACAAGGTCTTTCTACTGTGGCTGAACCAGATTCATGACACTGCCACCAGCACTACTTGACCTCTATAATTTCTCTTCCATTTTTGACCCCTTAACAATTGTTCTCTGGTAATCCTTAAGTAGTTTGACACTGTGCCTATAGAGTACAACATTCACAGATTTCTGGTCCTCTCCCTTCATAGCTTCTTCTTAAGTGGTGCCCTACTTTGCAAATGCCAGTAGCTTCAAATGCTCTAAACAGCATGCTCTGCTTAGACGCCTGCTTCCTGTGCCACAGTTGGGAAATTATGTCCAGGCAGAGAGTGTATGAAATCATGAGGCCTACCTCATGAGTTTCCCTTCTTCCAGGTATTATAGACTTGTGCTGCCTGTTAAACCAGTATTGAAAAAAATATTTCCATCATATTTTTTGCCCAGTTGTATCATTGCTTACAATGAGATGGCTATTTGGTATCAGTTCATCCAGAATACCTGAAAGTAAAAGTCCTAATATTTTATATTGTTGATTAAGATGTTCCACCTAGTCTACTTCTTGCAAGTATTTTTGATATATAAGATGTCTACATTCCAGTCTACGACTTTCTTGCTTAAGCAGTTGTACCGAGAATTTCCATATATAACTTAGATTACTATATGTTCTGGTGTGATACAGTAGAAAATATATATGTTGGTCACTGTCCTCAGTACCTGACACAGTTTCTAAAACTCTTGGAATTTCCTGAGTAATATAGGTGACAGGAATATCATTTGGTATTCATAACCAGACCCTTTCAACCATAACTGAGTTTATCCTAATGAGGCAACTCTTGGTAGGTTCCTAGATAGCTTCAGCCTAGAATATGGTTGCCAAAGAAACCCACCACACGAATTTCAGCCCCATCCCTGGACCATAGGAGACAAGGGTTGCAGATTGAGTTCAAACACCAACGGCCAATGATTTAATCAATCATGACTGTGTAATAGAAACTTGACTAAAATAAAAAATACTCTTAAATGGGGTTGTGAGAGCATCTGAGTTGGTGAACGCATTGTAAGTGCTGTAGGATTGCACGCTAAGAGAAAGCATGTGAGTTCCATGCCTCTTTTCCATACCTTGTTCAATGCATATATTCCATTTGGTTATTCCTGAATTTTATCCTTTATAATAAATTGTTTATAGTAAGCAAACTGCTTTCCTGAGTTCTGTGAGTTATTTTAGAAAATTATTGAAACTGAGGAGGGGGTTGTGGAAAGCCCCAATTTACAGCTGGTTGGTAAGAAGTGTGGGAAGCTCAGCACTTATGCTTGGTACTAGAAGTGGGGTGCCTGGGTGGCTCAGTCAGTTAAGTGTCTGACTTTGGTTCAGGTCATGATCTCGTAATTCATGGATTTGAGCCCTGTGTCAGGCTCTGTGCTGACAGCTCAGAGTCTGGAGCCTGCTTCAGATTCTGTGTCTCCCTCTCTCTCTGCCCCTCCCCTGCTTGCTCTCTGTCTCTCTCAAAAATATTAAACATAAAATTTTTTTTTTTGAATTTTGTAGTGGGGGCCATCTTATGGGACTGAGCCCTTTAACTTGTGGGAACTGAATTGTTAGACACCCAGCTGGTGTCTGAAGAGTTGCAGAAATGGTTGGTGTGAGGAAAATACCCACACAATTGGTGTCATAAGTGTGAGCAAAAACAGGTCAGGCCTGGTTTACCTGGGACAGTCTTGGCTAGTTTATCTTGCCCAAGTGTGCCCTCTTTGATATTCAAACATGTTCTAGTTAGGAGAATAAATTATATGGTCATTCTACTTAGCGATATAACCCTGCTCATGGGTAGTTAATCCATAGTAGTGACTTTTTAATAATGTAAAGCTTAATTGTCATGTATGCCCAAAGAGACTGGGCATGTGGGACTCCTTTAGGTTAGTTTTATCCAAACACATTGGTATAAAACTGGTATGCTAAACATGATAGAAATGCCATATCTAACTTTGTGGCATCAATTATACTAAAAGAGTTTTGGAAAACATTATTATAACATAGACAGAAAACAGATATAATATGGTACATATTATAATTTTTGCTCTTTTTAAAGATAAAGCAGGAGACTATCAGGAAATGAAACACTTGCAATGAGCTGCTCCAAGCTGTACCCCTAAAACTTCTCAAGGGATACATATTTGTTTCTTTCTGCTACTAGAGGTCTTTTGGTGGGAAAAAAATTAAGGAAGACTTACTTCTAGGTCATTTGAGGGTATTTTTCAAGTCTTACCCAGCTTTTAAAATTCTCTCTGTGCTTTTCCTCTGTCCAATAACCTCTCATAGGTCTTTTATCACTCAGTGGTCAGCACAGCTGTTATAACTTTTCTGTTAAAGACTACGTATATACCCAGCACATTTTATGTCTTCAACAACAAAGCAATGCATACTTCTGTCCCTGGTATTCCTGAACCAGGGAGAGGGAAAGGCTATCCTAAGGTTATCTCATTCAATACAGAAAACAACTTTAGGGGGCGCCTGGGTGGCGCAGTCGGTTAAGCGTCCGACTTCAGCCAGGTCACGATCTCGCGGTCCGGGAGTTCGAGCCCCGCGTCGGGCTCTGGGCTGATGGCTCAGAGCCTGGAGCCTGCTTCTGATTCTGTGTCTCCCTCTCTCTCTGCCCCTCCCCCGTTCATGCTCTGTCTCTCTCTGTCTCAAAAATAAATAAACGTTAAAAAAAAAAAATTTAAAAAAAAAAAAAAAAAAAAAAAAAGGTTATCTCATTCAATACAGAAAACAACTTTAGGGGGCGCTTGGGTGGCTCAGTTGGTTGAGCATCTGACTTTGGATCAGGTCATGATCTCATAATGAATTCAAGCCCCTCAATGGGCTTGCTGTGGTCATCACAGAGCCCACTTCAGATCCTCTGTCCCCCTGTTTCTCTGCCCCTCCCCTGCTTGTGCTCTCTCTCTCTCAAAAATATTAAAAAAAAAGAAATTCATGAAAAAATTTTCTTCTTCTTCTTCTTCTTCTTCTTCTTCTTCTTCTTCTTCTTCCTCTTCTTTTCTTCTTCTCCTTCGTCTATTATTATTATTATTATTATTATTATTATTATTATTATTTTCTTTATTACTTTTTTAAAGCACACATGTGCCAAACACTGTCCTGAATGCCGGGGGCACAGACATAAACACGTACTCAGCCCTGTAATTGAGAAACTAACAGAGGAAGCTTTAAAACCTACTTTAAACATAAAATATTTTATATTCTACAAATATTTTGGGCCAATGGTTAACCAAAAGTTGGAAATAATGCAGTAGATGAGACATTAGAATGAGTTCCCCTATTAATAATCCCAGCCAAAAGCCACATGCCAGTACCCTTCCTAATGAAAACTGCTGAAAAAGGAAATACTAACCTTTGGATGTGTCCCAGAGAAAATAAAAGAAAAACAGTGTCATATTTTTAAAAAGAAAAGAAAGGAAAAGTGCAGGATAACTTCATCCACATTCCAGATAACAAAACTTTGCTTTTCCTTATTTACATGAGCTACAAAACTTGTATGTAGTTAACAAAAGAAATGCAAATGAAGGACGATCAGAATCTGTTTTTGTAGGAAAGAAGATACACTGTTATTTAACATACTGTTTCAGAGTTAAGAAAATAATTTGATTCCTACCCATTTCTTATTTACTGAATTCAGAAATCATTGTCCAAGACTTTGTAAGATACAATGAAACTATTAAACATACAAAAATGATGAAAATTATTTGAAAATGTCTTTGAGTTAGAATTGATATATAATTTATGCCAAGTTCTAATTAGTAGCAGATAACTGTTTATATGCAGCTATCAACATACAACTTATTTTATACGCTCTGTTACTTACCCCTAAAGGGACAATGAATGGCTTTATAAACGGTTGCTTTTCTACAAATGCACCAAAACGCTAATCATGAGGTTGATTATTAAGAGATTATTATTTAGAGTCAGTTTCAGTTTATATTCCAGTTCTGCTCCTCGTTGCTACGTGATTTGAGAAAGTTAATAAAATGTTTGATCCTCAGGTCCAATATCTGAGAACAACACCCTCACGGATTTTTTTCTTAAATGAGACAGTCCATCTCATATAGGTCAGTGTTACCTGACCTAAAGTATTATAGAAAATCATCATCATTAATTAGATGAATACCGTCTACTAACACAAATGTTTCGGTCTTGTCATGAAGTTAAGATCTTCTTGGAAAATGCTAATTTTAAGGATTTTATCGCTTAGAATCTGAAGATGTCTTGCATGTAAGCATAAAGTCATATAGGTATACATATTTACATCAGTATAAATGGCCTTCCATCACTGCACATGGCCCAAATGAATGAACTGTCTCCTTGTGTCCAACTCTGACACCCACAAACAAAGCACTGGGAGGTGTAATTTCCTTTTAGCAAAGCAGACTGATAGGCAGTTATGGTGAGCATCTGCTGAACCTTGATACAAACTTCAATGTCTTTGTCAAATGAGTAACAACAAGGCTTCTTTACCAGACCAGGTATCTAAAATGAATTCAGGAAGGTACTATCCCACCGGATCTCTGGTTTCCATACTTAGGGGCCCTATAAGCTTACAAGCACTACGTTTGAGTGTTCTCACTCCTTCAAATCAAGAGTTTGGAGGAGAAGTGTTCAGTCAGGGGTGTAGCAAGAAACAGATGACATAGACAATTTTGTTTATTAAGGAGGGTTTGTTAAAGGGAAATTTTGTAAAAGTGAAGGCAAGGCTTAGGCAAAGCAACAAGGGGTGGAACAGTATACCAGGACAAGTACCAGCAGAAAGTTTGAAGAGGCAGAAGCAGGGAGCTCTTTGCTGAGCTCAAAAGTAGAATTGTGGAAGGAAGGGCCCCCTGTCAGAAACTATGTCTCAGAAGGGTAGTCAGTCTGCAAGATCCCAGGAGGGAGTGGGCCAGGGAAACACTCCTTTCACCCTCTGATCCCCACTAGTGCATCCCACTGGCCGAATTCAACTAGAAGCCAAAGGGCAAGGGTACCTGTTGATGCAGTCCATGAAGGTCAGCATCCCAGGCACACAGTGTGGGAAAAGAGGGTGGAGAATAGACTGGGGGTAGGGGATGGAATGTACACTTCAAGGAGGGGACAGAATATGCATATTTCTATTGTTGATACTGCATATTAATAAAAAAATCTTTTGGAAAAATCATAATGTCAAAATTTAATTTGATGTGCTAGTGGAGTCAAAGGCTAAAATTGTAAGAATGGGTGCTGACTTCTCCCCTCTGTTGTCAGAATTAATAGAAGTTTCCATTATAAAAAATACGTTAAAATTGTTGGCCAGTTTAGCCAAGTACAACTATGGTTAACTCAGTAAATATTATGCATAGTCTTATTATGACGAGTTTTTTTAAATTTTTATTTTACCAGGATTACTAGTAATTATGCTAGTTAGTATACAGAAAATTTTCCTACAAATAAGAATAAACAAAGGAAATGCAAAGGCAGAGTGGATGTGATCATTGTCCACAAGGGAATGAGAGATAGCTAACTACAAAATCATTATAATTATTAAGTAATACTAGGAATCAAGTTCAATAAAAGCCCCAAGAAGAAGGAGCTCTCTGGAGTCAATGGTAACACCTGTGTTTACATAAATCTGAGACTACTCCCTAAAGACAATCAGAAACATTTTCTCTCAAGGGTTCCCTCTAATCTCACAATCTCATATCCCTTATTAGTAATACATGGATGCCAGAAATGATGGATTCTTTCACCTTAGGCTCTCAAACTTGAGCACCTAACAAAGGACTTCAAATTTTAAAGGACCCATATTTTTAAGGAATCTTATCTAAATCGAATTTCAGGATTTCTATATAGATTGTGTTTTTCTGTTATTTGTTGCTCTTGTTGTTCTTAGATCTTTCTAAATTATTCAGAGTATGGTGCCTATCTTAAATATAGGCTTGTCTAGTTGGATTATATGTGTACTTACAGTACTAATTATTTTGATCTCCCCTCTTCCATTCTGTTCAGTACATTTCTAGCTTGTTTATATATATATAATATATATTATGATTATATATGTTATATTATATTATATAAATATATTATATTATATATACTATATGTTATATTAATTAATCACATTAAATTAATTATAATATAATTAATTATATTATATAATTATTGTAATATATTATATATTAATATAAGTATATTAATATATATTTAATGTATTATATAACTTATAATACAAATATAAATTATTATATAATTAATTATATTATATATTATGTGTATTATATATTATATAATTATATATAATATAATATAATATATAATTTATATATTATTATATAATATATATTACTTTCTCTTTTTATCTTTCTCTTTTACTGATAAAGTGGAAAGTCAACTATGCAGGTAGATTGGGTTTTAATAAACAAACTCACTATTATTGGTTGCCTAGCTTAGCATTTCATAAGTACTTTCTGTGTCTCTAAGTGGATTTCAAAAGCAAGAGCACATTTTGCTAACCCTGAAAATCATGGAATCTGATATACCAGTATAGCAGAATGACAAGACAGCTCAACAGAGTTTCTGAAGTAGTCTGTTACATGTTTCCTGAGTGAACTGAGCCAATATAGGGAGATGCATACAGAAACCAAAGCAATTGTTTTGATTGACATAACCCTTAAAAACAAACTATATTGTATAGTTAATGATAAATTTAGTATAGGATTAAGCTCAAAATTCATCATTTGAAGATCTATTTTTAAAATATGCTTCAGATGACCAACATCAGTTTTCATTTTGAGGGAGAGTACTTGTTAATCTTTATTTTGCTCAAAGATAATCTCCAACTCCTACCACTATAAGCTTACTTGTTATTACCAAAAATAAAAGGACATGTCGTGGACATATGGACTGCAACACAACTTGTGTTATTTCACATACATGAGTATTGAATTTACCATTTAACTTTGGGAAACTCATGCCTAGTGATTGGGAAATATTTTGTAAAGCACACTTGTCATAAAATTTAGTCTGCTTATAACAGGAATAAAATCAACTAATGAGCTTGCATAAGAAACAGGCAAATTCACATTAGACTGTAAGTAGAGGAACACAGCTGCAAGGTTCATTCTCTCCTAACAAAAGCTTTCCACTCTAGGAATGTAGCAAATGGTTTCTAAGATTCCTTGAAGGTATTATTATTGTTGCATTCTTTTTTTATTGGGTCCTATAATCTATAATGGAGAACTAGAGCACCCCTAACAAAAAAAATCCTAAGCAAAGTCTAATGTTGTGAAGGGAAAAATAATTTCTTCAGCAGGAAAACAAAATTAGTAATAGGTTTCAAGATTCTATACTTATAAGTACCACACTTTTTTATAAAGTATTATCCACTTCCATTTTATTTGTATTTTAGAATAAACCTTTTCCTTTTTCATGCAAAGTCTTTGATGAGAAAAGGGCAATGAATGTGCATATAGTTATTGCTTGGCACCCTAACATGTATACTTTATTTATAATATATTCAGTGTTATGCATTATTCACTTTCATCATTTTATCTAACAGTAATATTTTGAATGTTCTAATGTTCTAAATGTCACTATGCATTACTTGCGGCTTATCACATCCATCATACTATGTATGCTACCATATCAAAACATAGCCCACTATCAAAGAAACTATACTAAATATATCTTTGGAGCAACCAGAAAACAATTAACAAAATGACAATAAGTACATAGCTATCAATAATTACTTTAAATGTAAATGAACTAAATGCTCCAATCAAATGTATAAGGTGGTTAATTGAATAAAATAAATAAGACCCATTTTTATGCTGGCTACAAGAGATTCACTTCAGATCTGAAGACACACACAAACTGAAAGTGAAGGGATGGAAAAAGATATTCCATTCAAATGGAACCTAACAGAAAACTGGAATAGTAATACTCATATCAAACAAAATAAGAGTTTGAAACAAAGGCTGTAACAAAAGACAAGGATAGTACCTAAAGAGTTCAATCCAAGAAGATATAATATTGTAAATATTGATGTACTCCAACATATACATTTATATGTATAAATATATATTTTACATATATATAAAAAGTATATATATGTATATAAAGACTAAATATATAAAGCAAATAGTCGTAGACATAAAGAGAGAACTGATGTAATAAAATAATGGCAGTAGACTTTAATACCCCACTTACATCAATGGATAGATCATCCAAATAGAAAATAAGTAATGAAAATTTGGACTTAAATAACACATTAGGCCAGATGGATTTAATAGATATATACAGAGAATTTCATCCAACAACTGCAGAATACACATTCTTTTCAAGTGCACATGGAATATTCTCCAAGACGGATCACATGTTAAACCACAAAACAAGTCTTAATAAATTTAAGAAGACTAAAATCATATCAGGCATTTTTTCCAACCACAATGGTATGAAACTAGAAATCAATTTCAAGAAGAAAACTGGAAAAACACAAACATGTGGAGACTTAACAGTATGCTACGAAACAACCAATGAGTCAACAAAGAAACTGAAGAAAAAAATACTGTCTTGAGACAAATGAAAATGGAAATAAAACTTTTAAAGATCTATGAGATATAGCAAAAACAGTTCTAAGAGGTAAGTTCATAGTGATACAGGCCTACTAAAAAAAAAAAAAGAGGGGGGAGGGGGAGAAAATAAAACCTGAAGTTAGTAGAAGGAAGAGGATAATATAGATCAGAGCAGAAATACATGAACTACAGACAAAAGAAAAAAAGGAAATACCAATACAACTAAAAGATGGTTTTTTGAAAAGTTAAAGAAATTCACTAAATTTCTAGCCACACTCATCTAGAGAAAAGAGAGAGGGCCCAAATAAAGTCAGAAATGAAAGAGAAGTTATGACTGACACTACACGAATACAGATGATTGTAAGAAACTACTAAAAACAATTACACACCAACAAACTGGAAAAGCTAGAAGAAATGAATAAATTCCTAGAAATAAACAACCTATCAAGACTGAGTCATAAAAAAATAGAGAATTGAATAGATCATTTACAAGTGATTAAATTGTATCAGTAATTTAAAAACTCCCAGGAAACAAAGGTCTAGGACCAGATGGCTTCACAGATGAATTCTACCAAACATTTAAAGAAGAGTTAGTACCTATTCTCCCCAAATTATTGCAACAAATTGAAGAAGGAACAGTTCCAAACTCATTTCATAGGCATTACCCTGATGATAAAACCAGACAGTCACCACAAACAAGGAAATTATAGGCCAATATTCCTGATGAACATAGTTGAAAAATTCCTCAACAAAATATTTATAAACTAAAGTGCAATAATAAAGTAGAAGGGTCATACGCCTTGACCAAGCAGGGCTTACTTCAGTGATGCAAGGATGGTTCAACATCTGCAAATCAGTCAACGTGATATATACCATTAGCAAAAATGAAGGATAAAAATCATCGTATGATTTTAATATACGTAGAAAA
This sequence comes from Felis catus, assembly GCF_018350175.1. Lineage (NCBI taxonomy): Eukaryota > Metazoa > Chordata > Mammalia > Carnivora > Felidae > Felis > Felis catus. The sequence continues at coordinate 18,764,070 of NC_058374.1, read as the reverse complement.
AGGGAAGTACCTAAATTCAGCATCCACTTAAGATTAAAAAGAAAACTCTCAACAAAGTGGGTATAGAAGAAATGTACCTCAACATACCTCAACATAATAAAGACCATATAAGACAAGCCCATACCTAACATCATACTCAGTGGTGAAAAACTGAGAACGTGTCCTCTAAGGAACAAGACAAGATGCCCATCCTCACCATTTCCATTCAATACAGCACTGGAAGTCCTAGCCATAGCAATGAGGCAAGAAAAAGAAATAAAAAGCATCCAATTAGAAAGGAAGAAGTAAAACTGTCACTATTTGCAGTAACATGGCACTATATACAGAAAACCCCAAAGACTCAAAAAACAAAACAAACAAAAAAAATTAAAACCTTAGAGACTCCATCACAAAATTCCTAAAATTAATAAATGAATTCTGTAAAGGTGCAGGATACAAATCAATATACAGAAATCAGTTGCATTTCTGTGCACTTAATGATGAAGTAGCAAAAGAGAAATTAAGAAAACAACTCCATTTACAATTGAACAAAAAAGAATAAAATGCCTAGGAATAAATTTAACCAAGGAGGTGAAAGACCTATACTTTCAATACTGTAAAACACTGATGAAAGAAAGTGAACATAAGACAGGTAAATGAAATGCTTTACTGTGCTCAGGGATTAGAAGAATTAATACTGTTAAAATGTCCACTCTATCCAAAGTAATCTACAAATTCATTCTAATTGTCATCAAAATACCAATGGTGTTTTGCACAGAACTAGAACAAAAAATCCTAAAATGTATATGGAAACACAAAGATCCTGAATAGCCAAAAAAAAAAAAATCTTAACAGGAACAATGCTGGAAGTTTCACCATCTCAGATTATAAACTGTACTACATAGCTATAGTACTCAAAACAGGATGGTAGTGGCACAAAAACAGACACGTAGATAGATCAATGGAATAGAACAGAGCCCAGAAATAAACTCATAAATATACAGTAAATTAATCTATGACAAAGGAGCCATGGATATACAATGGGAAAAACATTCCCTTCAATAAATAGTACTGGAAGAATTGGACAGCTACATGCAAAATTATGAAATTATTTTCACTACCGCTACCTAACACCATATCCAAAAATAAATTCAAAATTCATTAAAGATTTGAATGTAAGACCTGAAATTGCAAAACTTCTGGAAGAAAACAGGTAGCAAGCTGTTTGATATCAGTCTTAGCAATATCCTGGGGGGCCAGTCTCCTCAGGCAAGGGCAACAATACAACAACAGCAAAGACAACTGGGATTATATCAAACTAAAAAGCTTCTGTACAGTGAAGTAAACCATCAACAAAATGAAAAGGCAGCTTACTGAATGGGAGAAGACATTTGCAAGTCATACATTTAAAGAGAGGTTAGTATCCAAAATATATGGAATTTATACAACTTAATTTAAAAAAATAAACAATATCACTAAACAATGAGAAGACTTGAATAGACATTTTTCCCCAAATAAGGTATACAGACGACCAACAGATACATGAAAAGATGCTCAACATCACTAATTATCAGGGAAATGCAAATCAAAACCACAATAAAATATCATCTCATTCCTGTCAAATTGGTTATTATCAAAAAGACAAAAAATCACAAGTACTGGCAAGTATGTGGAGAAAAAGGAACCTTTATGAACTGTTGGTGGGAATGTAAATTGGTGCAACCACTATGGAAAATATAATAGAAGTCCCTCAAAAAATTAAAAATAGCAATGCCATATGATCCAACAATTCTACTTCTGGGTATTAATCCAAAGAAAACAAGAACACAGTTTAAAAAAAAATTAACATTTATTTTTGAGACAGAGAGAGACAAAGTGTGAGCAGGGGAGGGGTAGAGAGAGGGAGACACAGAATCTGAAGGGGGCACACAGCCTGATGTGGGGCTAGAACTCATGAACTGTGAGATTATGACCTAAGCCAAAGCTGGATGCTTAACTGACTGAGCCACCCATGTGCCCCCAACACTACACTTTTGAAGAGATATGTACTGCTCAATGTTCATTGAAGAATTATTTATAATAGCCAAGATATGGAAAACTTAAGTATCCACTGAGAAATAAATGGACACATACACATACACACAGGAATATAACTCAGCCATAAAATATAAATGAAATTTCGCCATTCGTGACAACATGGATGTACCTAGAGGGTATTATGCTAAGTGCAACAAGTCAGACAGACAAAGACATATACCATTTGATTTGATTTATATGAGGAATCTAGAAATCAAAAGAAATAAACAAAACAGAAACAGACTCATGTATCTGTAGGAACCAAACTGTTGGTTACCAGAGGGCAAAGGCTTTGGGGAGTGAACAAAGTGATTAATAGGTACAAATTTCCAGTTACAAAATAAATAAGGAATGGAGATGTAATGTACAGCATAAGCAATAGAGTCAATAATATTGTAACAACTTTGTATGGTGACAGGAGGTAGCTAACTTATTCTGGGCATCATTTTGTAATGTATAAAAATACTGAATCACTATGATGTACATCTGAAACCGATAGGATATTGTATGTTAACTGTACTTCAAAAAAAACTTTGGGGGCACCTGGGTGGCTCAGTCGGTTGAGCAGCCGACTTCAGCTCAGGTCACAATCTCGCACTCCGTGAGTTCAAGCCCCGCGTTGGGCTCTGTGCTGACCGCTCAGAACCTGGAGCCTGTTTCAGATTCTGTGTCTCGCCTTCTCTCTGACCCTCCCCCATTCATGCTCTGTCTCTCTCTCTCAAAAATAAATAAACATTAAAAAATATTAAAAAAAAACCCAAACTTTGGGATGTTTAAGTCTTATAAATTTATAAGAAACATAACTTTGGGATATTTAAATCTGATAATTTTAGCCTCTTCCTCTTATTTAAGCCTATATATTTTCTTCCTTTTATTCATTAATAAAAGCGAATATCCAAGAAAAATAAATACACATGGCATTAAGATGATAATAATAGTAGAAAGCAATTCCTGGATGACTTCTAGTTGGATATGAAAACTATGTAGCACCATGATTTTTAAACAAAACTCCATTATTGTCACAAGTTCCTTATTAGTCTTTTTTGTTCTTTTTATTTGAAAAACAAAACAAAAAATTATTCTATAATTTTCACATCGCAGCTCTTTTGTTGTGTAATAACATGAATGTTGTTATTTCTAGATTGTGTAGAGAGGGGAAAGGTAGAAATGAGAAAAGTGCAAGAAATGAAATGAAAGGAACTTTTTAAGCAGAGAGTAACAGTGACCCAGAGAGATATGAATTAGAATTAGATGCTGTTGGATACCACATTTTCCAAAATAGTCCAGTGCTATGAAACCCCACAAAAGAATGTGATACAGATATGTTTAGGGTGGCAAGGAATATTAATAAAATGTTGGATATTCAGTTTCAATTTTTTTGAAGACTTCATAGACATTTAATTATTAAAAAACAAACTAAGCTTTTTTTCTTTTCCTTCTCCTTTTTCAGGCTTGGAGACACCCTTGGTTACTACAATCTTAGACATCAGAAGTACAGCCGAGGAGCAGAAGACAAGCAGTACCCTCTCGTGGGCATCATATTCAATGGGGAGTTACTGCACTGAGGGGAAGGGAAGTGACCTGAGCTAATTTCCATTTAATTTGTGCAGCTTTGCTGTAGAAATAGACTCTATCACCACTACTGCCACTCCCCCTCCCCCCCCCAAAAAAACCCCATATTTTCTGATATATTGATACAAAACCACACATTGACTTTTTAAGGCAGTAGCAACTCTAAGGTTTAATTAATGGTGACTCAAACTACAGCTTGCCCTGTTGAGTTGAAACTATTTAAAGTATCTGTGTTCTGAAAGTAATACAGTGGTTAGCTTCTGGCCAGAGGCATGTATATTGCAAATATGATAGGAGAAAATACTAATGTTCAATTGTCATACATTCATACTCTCTTATTTAAATCCCTCTGCCAATAAAATAATTTGTAAGGCATTTCTCACCCTGATTTTATGCTAAAAGACTAGAAATGCATGCTGATTTCTGTGCACTAAAGGAATGGAACACTGAGATATCAGTGGCTCCTTCAGGAATATTGTGGAAGGCCAAAGTCTGATTTTGAAGTGTTATTTTATTTCTGTTATTGATTGTTGATTGTGTATTTCCCAAAATGTATAGTATGAACTAGGGGAAAGTTGCTTCAAAAGGGTATGGGAGCCTCCATGTGTGGTGGGCAGAGAGTTATTTCAAAGGATTCTTGTGGATGACTTCCACAAGTCATCTCTTTGACTAAGAGATGTGTCCGTTGAACTATTTCATTTCAGCCATTTTCCTAATCAAGACCATTTAAAGATGACTATACCATGCCACGGTTCTACAGAAAAATAAACATGTAAGTTTCATCCATCTATATATAATTGAACCCTACCTGGTGATATAATGGATGCTTTTTCTGAAATAAAAGCAGTCTTAAGACTAATTTTTTTTCTTTGCTATACAGTTTCTTTTTTTATGAGGAGAAAAATGTTGCATGTTTTTGACACTATTATCTGTCTTTGTATTTGAACTGCTGGGCCACTCCTTACTTCTATTTCCTAACTTACTTTCTGTTAGTTGTATACCTTTGAAGCTCTGAGCTATTTCTTTCTTTCTTTTCCCTTTCTTTCTTTCTTTCTTTCTTTCTTTCTTTCTTTCTTTCTTTCTTTCTTTCTTTCTTTCTTTCTTTCTTTCTTTCCCCTCAGATAAAGCAAAGTTTAGGAATTTAGTTTTCATGAGGTTTCTATTAATACAACAACAACAACAACAACAACAACAGACAACCAACCTTCCCGTTACTCTGGTCGCCCACATGACAAAAAGGAAGTTGAACTGTTTGCTGACATGTTTCTCATGGTTTGAGTCTGGGCTTCCTTCACAAGGAGTCTTGCCAAACACTCAGCTTCCACAGACAATCTTTTGTGGGAGGTGACCTCACTGGAATCTAAGAGCAAAGGCTAAAAAAAAAATATGCCATAATAATTGCAAACAAACCCTAGCTCTGGTGAAGGATTGCTTGGTTCACATTCCTGAAGTAGCTGGAAATCTACTTCCTGGATAGTTTAATAGAATAGCAGGTCTCTTCTCTTAAAAACAACTCTTCTTCCAGACATTCAAGTTCCGGCTTCAGTGCCACCATTTTCCAAGTTATTAGAAAGGGTTTAGGATAACATTTGAACGTTCCTTCTTTATCATCCCTCACTTCATATTCAATTAATTATTAAGTTCTAACATATCTTTTCCAAAATTAATCTTCCGCTACTCTTTTACCACGGTATCACTTTACTTCTAGACTAGCGGTGTGCCTGTTAAGTTTTATGATTAATTTCAATCTCTCTAAACATTCTCTCCACTTTCATCTCCACTCTGTTTATCTTGTGCCTTTAACACATTTGACATGTTTTCATAATCCATGGAGAGAAACCAAGAAGGAAAAAAGAAGTGACCATTGGCACATGGCCTTGTTCACTGCCTTGTCTAAATGCTGCTGGACTAACACGTTTGCCTTCTCTCCTGAATTCTTTGACCTGTCATGTGCTACTGTCTTTGTAGCACTATGTGGTTCCTCTCTATGAAAGTGATCTTAAACTTGTTTTGGAGATTGCATCTATCCAGGCATACCAGTATTAGGACTTAACACCAGGTGTTTATCACATCATATGGCTGGTATATCCGTGGATTCATTTGCTATTTCTGTGAAGGGAATGGGACATTGACCTTCCTAAAATAGAATTTTGACGATATGGCTAATGTGGTAATAAACCATCAATGACTCCCCTTTGACTCTGATTCTGGACCCAGGTAGGCCCAGTATCCAGTCTTGTCACTCACTAGCATGGTGGCAAGCTCCTGAACCTCTCTATGACTAATTACTTCGGTAACAATTGATAAATTGCTTGCAAATATTTCATTTTGGATTTTTGCTCTTGTGTCTAGAAGTAAAATTGGTCTATAATTTCTTTGCTCTATCCTTATCCACTGTTGGTATCAACATTATCCTGTCTCATAAAATGAGTAGGATGGTTTTTCACTCTCCCTTTTACATTTCTGAAACAATTGGTATAAAATAGGGATTATTGTTCCATGAAGATTTAGTAAAATTCATTTTAAAAATCACCAGATATGGGAGTTTGCTTTGTAACTGTTTATGAAGTTAACATATATATTTTATTCAGTTTTCCTTTTTTAAATATTTTATATCCTTTAATTATGTCCTTTTCTTTACTAATTTTTACAGATGTATTTTTTTTTGGCTTTTGTGCTTGCTAGTTTTCTTATTCTTATGTTTCTTTCTTTTCTACTTACAGAGTCTCCCTTAACATTTCTTTTTTCTCTTTTAAGTTTTCGTTTAAATTCCAGTTAACATACAGTGTAATATTACTTTCAAGTGTACAAAATAGTGATTTAACACTTCCATACAATGCCCAGTGCTTATCACAATAAGTATAAGTGCACTCCTTAATCCCAATCACCTCTTTTCATCCAAAACCCCCACCCACCTCCCCTCTGGTAACCATCATTTTCTTCTCTACATTAAGAATCTGTTTCTTTCTTCTGCATGCTGCTGTCTAGAAGAAACAGACTCTTAACTATAGAGAACAAACTGAAGATTGCTAGAAGGGAAGTGAATGGGGCGATGGCTAAATGAATGATGGGGATTAAGGAGTGTACTTAAATGATGGGCCCTGAGTGTTACATGTAAGTGATGAATTTTACTCCTGAAACCAATATTACACTATAAGTTAAGTAACTAGAATTTAAATAAAAACTTGAAACATTAAAAAGAAAGAAAAAAAGCAGCACAATAAACAATTGAAACCTTATAGATAATGACACCCTTAAAAAAGTCTGTTTCCTGGTTTTCCTTTCTGTTTCTCTCTTTTTTTTCCCCTTTTCTCATTGTTATGTTTCTTAAATTACACGAGTGAAATCATATGGTATTTGTAATTCTTCTGATTGACTTACTTTACTTAGCATAATCCTCTCGAGCTCCATCTGTGTTGTGGTAATTGGCAAGATTTCGCTTTTTTATGGCTGAGTAATATTCCATTGTGTTAAATATTCCATGCCACATCTTCTTTATCCATTCATCAGTTAATGGGCACTTGGGATGTTTACAATAATTAGGCTATTGTAGATAATGCTGCTATAAATATCAGGGTGTGTGTGTATCCCTTTTAATTGGTATTTTTGTATTCTTTAGGTAAATACCTAGTAGTGCAATTGCTAGATCATAGGGTAGTTCTATTTTTCACTTTTTGAGGATCCTCCATACTGTTTTCTACAGTGGCTACACAAGTTTGCATCCCCACCAACAGTGCAGGATGCTTCCCCTTTCTCTACATCCTTGCCAATACTTGTTGTTTCTTGTATTTTGAATTCAGCCATTTTGACAGATGTGATGGGGTATCTTACTGTAGTTTTCATTTCTATTTCCCTGATAATCAGTGATGCTGAACATCTTTTCATGTATCTGTTGACCATGCGTACGTCCTTTTTGAAAAAATTTCTATTCATGTCTTCTGCCCATTTTTAAATTGGATTATTCATTCTTTGTTGAGTTTTATAAGTTCTCTATATATTTTGGATACTAATGCCTTATCAAATATGTCATTTGCAAATATCTTTGTCAATTAAGTAGATTGTCTTTTAGTTTTCTTGATTATTCCCTTTGCTCTGCAAAAGACTTCTATTTTAATATAGTTCCAGTAGTTTATTTTGATTTTGTTTCCCTTGCCTGAGGAGGCATATCTAGAAAAATGTTGCTATTGCTGATGTCAGACATTGCTGCCTATGTTCTCTTCTAGGATTTTCATGGTTTCAGGTCTCACATTTAGGTCTTTAATCCATTTTGATTTTATTTTTGTGTATGGTGAAGAAAGTGGCTCAGTTTCATTCTTTTGCATGATGCTGTCCAGTTTTCCCAACACCATTTGTTAAAGAGACTATCTTTTGTCATTGGATAATCTTTCTTGCTTTGTCAAAGATTTAATTACCATATAGTTGTGGGTTCATTTCTAGGTCTTCTATTCTGTTCTATTGATCTATGTGTCTATTATTTGTGCCATATTTCACATTAAAAGACCTAAGAAAAATGTGTCTGGTTTCAATGGCCAATTGATAGGGACATTGTTTATCAGTTTATCTAAAGGTGATTATTTTTATTTCTTCATGTCATTTTTTAATTTTTTTCCAGATAATTCCCAATTTTATATTTAAAAATGATTAACAAAGTAATATAGTAATCTCATACTTTGAAAAATATCTACTCTATCTGTACTTATATTCTTTTTTTCAATCATGGAAATAAATTTTCCTTTTGATCAATTTTTAATATATACATTTTGATGTTGTGTTGTCATGTGTGTTTAAGTTCATGAGGAATTGTTCTTTTATCCACTTTTATTCCTGTTATAGTTTTCCTAGCCTTTTTGTTCCTATCTTAAATTGATTTCTGCCTCATTTTTACTTTGTCTACTGCTACAGCAGCATTATTTTTATTATTTTGTTCTTGGATATGTTTTCCAACCAATTTCTCTTCAATCTGTCTGTATGTATCTCTTTAAGCAGCAGATAACTGATTATTTTTAAAGCAATAATATAATTGATACCATTAGATAGCTACTTCTTACCTATTTAAATGTATTGTAATTACTGATATTTTAATATTTCTATTATTTTATTTTGTGCTTCCTATTTAGTATTTTTTAAATATTTTAAAGTTTATTTACTTACTTTGAGAGACAAAGAGAATGTGAACAGGGGAGGGCAGAGAGAGAAGGAGAGAGAATCCCAAGTAGGCTCTGCCCAGTCAGCACAGAGCCGGATGCGGGGCTTGAACTCACCAATGGTGAGATCAAGAGTTGGACGCTTAACAGATTAAGCCACCCAGGCACCCCTGTTTAATATTTTTTATGTTTCTTTTTTTTCTCTTCTCATGGTTTCTCTGGCTGGTAGGCTATTTTTTTCCTTTCCTTTTCTTCTGCTAATATTGGAAATTATACATTTTATTTTTATTCTTTGGTGGTAATCTTTAAGGTTTAAAATATATTCATATATATTTGAAACCAGGGACTTGAAAAGATATTTTACACCCACATTCATGGCAATACTACCAAAAAATGTAAGCACCAGCAGTGTCCACTGATGGAGGAATGGATAAATGAAATTGTGGTAGGTGTATTAGAATATTATTTAGCCTTAAAGAGGAAGGGAATTTGGATGCATGCAATGACAAGGATGGACCTCGAGGCATTATACTTAGTGAAATAAGACAATCACAGAAGTACAAATACTATATGATTCCATTTACATAAAGTGCTTCGAGTAGTCACATTTATAGGAGGCGAAGTAGAAGGTGGTTGCCAAAGGCTGGCAGTATGGTGGGGAGTTATTTTTTAATGAGTGGGAGTTTCAGTATTACAAAATAAAAAGTACTCTGGAAATGAATGGTGGTGATGGTTGCACAACAGTGTGAATATACTTAATAGTCCCTAACTCTACACTTAAAAATTGTAAAATGTACATTTAATGTTATACATATTTTACTGCAATAAAAACAAAAAATGTATTTATAATATGTTTATAAATGTTATGTAAATATAATATTTCTCAGATTCTAATTTTGGAATGTCTATCTTCTGAAAGGAAAAAGGAATTGCAGCACATGTAACTACACTCTGAACTCAACTCTTTCCTCTTTTTCATGCTATTCCTTTCTAGATTTTAGTTCTGCCTTTTTAAAACAAATTTTAAAAATGGGTTATTATTTTTAGAGTTAATAGTTAATAAGTATATAGAAGACTTTACCAGTTTCTTTAATCATCACTGTTTTGTGCATCCTCACTTTCACTTTGGGCTAAACATTTCATTTTGCTTAAGTATTTCCCAAGGAATTATTTATTTTTTACAAAATAATTTTTCCACTTTATTTATTTTAGAGAGAGAGTGTGTGAGTTGGGGAAAGGGGTACAGGGAGCAAGAGAGAGAATCCCAAGCAGGTTCCACACTCAGCACAGAGCCCGACGCAGGGCTCAATTCCACTACCCTGGGATCATGACCTGAGCCAAAATCAAGAGTCAGTTGCTCAAACCAGCTGAGCCACCCAGATGCTCGAGGAATTATTTCTTTTATTGGAAAGTCTATGTGTAGTAAATATTCCTAATCTCTTTATGATGGAGAGTGTTTTTTATCTCAATTTACTCAGGTGTAAAATTCTAGTTTGACAATTATGTTCCCTTAGCGTTCTCTGTTATCATCTGATGTCTATGTTCCTGAGAGAATTCCATGATCAGTTTACTTGCTAAAACTTCATCAGTACTATGTAGATTTTCTTCTGAATACTTTTCAAATATTCCCTTTCTCATGATATCCTACAACTTTTTTCATGCCACATTAAGGTGTGGATTTTAGTTTTTTGCTTTGTTTCCCATGCACATGTGTGTGTAGCATTTTATGTGCTAAATCTGAATTCATGATTTTATTAAATCAGAAATATTCTTAGCTACTTTATTCTTTCAATATTGCTTTTCTAATATTCTATTTTCTATGTTTTAAGATATTATAGTGGTATTACTAAAGTTCATTAATCTGTCCTTTATATTTCTTTATATATTTTAACAATTATTTCATATGTTTACTTTTTGTCTTTCTGTGTTATATTCTGAGTAATTGTTTTAAAATACCTTACAATTATAAATTCTCCCTTTAACTGTGTTCAACTTAGAATTAGATTTTATTTTTAATTTCCATGACTACTTTTTAGTCCAATTTTTAAAAAATCATAGATGCCTAATTACTTAAAAAACTTATTTTGCATTTTATGGATTGTATTCCTTTCTTTAGATTTTTGAGAACCTTTAACATACCTATTTTAAACATATTTTAAATTGTATTTTTCTTTTTATTTTACCAGGAGTATATTTCCCAGTATTTGATTTTGCTTACTGTGTATTCTATCATTAGATTTTCTTACTGCCTTTCAGCTTCACTTTGGGGGCTCATCTCGCATTGGAGTTTTTTCTCATGATTCTTGCCATGGAGTTGTTTTAGGTTACCTTTCTTAGGTTGTTGTCCATTGTGCAATCAGGTCTCTGGAATCAAACTGTTCTTAGTAAATTTTTATAGTTTACTTTTTTATTTCATCAATTTTTTTATAGCTGTGCAGTCATATTTGAGGTCCGCTGTCTAGTTCATCCTGCTCCATTTGTAGATGAGTTCTATTTAAGAGACTTCTTGCTACCTAGCCATATCCATTTTCTCCTTCTTCCTCACCAGAAGAACCCTGAAAAACTCCTAGCTGAAAAATTATTAAACCTGTATCTTAAATAAGCATGGATTTTGGAATATAGTAAAAATAAAACCCATTTTGTCTTCCATAGTCTTCAAATCTACATATACATCAAAATACTAATAGACCTCATGACTCTCCTGCTCAGTTTAGGTAAATTAGTAAGGTGATGGTCACTTTAAGTGATAAAATCATCATGTTGGCAATTTAAATGCTCAATTTTCTGTAATAATCAAAACCCTAAACTTAAAGTTGTATTTCTTCCATTCTCTTACCAGGAGCCTGCCAGGAGGCTGGAGGGTTGCCAAAATTTGGGAGCAGGTTGAGTTGGCATTTTCCTTCTCCCTCAACTACTTTGGTTCATCTGGCACTGGAGTCTGGGAAGCAGGTAAAAAGCATCCTTCCTTGGGCTGTGCTTCCAGTTCTCTGGGCCTACCAAGCTTTTAAAGAATCTGTGGATTTTTCAGAAAGCTATTTTGTCCCTTTACTTTCAGGTTCCCTCATCTTCTGGCAAAACCACTCTGGGGAAACATGTTTTGTTTTGTTTTGTTTTGTTTTGTTTTGTTTTGTTTTGTCTTGTCTTGTTTTGTGTGTCAGAGTAACATTACTGAGTAGAATTCTGTCTCCAGGATTTGTGCACTTTTGACCTACTTCTAGGGAAGGCATACAGTTGTTTTCCAATGCCCTGGCTACTGTTTCACTGCCTGCCATTATAAGGCGATAGCCACCACCAAGGACCTCTAGGTACCTCGTGTGTATGACAAACACTAGTCCCATGAGCTCTTCTGACTAAGGGAACTATATCAGTGCTCTCTGAGAGGTCTCTTTGAAGCCAATCTCACTGTGCTTTTCCTTGAGGAATAGGGTGGGACTCAGTATGGCCAAGAAAGCTTCATAAATCAACTCCCTCGAAAGTCCTCTCTAAACATTTTTAATAACCTCAGTGTTGCACAAGGTGTCCAAAAATCAGCCTCTTATAATTTGATATTCTTACTGATCTTTCCCTCTTAATCCAAACTTCCACTGAAAAATCTGTCACAGTACATTTCTTAGGAAAATGAGATATATGTGGAAATTGTCATGTGAGATTCTGGTTAAGCTCCTTTTTCCTTTCTGCCTTTTTTTTTTTTTTTTTTGAGTTGTCTAGGAAGGGGTTACGATAGAGTACCAGGCCTAGGCTGCAAGGTCAAGAGAATCACAGATTTGCTTTTGGCATCCTTGAACAGGTGAAATGATGCCAGTAATCACTTATCTCTAGAATTTTTATAAGCAAAATAATTTTCCTTAGGTTTTAATTTCACTATAGCCGGGTATCTTTTACTAGAAGCTGAATGGGCTTTCTAATTGATACACATACAGAGAGGTTCAGAGAATTGCCAAGGTCCGTCTGCTGCCTCAGACCCCTTTCTATGCTTTAATCTGTGGCCTGGGAGAAAAATGCTCAGGGTGCATCCTTATCTCTGTTTCCTTGTTGCCTTTCTTTTGGGTTTAGCCAATGGAGGACAAAAGCTGGAGTTTGGATGGTAGAAGGAGAGAAAATTTGAGTACGTTTTGTCTGTTTCCTTCAGCTTCTCTGCCAGGGCAGTGCAGCATCTTCCCCAACTACCCTTCCTCCTTCAGCACTGCCCCCACCACCCGCACACACACCCACACCCCCCTTCCCCCCACACACACACACACAGTTCCAGCTCTCACTGGGAACTGGTTATCCATGATCTACTGCCTTGGCCCTCCAATTTTGGCTTTCTACTGCTGCCAGTCTCTTGGAGTCCCAACATCCCTTGTCATTACTTCAATCTTGCCTATACCTTCATTAAAGTAAGTATCCTTCAAAGTTTTGTTATGTTAGCCATCTGGGATGAATTATCTTTTCTGGTGGGTCCCTGACTGACACTGCTATGTAAGTATTAAGTGTAGTCAAGGGAGAACTTGTAATTCCAAGCCTATTCTTCCTTTCCTTGCACCACACAGTATTTCATAAACTGGTTTTCAATGACTAAGATTTATATATTGTGATGTTTTACCATTAAAAAAAACAAAGGACCTTGGCAAAATACTTGTCAATATGAATACATATGTGTGCACTAGGGTGATCTATCCTGGTAAGCAATATATTCTAAAAATAATATAACATATACCGTTTATCAACATACACCTTTTTATGTATATAGCTTGTATTCCCTCAGCATCATAAAATGCATAACAGGAAAACATAATGCATTATAATTTACCTTGTTACAGAGAAAATTCTTATAATATCGCTTTTAATTCCTACAGAGTGGAAAAGAATAATATATGTAAAGCCTTATTTCCCATATTGAAATCTGTTTTCAAACTAAACGCATTCTCAGTCTGACACTCTAACAAGAAAATGGTGCTTTTTATTTTTTATCTACAAAATGAAAAAGGCAATTTTTAGAAGATATTAATTCCAAAATTAGAATTCTCCATGTATATGTTCAGCAAGCATGCCCTTTTAGTTGTCAGCACTGTTAGATGGTGGGAACCCTAAAATGAAAAGATTGGCTGTGAAGTGATCTTATGTGTTTTATTCTGGATCCTGGAGCCGTAAATTCAAAAGGTATGCATTTCTCTTTGTTCAGTACTAAAATGCGTGTTCTCTCGTTTTGTTTTTTTTTTTGTTTTTTGCTGCTCTTGTGGCATTTGCTACAATGCATTTGTGTGTTCAGTTATTGCCTCTGCACATAGAGAATGAAAAGGCAAGTACGAGTTCTATCAACACTACCACTGTAATCTCTAGACAATTATTTTTCTATATTGTGTGTTAAATTTTCCGATTTTTGTATATGTGTCTCTCAAAATTCTTTATTTTTCAGCACATAGTAAACAGAAGGATAATATGGACCTATAGATGGATAGATCATATAAAATCTAGCCACTGATCATGAATAGTCATAATTTAATCTTAAACTTGAAGACATAAACAGTTTCCATTACCTTCTTCTTCCTCCTCATGAAAAAAAGGAAAATAAACTAAGTCTATGAAGAAAACAAAGAGATGCCCTACATCTCAGAGGTATAGATGAACAGCAGATTAAGGCAATGGCGAACATAAACTAGGGCTTTCAGAGGGTAAGAAAAGTCCCACGGGGGTTTCAAAATTAACATGCATTGAACTACTTAGATCTGTCAACATTTCACTAGTAAGAGGGATAGGTTCAAAAAGTTCTACCTCATTTGCTAGATTTTGCTTCTGTAAGGCAGAGATCAGCCACCTAGCAACAGCACAAAAGATTCTACTCTGACATAGTTAAACTCATGCTGGCTGAGCAGGAAGAAAAGCTATGTAGGATCAGGGCAGAGCTGGATGGCCCGCAGTTCCCGTGCCACTAGGGAGCCTGGTTTGGGAAATTGGGAAATCCGTTCTGAGGAATGACTTTTTCTCAGCATTCTTCCAGGCTTGGGTCTCTGAGCACCTCCACTGGGCTGTGCTTTACTCTCCCATTCAAGAGCACACATACACAGCATGCACAGCCGAGAAAGAAAAGATGCCATTTCCAATCAACTATCCCATGAAAATGTGGTCGTGCACATGCTAGGAAAACTGATCAAATGAAAACTGTGTGGATGAAGAGGAACCATTTTCCCATACAGCTATTTTAGGGGCGGTTTTTCAAGTTCCTGCTCCTTATAATATAGACAGCTATCTCTTGTTCTCTCTTTTAAAGCAAGTCCTTTGGCATTAGATACTGCCCCAGAAATAACCCACCACTTTTCTTCCAGGAGGAAAGAAATATCTACTTAACAGTCAGGTCATACCAGAGACTTTGGAAAATATCTGGATCACAAATCCCTTGTCACCAGTGACCAGTAAACGAAATCTGGGCCATGTCCGTCCTTGCAGAATGCCCTCCCTGGATGAGTCAACAGGTCATTCAAGAGGCACTTACATCAGATGGTCAAAGCAATGCAGTTTTCAGCTGTGAAAACGTATGCCTGGCATGAAAAATCCAGAAACAATTCAAGTGTACAAACACGTCACAATGCTTGCTTTCTGGGAAAGGGGCAGTGAGGGAAAATTAGGTATTACTGTGCTTTTCATTTTCATGACTCTTTTGGCATATGTGACGAGACAAGGATCCAGCTTTGGGAGTGAGACAGGGAGGGAGCCTTGGTGAGAGGGGTTATTTGCTTCATCTTCAATCACATTCCTAGTCTGTCTGGCTTGTTTGGCTCTGCACGAGGCAGAAAGTGTGTAATACTTTCTGACAACAGGGGAAAAAAACCAAGGGACAGGCCCATTTATCTTGGAGACACTGTGAAAAGCAGCCAGTTGGCTCTGCCTTTTACTGTAAGCGATGTTATTATTTTTTTAATACTGTAACTGTGTTTAAGGCCTTTTTTAAAAAACTGCATTTCTAAGTTACAGAAGGAGTATTGGTTAAAATAAAAATGGAGAAACTAAAATATGAAATTGCTCTCTCTCCCAAAGCTAATCTCCTTCTGGAGAGGTCACTTACAACTATTAATACTTTGATGTGCACACTGCTAGACTCGTTTTTCATTTTCTACACTCACATTTACTCATCTTCTTCCCCCATAGAATTTTAAAGTGCGTATTATTGTGGAATTTGCATTTTTCACCTAACAATGTAGACACTTTTCTATGTCAGGATTTTTATTTTCCATTAAAAAAAAATGGTTCTATCATATCCCATTACACTATTTTGAACACTGAAGTTTGTTTCCAAAACACTACCATAAAATACCAATTTCAACACATTTACCTACATATTTCTTGTAAGTATGTCAGCAGGCTAGATTCCTAGGATGGAGGTTGCTGAGTTAAACACTGTGAATATTAAAATCTTGAATGGGTATTTCCATTTGTCTTTCCTAAAAATTTCTTTACCTAAATGTTGTATATTTAGCTTCCTAAATATACAGATTATATTCCCATAATCTGTGTATAAAAGTGCCAGGGCTTCTACACTCTCGTAAATAGTGGATATTATTAAACTTATTTTTTTTTTTGCCACTTTAGGTAAAACTAGGATTTTCAAGGTTACCTTGTACTTACCTATTAATGAGGGTTAAATTTTTTTCAGATATGTATTGACCATTTATATTCCTTCTTCTGTGAATAACCTTTGCCTAGCTGTCTATTGCCTAATTTTTATTGTTTTGAGGGAACACTTTACATATAAGTAAATAATTAATACAGTAATGAATCCCTATCTATAGTATATACTTTATGTATATTTTTGTGGCCTGTTATTGTGTTATTAATAAAATTTGTGATCTTTCACCATACTGCAGTTTCATTCTGCTTAAGAATTATCCATGTGGTCCAATTTTCAAATCTCTTCATCTTTTCCTTTATGACTGCTAGTAAACTTAAAAATGACTTCCATGCTTCAAGATTTAAAAAGAGTCCTTTATTCTGTGTTTTCTCTAAAAATTTTTATAATTTTTTCCCTGTTCATCCCTTTATTAAGTCTGGGATTAATTCCTCACATGAAATATCAATAATAATTTCTATTTTAAATAAATGGCTAACCAGTCGTCCTAATATGAATTATTATTAGTCCAGCCCACCCATTCTCATCTACCTGAAATGCTACCTATTTTATCCTAATTTCACATAGCTACATTAATCTTTTTGCAGAAGCTTTCTTCTGTTGCAATATCCTCTTTGTCTTTGTGTCCTGGCTCCTCAATATATATTACCCATGACTTTATAGCAAACTTTAATTATCAAGTACAATAAATACCAATTCTTAATTTTGTCTTTAAATATTATATTTGTGCTCTCAGGCGAACATTAAAATCCACTGGTCTATTTGAAAAACAAGCAAAAACCTAAAACACTGAGAATGTTCTTTGGTTGTCATTTGTACACTACTGAATATTGCTAATTCTAGAAAGTAAATTCACCCATATCTTTTTCCTATCTATGGAATCAGGTCTTTGGACATCCTTCATTTGAGCTTTTCTCTTTTCTTTATGTAGGTCTTCAACATTTACTGTTAAGTGTAGGCCTGTATATATTATAATAATTGCTGCTATTTCAGAATTGAGTTCTTTTCCAATGATCTTATTCAATCATCATCCCTCCTGGTAAAAAGGAAATTTACCTAGACTTGCATACTTTTCATGTATCCATCTACCTTGCTGAACTTTTTTTTATATATCATTCTAAAAGTATTACAGTTAATTTACTTGAATCTCCTAGGCTGTGAGAATATGCAACAGTATTTGTGTTGCTTGTTTTTCAATACGTTTAACTCTTACTTCTTTGCGCTTGTTCATTTGGCTAAAGCCTCTTAAGCAAATAGAAGAATCCCAGTGCTAGCAGACTTCTTGTTCTTATTCCCGGCTTTAAGAGAAATGCTTTGAGATTTCTAAATAGATATACACATTTAAATTTTTTGGAAGAGAGGGACTACACTTTTGACTTTTAAAATTTCTACTATGTCACTCAATCTACTCAATTTTAACATCTCCTCTTCTTGGGACAATTTTGGTAATTTGTTTTTAACCAGGAAATTGTTTCTTCCATGTGTTGGATTTGAAAAACATACACTCTCATGGCCCCTCAAGCTTATTGCACAAAAGACAGCTAAATGTCCTCCTCTTTAAATAGACTTTTTGAAATTTTGCAATGATTTTCATTTCCAAAACATTCAAGTTTACTATGAATACTTGTTAGTCCTTAGCACTTGAGTACTGTGTGTGAAAAAATAACATCAGAGGCCATGATCTTAAATGTTTACGCCTTGTTCTGTTTTTGACCTCGTAAAGAACTACTGTTGGTTGCTATGGAGATGATGTTGATGATGTTAAATAAGAAATTAGCAAAAAGATTACTAATGCTTCCCACTTAGAGACAACATTTTAAAAATGTTCTTAAGTAAATAAAACAATTACAAATTGTACATTTCAGTAATACAGAAGCCCTTTTCAATTTATAGCTCCATTGTGGCAGAGAACGTTAGTTCCTTAGTATATAGTCATTTTCCTTTTTCTCCATAGAAAAAGGTTAAGTAATTTATTCAAATTCATGGCATTAGTAAATGGTGGATGGAATTGATACCTAAACTCAGGTACATATGTTTTTAGATTCATATCTCTACATGGCATACAGGATATGAGTCATAAGCATGTGGGCTCAGGGAAAGTTCTAGAGAGGAGGTTTGGACATGATAGATGAATCTGGAATTTTTTCAGGTCGTCCAGGTGGGAAAGTGCAAAATGGGCAAAAAGGAACAATATGAACACTCAGAGGAATAAAAGTGCACAGTGTATTAAAAAGCAGCAAACGGCCAAGTACAAATAAAGCTTAGTTCTAGATTTTTAAAAATTTTTTAATGTTTTATTTTATATTTGAGACAGAGAGAGAGAGAGAGAGAGAGAGAGAGCACGAGCGAGCGCATGAGTGAGTGGGGGAGGAACAGAGAGAGAGGGACAGAATCTGAAGCAGGCTCCAGGCTCTGAGCTATCAGCACACAGCCTGACGCAGGACTCAAACTCACAAACTGTGAGATCATGACCTGAGCTGAAGTTGGACGTTTAACTGACTGAGCCACCCAGGCACCCCTAGATTTTCTTTAAGCATTTGATTCATATCTCTACTCATAGAATCTTGCAATCATAGAATCAGGAGCCATCACATCAAATCTCCAAAGAACATGCCACAGGGGGTGATATGCCACAGGGGGTGATAACCTAGGAGTATAGACTTTGGCAAAAGACTTAGGTTTGAATCTCAACTCCATCATTTTCTTGCTTTATGTATCTGAGAAAATTACTTAATTTCACTTTTTTAATATTTTTTCCAAAAATTATAGTTTTGTTAGATATTTCCAAGTCTCATTTCCTTTACTGCTCAGTTAGTACATGGTCATGTACCTTGTAGGTTTATGTGAAGGCCAAAGGCATGACAAATGCTTAAGAGGTTCTGACATATTATTGTCAACAATAACATACCCTCCAGATTTTTAACATTTAAGTCAAATGAAAGAACTACAGAAGAGTTCCAGGAACAATTCTACATTTCTTCATTTTCCTTTAAGCTGCCCCAGGCAATACCTTTCTTCAGCTGGCTTACAGAGCACTCCTTAACCACTCCATATTCCAGTTAGACTCCCTCATGTGGTTCACTCTGCTATACGTGGGCATTTAGGTTGTTTCCAATATTTTGAAATTATAAAAATGCTACAGTGAGTAATTCTGTGGACATACATTCTTGTAGTGTTGGAGCTGTACCAGTAATATAAATTCTAGAAATGATATTGCTAAGTCAAAAAGTATATGGATATGTAGTTTTTTTAGATATTGCCAAAATCATCTCCATAGAAATTATACCAATTTACACTTCTCCTGGCAAAATGCTTGTTTTTTCACATCCTTACCCACAGAATATGTTACTCGTCAGAGAGGTGAGAAAAAAGCGTGTTAGTACCATTTAAATGTGCCTCGCTGTTATGAGTTGAATTTTTTTCAAATGTTTGATCATCATTTTATGTATTTCAAAAATAATTGTCAAATTTTTAATATGAAGGTTGGTCTTTTCCCATGTCTTAAAATAGCTCTTTAAGTATTAGGGATATTTGTCCTTTTCCTGAGATATCTGACATACGTATTTTCTTTCAGATTGCATTTGCCTTTTGATATTGCTTATGGTATTTTTTACAACGCAAAAATTTCTTTTTAGTCAAATTTTTTATGTAGTCAAATGTATCAATATTACCTTTGATTGCATTTAGGCTTGAGTCATTGAAAAAAATCATTTTCTTACATTCAGAATATAGAGAATTTAACCGTGTATTCTCTAGTATATATGTGGTTTCAGCCTGCATTCTGCTCCACCTGAAGATTATTTTTGTGTGTGTATGATGTGAGGTATGGTTCTAATTTTACCTTTTCTAAATAGCTAACTTGTTGCCCTAACATTTCTTGCAAAAAAGGCCATCCTGTCCAATGATTTGAGATGCCACTGTTATTATTTATTAGCTTTTCATACGCACTTGAATATATTTCTAGATTTTCTACTACGCTCCTCTAAATGCTTTCAAGTGCCTGTACCATACTGCTTTAACAAGAGGAGAGTTACTCCATTGCTTTCCTTTTCTTTTTTTTTTTTAAGTTCATGCATTTATTTTGAGAGAGAGAGAGAGAGAGAGAGAGAGAGAGAGAGAGAGAGAGAGAGAGACAGCATGCATGCAAGTAGGGAGGGGCAAAGAGTCTAATGGGATAGGGTGGCTGCAGACAAGTTGTCTTCAAAGTCTATAAATTAACCCAAGCTTTAATATTTTTCTTCCTACCTTCACTAACTACCTTCCTTTTTTTTTTCTTTCTGTTTTTCTTTCCTTGTAACATCTTTCTAATCCTTTAGAATTTATATTACATAGCTCAGTTTATTTTCCAAACATATCGATATATCAAAAAAATGTAATAATCAAGCCTCCTTAGGTGAGGGATAATTTCCCTCTTTTGGTTCATGGTTTGCTTCTTCAGCCCTCAAACATGCCGCATTATTGGTGTTCCTCAAGAAATGGAAAACCATGATTCATCTAGTAGTTTCTACAGTGTGGATAATTATAAACTTCTAGCATCCCAAATGGTATTTTTAAAAGTCTCTTCTCCAGGATCATAGGTAAAAACTGCAGGTCTTTCTCAAGGCACCCAAGATCCAAAGAGAAAATCCAGAGGCTTTGGTGATAGGCCCCCTCTTTGTGACCATGAAGTTCTTATATTCACAATGTCCCAGATGAGAGGTGGGCTTGAGTTTTCTGGCCTTACGTCTCTGGGTGACAAAGATCTAGAATTCCCACATGTGGGAATGATAGGGGTTTGACATAACGCCATCGTCTCTCCATGATGCCCTATATTCACTCTAAAACTTTGTATTCTAAAGCCATCCTCATTTAACCTTAAATCCAAAAAAGAACACCTGTGTGTGACAAATGACGTGAATATGACATTTAATTGGAAATGAATTTGACACTAAATGCAATTAGAAATAATTTACATTGTTATTTTGCATTTCAGCAAGATATGTTACACTTAAAGAATTGTGCAAGGATTAGTCAAAGGATGGATGTTACCTGTGAAAGCAAATACTTAATATTGGAACTAAACAAGCATTAATAGGATTCATGACGTTTTTAAATGATGGCACACCCTATATTACACATTGTATACTACACAGAATTTTTAAAATTATATAATAGTTCTGATGGCTAGTATTCCTGTAGTATCTTTTGTAGGTCAGGCATGGTACAGAGCATCTTACACATATTAACCCCTTTAAATTTCACAACTACTCTAGGAGGCAGGTGCTGTTATTTTCTCCAACTTGCCAAAGAAGAAACTGAAACACAGTTAGATTAAGAAACTTGCCCAATACTACAAAGCCAGTAAGTGAGAGATCTAGAGCCATATGTACCCACGTGCAACAGCAAAATATTTTATGAAGAGAAAAAAAAACCATAAACAAGGTGCAAAGTGAATGTGTAAAGTATAATTCACATTTCTGCAAGAAACAAATGCATGCTTATGCGTGTACGTGTGTTTGTGAAAGGAAAACCATATTCAAGTGGATATAAACCATAATACTAATGAGTAGGATTTAAACATCGGGGATTCTGCCTTTTTTGCCTGATACACTACTGAACATCTTCCAAAATTTAATATAATATACACATAGTTACTTTTGCAGTTCACAATTTTAATGTTATTAGAGTTTGGATGGAGAAACTACCATATTATATATAATATGAAAAAAACCCTTAAGTTGTTTCTCACACCTATGTTGTAAAGAACACTAATTCCACACATTTGTTTGTGTGATGGTCATTAGTTATTTCACTATTTGAAAAGTATTATTTACTATCAAAAATACGATTTTAAAATATTTGATTGGTGGATTTCTTTCTACATTTTGCTGCATCGATTTCCTGCCTCTAGTCCCTTTGCCTCTTAATCCTCCCATTGAATCTTCTCCCCCACGTTAGAGTTTTCTCATGTGAGAGAAACACATTTCAGATGTCACCATCTGGATTTCAAGTTTTAAAGTTTATTTAAGTACAAGAGGATGTTGCCAAGAATGCAAAACTCTGCTTGCTCAGCTGAGACTAGCTACAGTCGAGAACTTTATTGTCTATCTGGGCTAGAGGAGACCAAAATGCAAACTTTCTTACTGTAAACAGTTGACACTAAATAACATTATCCACTCAGCTGACATTCAATAAACATTACTTATGGCATCATTCTCACTTTCTTTCAGAAGACATTTAGAAATTAGTACTATGTATCCTGTCCTTCCATCAACATACAGCTTGTGACAAGTTAATTTCCATGGAAACTGATACAGGAGAAAGTATAATTTTGTGGAGATGTAAAACAAATTACATAATGAAATAGACAAAACACTTACAGAAACCCACTAATAATTCAGTTTGAACAATGTTAAGACGGTATCTGAACTTACCTCCTCATAAAAAATTTTTGTTGTTCATTGGTAGAGATTTTTGCTTTTTTAAGGGATAAACAACTTTTCCTAAAATATGAGTGTTGACTCAGACGGATGTAAGTATTTAAACAACTATTAATCAGTCTTTTCCAGATACTGCAATGTGTTTTGTTATGACTTGAGTATCAACCTACAATCAGTTGTCTAATAAGCAGAGCAATATGCCCATTGGTCTGCTAGATTAAAAAGTCATAAACACAAATATAATGGACTATGCATGATTTCCTTTGGAATTTATGAAACTGTTTTGCACAATTCCCTAAAGGGTGAGGGAAAAATCAAGCAATCTTTGATATGCAATATAAATAATTCCCCAAAGAAATCACAAGGACTGTTTTTGTTTATTTTTGCCTTAAGTATGCAAATATATTCCTTATCTGTACCTTAACTTTAGCTGCTCAAAAACATCCATTGCATAAACTAGAAAAAGATCTTATTTATGAATTAATTTTATCCTTTGTTGTTAGAAAAGAGAAATATGAAATGTAAAATGAAAGGGGAGTCAGGAAACACAGACACTAAGTTCATCTGAAATAGGATGACACCCATATAAAAATATAGCCTCGTATAAATATTAACAACAAGAAGTAATGGCTACTATTAAAACTATGTCCTATACAAAATGTTAAGATATAAAATCATGTTAAGTAATCGAATTTTTTTTCTAAAATATACTCATATCTTCCCTTCTCTTGTTCAGACAGACAAATGCATAAAATGCCATTATCCACTATGTTTACCTTAATAACTTCATGTTCATTATGATGTATTGTATCAGCTTCAAGAAAAAATAAGGAAGCCAATGGCAATAACTGGTAGGAGAAAAAGTAGATGATGTTCCTTACCGACACATAGGGCCATTCTTCTCCACTACACAATTCCCACCATTTCTGCAGTAACCCAATGGGCATTCTAAAAGGAAGCGTCATGAAAACAACAGTTAATTATAAATATTATTAGGAAGGAGGAAGACATATTACTGTTAATTATTGCATTGAATCTAGTCATTGAGAGTATCTCTTCCCATTTGCTACAAGCACAAGAATTCTCCCAGACTACTTCCCTGTACCTCACAAATTTGCTCAGTGGCCCTTGCTGCCCTTGATGTGTTCATTCTCTTCACATGCCTGAGTGATTGACCACAAGAGAAGACTTTTCTCTTCTCCCCTGGATTAAATAAAATCTACTTATTTAGAACATGTCTGCATGACATACTTGTAATTATACTGAAATTTGTTCTTTAATTGAACATTGATTGTCTTTCGTTCCACACAGTAGCCACCATCATGGCGGGCACTGCCCCGGCCCTGCTCTTTGCTGCTTGTATCATTCCCTACTTCTAGGTTAGCACGAACATTTAGTCTATAAGCAAATAGACTAAAAAGAAGGTAGATATTGTCCCATAGTCATGACTCTGGAAGTGGTTAGTGCCTTTAGGTCTTCAGGGTTCTTTACAGTCTCTTTGTAACTTCACCAAACCATTCTGATCCACAAAGACCTATCACTTTCTCTACTCACTTACCCCCCAAATCGCTCTCCTTGGCTTTTTTGACACCTTCTCTCTTGCAGGATACCATTTTTCCCTAGCTGGGCTATCCTAACTCTAATACTTGATGGAAGCCTCCACTTCCTTTAATTTGTAATCCAACACACGGATTCTGAACACCTATTAATGTCTGGTACTAGGCTAGGCACTGGATATGTACCATTAAATAATCTAGGAAGTTTACATAGTTGCTAAAGCTGCAGGCACCAGAGACAGACTGTCTGAGTAAGAATCTCGACTCAATTCACTTGCTGTGTAATATCAGCTAAGATTGTTAATTTCTCTATGCCTCTGGCTCTTCTCTGTCAAACAGGGTTAAAAAGAGTACCCATCTCATAGAGTTGTTGAGAATGTTTGGAAACAGCCAGCTCATAGTTTTTAGGAAATGTCAACCTAAAAAAGATACAAGTGCGGTCTTTGCTCTCATTGGCCTTCCAGCTTCATGGAAAACACAAAAAAGTGACTAGGGCATTAAAATACAGTAGTAAAGGTAACATAATTTGGGATGGATATAATAAGGTTTATGAAAATACCAAGGAGAGCACCTAAATCAAATTTGGGGAACAAAGCAAAGCTTTCCAGAAGAGAACCAGGCATTCATTTGGGGAAGGTAGGTGGTGGTGTGTGTGTGTGTGTGTGTGTGTGTGTGTGTGTGTGTGCGCGCGCGTGTAAAGATAAGCATAAAGACTCAGAGGCCCAAGAAGAGAGTGTGGTGTGTTTGAGGAACTGAAGGAAGTTCAGCCTGATTGGACTGATAATGTGAAGCAAGTATGAGAGAAGGTCACAGACACACAGGGGCCAGATCGTATAGGCTCAGTGAGGAGTTTAAACTTTAACCTAGGAGGCCATAATTTTAAGACAGGAAGTGGATGTTTCACGCTTCAAAAAGACAATTCTGGATCCAGTATATAAAGTTAACAGAAGGGCTAAAACTAAAATTTGGGAGCCCAGTTAAGAGTTTTTGTAATAGTCCTATAAAAAATTATAGCTGCCTTGGGGCGCCTGGGTGGCGCAGTCGGTTAAGTGTCTGACTTCAGCCAGGTCACGATCTCGCGGTCCGTGAGTTAGAGCCCCGCGTCGGGCTCTGGGCTGATGGCTCGGAGCCTGGAGCCTGTTTCCGATTCTGTGTCTCCCTCTCTCTCTGCTCCTCCCCCGTTCATGCTCTGTCTCTCTCTGTCCCAAAAATAAATAAACGTTGAAAAAAAAATTATAGCTGCCTGAATGAAAGGGGTGGGGTGGGGAGTTGAGAATTGTGGGGATTGGTGAGATATTGAAATGCTGAGATCGAAACATCCTGGTGATCATTGGGAGGAGTCAAGAATGATGTTCAAGTTTCTGGCTGGGCCACAGAATTGGGGGATTTGTGGGGAATGGAGAATTGTTTTTTTTAGGGGAATGGAGAATTTAAAGGGAAAGACACTTGTGTTTGAAGTGCCTAAGGGGACATCAAAGTGGAAGTATTCCTTGGACAATATGATTTGCAGGTATGAATTCCAGGTAAAACACAGCCTAGGGCATGGATTTGAGGCCTTAGATTTCTTCCTCTGCCTTTCAGGCTTGCCCCCTCCTCTCCCCAAATCACTTGGTATCATGTTTTTAGGTGTCATGGCATTACAAAGATACAGTGTTTGTCTTTACAGGAGCATGCAAACCTTAGCAGAGAGAGAAACCATTTATTTGGGCAGAGAAAGGCTGACGATTATGAACAGTAGTAGAAAAGTAATAAGAAGAAACAGAAATTTTATACAGGAAAATAATCCATTGGAGGAAAACTCTGAAGGTCAACTATAGAGAGTCAGATTGTGGAGCCAGTCATTGAACATTAGAAGGGGATGGATGGGGCAGGAGGAAAGAGGAAAAAGCAGGAAGCAGAGAGGTTGCAGTGTGGGAACAGACTCACAATATACCATATGTCTGGTGTCCTTTTTGTTTTTAAAAGTTTCCAGTGATTTGCTTTTCCAGGGGTACACAGTTGGCCCCTGAACAATGTGGGGGTTTGGAGCATTGACCCTCACACAGTTAAAAATCTGTGTGATTTATATAACTGGGGCTCCTGGGTGGCTCAGTCAGTTAAGCGTCCGACTTCTGCTCAGGTCATGATCTCGCGGTTCATGAGTTATAGCCCCGTGTCAGGCTTGGTGGTGACAGCCCAGGGCCTGTAGCCTGCTTCAGTTGCTCTGTCTTTCTCTCTCTGCCTCTCCCCTGCTCTCACTCTGTCTCTCTCCCTTTCTCTCTCTCAAAAATAAATAACAATTAAAAAATTTTAAAATCCATATATAACTACTGATTCCCCCCCCCCCAAACTTAACTACTAATAGCCTACTGTTAACTGGAAGCCTTAACAGATAGGTAGGGAACACATATTTAGTATGTTACATGTATCATATACTGCATTACTGCAATAAAGTAAGCTAGATTAAATGTTATCAGGAAAACCATAAGGAAGAGAAATTACATTTACAGGACTGTAAAAAATCTACGCATAAGTAGACCCACACCGTTCAACCCTGTGTTGCTCAAGAGTCAACTGTGTATCTCATCTTGCCTTCCCTTCCTCTTCCCTATTTAACTAATAGGAGAGTGTGGTATTAAATATGGGAATCCAGCTACATCCCTCAGGCTTCCGGGGCATGCTCTACTGAACAGAACAGATGTGAAATTTCCTTCATAAACAAGAAATTAGCTGGTTTGACTAAAAATAGCCCACTAGTATGATAAAGCATAAATATCTACAAACCTTTTAGATAAACCATTTTATGCTCATGTTTGGTCTTAAGTACAATTTTAGTCTTCCTCACATAAGGGCTTTGCTTTTTTTGAAGAAAAACCAGTAGAGTGTCTGAAACTGCAGAACACCAAAATACACACAGCTGCACATTTTTTTTCCTGGGGTCATTAATATTTACTTTGACTGCTGAGAGTAAAACTGAGGCTTGCTTTACATCAAAATAATTCTGTGGAAATTTACATATATAATCTCTTACACCAGATAATAGAACACAGTGGAAAAAACACATGCATTGGCCAGAACAAGGAATAATGCTTGGTGTTTTGGAGGTCAGACAATTTGTAGATTACCTCTACAAGAAGTTCTTTCCAGTTTCTGCTTAAACCCAGGTTCTTTGTCCATAAGATGGAAAGGCACAGTACAATGTAATATCACCTTTAATTTACTCAAAACAATTTAAAGTAGAGAACAGATAAAATGGAGGAAGGAGATACATATGAGTAGTTAGCAATGAAGAGATGTAATATTTCCAGTAGATAAGTAGAGTTTCAAATGGGAAGTAGGGATCTACGGGGTTGATATTAGAATCAGTGGCTCTTTAGCCACATCAGTGTCTCACTGCCTTGTACCCTCTTGTATTGGTTATTATGACCATGTATCTGCAGACCAATATGATTCAAATGACTACATAGAAATAGCATTCTGTAAAGAATTCAAGTTCAATTCCACTCTGGTGTATCACTCTGGAAAAGCAGGAAAACATATAAATTGGACACCTATCTTTGTGTGTGTGTGTGTGTGTGTGTGTGTGTGTGTGTGTGTGTGTGGGTGTGGGTGTCTCTTTCAGTGTATATGGAACCCAGGAAGTGACAGCTATTGTATTGTGGATTGCTGAGAAGACTGATAGTCACATGAGTCCTGGTTTTCCCTCCTTGATACCTTGCTCAGTTAATGTGTTATGGAACTTTGGGCTAGGTACTTCAAGTATAAAGTTTTATGTATTTAAAGTGAGGATTGTATCACCTTGCCTTCCAGGGCTGCTGAGAGGATAAAATGAAATGTATTTATAATATTTCTATACTATTGAATGGTATGCATAACACATTAAATAATCGTTCTCACCCAGTTCTCTATATTTGGAAGTTCTTTAAATTGCCCGTGAAACCTAATTTCCATTACCATTGCTCTCTCCATCTTTTCCTTTTCTCCTTCTACCATCAGGAACACCATTACCACTCCATTTACTGAAGACCTGCTCTGTGTCAAGACTGTCCTAAGACTTGTACTGCCATTACCTCATTCAGTCCTCATAGCATTATGTGATATATCCCACATATACCCTTTTTTACATAAAAGGAAAATGGTTAATAATATAACTTGCTCAAGTGAACAGCAAGGGAACAGCTAATAGTGAACTGAATTCCAGTCCTCTAACTCCAAAGCCTGTTAGTCTAAACATTTCAAATGATCTGATGCTATTCAATTCAGAATTTCTATAACCCCTTACTGTTCCCGATATTATGATCATAAACCTCTCTGAATCATAAGGTATTTATGCACTGTCATGGATTAAATATACGCATACACAATAACTTGCATAGTTTCAGGAGCTGTACGGATCTAAGAGTCTTCCAGAAAACCAAATGTTTTGGTGCAGGAAACCAAATTCCCAGTAGGCAGGGAATGTTCTCTTTATCTTGAAATCCCAGCAGAGGGACTGCAGGGAAGATTAACTATGGCTTAGAAATTTGGAATAGCTCCATAGTACTTTACATGAGAAGTTTTTATTTTGGTTTGGTGTATGCTCCAAGTACAAAAATGTTCTTGTTGAAAAAAAAATAATTTTAACTGAGGGTACCCATTTAAAATAGAGCTTATCAGAGGGGAGGTGGGGGGGGTGGGTGAAACAAGTTGGGTGAAACAAGATGGGAATGAAAGAGTACACTTAACCATGATGAGCACTGAGTGATATATGGAATTGTTGAATCACTATATTGTACACCTGAAACTAATATAACACTGTATGTTGACTATACTGGAATTAAAATTAAAAAAAAAAAACTTGATAGAAAAAAATTTTAAAAAACCTTCTGAAACGGTTTTAGGCATTATTATTATTATCATTATGTTGTTGTTGTTGTTGTTGTTGTATTGCATTCATAATACCCAATCCTACAAGTTTATATTTTTGATGCCTTTTCCTAATTCTCCTTCAAATGGACAGCTATCATAGTTGTAGTATCACCTTAACATAACTTTCATTAACCTCTACTACTGCAGATGACTGGTAAGTGACTCCCTATTTAAATGAGGCCAGACACATCCTGCTCAACAATTTTCTGTTACATAAGCAACCAAAACTTGAAAATAATATGCCTTTATAACATAACTTGGGGACACACAGGCCTTGTTGAAATCTACTTAACCTGAAACACCTACGCAGAGTCTGAGGTCAATGTTACTGTTAATGACTTAAACCTCAGGTGAGGAGAGACCAGATGCTCACCACCTGCTGTGTGACCAGAGATGTTATTGGACGTTGTCAGGATTGGTCTTATAAAGTCTGTGAAATGCTGACCATAAAGGGATGTAATGTTTGAAAAGAAAGAGGAAGGCGTCATGGGCATTTTAGCATGGATTAAGCTTAGACGCATTCTTAAACACAGAAGTGTTGACTTCATCATATTAGTTTGGCAAACTAAGAAGTACATACAATATAAATAGAGAACAAAAAATATAATGTGGATTTTATTTCTGAAAAGTGTTTCATTAGTTCTTCATATTACTATAACCCAGTACCTGGGGCAGTATGACCCATACTTTGTAAATGAACTGTGTGAGTGAACTGGTGAATGACTAAAATAGATGGGGCAGCCAGAATGTGTTCTCTGTTATTACCTACAGGTTGTCGATCACTCAGGAAGGCTAGTCACTCTTCTGTTTTCCTGGCCACATTTTTAAAGGTGGAATATGTAAAATCAGACAGTAAACCATAACATGATATGATATATTTGTTCTCCTAGAGGACTCTGCTGAACAAAATCCCATCTTTATGAAAATAAATTTGGATGCTGGACATCAGTGCTTTTTCTCAATAGTTTCAAAGAATGAAACTCATTAGTATCTTTCTTACTCTGAAAAGAAACTGAAAGCGTTTCCTTTTGGGCATCAATCTGATAGAAAAGCATGCCTGGTACAGAAATAATGGCAAAGAGCATTCATCTTTGCATATTTTATGGGACCAGATTTGCTTGCTTCTTGATTTCCTTTTGTAGTCATAAAATTCAGTGCTCTGTAAGTATTCATTTCAGCAGTACAAAAAAATAAGATTTTTTTGCACTGTGATTTGATTGTAATTACCATGTTTTTGTCACTGATAATAGTCTTCTCTCTTGAAAGATACGAAGAATATATTCTCACCTAGTTTCGATATTAAATATCTCCAATTTGTTTAGAAAATACGATTGAATATATCTTTTATTACCAATTTATATTACCTATTAGTTGTGAGAGATTTATATTGACCCTATCTATTATTTTATGCCTCCTGCATGACATAAAAATTCAATTACTAAGGAGAGATGTTAACAATGGACTACAATAAATTAGAGAATTTAAAAGCAGTTTTGATAAAAGTATAATCACAAACATCCATTACCAACTCTTATAAATATTCCAGAGTCATGAGAGAAAAATGTTTAAAAGTCAGTCTAAAGCTTAATAAACTGGCTTTTTAATCATGACTAGATCATACAAAAGGATGGCTCTTAATGAAGTGGGAAAAATTACAATGAAAAAAATTAACATGTTAGATTGAGCTTCCTTATTTCAGAAATCAAGCAATTTACATCAAAGGGACTATCAAATACCAGTAACTTTAAGTTATATTGAATTAAAATTAAGGGTGTGATTTTTCTTTACTTGGAGACCTTGTTTATATAGAGTAAGCATGAGTCCATTATATTATACAAGTTTTTATACGTGTAGCCATGTTAATATCCTTCCTGCCCCCAACCAATACTAGGAATTCAGTTATCCCATGCTTGCAATTATTTAGAATTTCAGGTTTTAATATTTGCATCATCTACAAGGTTAAGTTACTGGCTTATATTGTAAAGAATATTTTACTGGAAATAGAATACCTGAGCAGCTGGACTCATCAAGCTGGAAATCCGTGCAGCTGGCAAAACCATCACAGCGCTCGTGCACTGGGATACAGCTGTTCAAGGAGGGACACCTCAACGCGCCATCAGAACAGCTCTTATTGGCTGCAAGAAGAAGAACAATAACCATTTTTTAAATGAATTTCTTCTAATGAAATAATAAGACAGTTTATTGCATCACCCTTCATCTTTCTAGTCCCCTGTTTAAATGATATATTATAGTTGTTTTTGCTTCTTCAAAAAGAAGTTTTTTGATAGAATCGTTTCCCAGCTGTGCATCCTGCAGTATCATACAGGTATGTATGTATAAACTACACTGTGCACATTATGTAGTCTGAATTGTTCTTAGACTAAACTTTTACTCCAAGGCAGAGTTCTCTGTGCTTCTATTGCTCCCCTAATGTCCCTGACGTTATGTGCAACTGAAATGACAGCAACCATTACTTGTTTGAATGTTTATCAATTTCCAGATTGGACGTCATGGATAGTCACTGGGTACATGACGTAGGTCACTGCAGCTCAATGTAGGATGACTATGTGCCTTTATAGCATGGTGCATTGGGCTAATTCCAGAGTCTCTTGTCAGCCTGACTTCAAGAGACAAGAACAGGTCTCGCTCTTCACATTTGGGTTGCTTCAGAAAGATGACTTCACTGATGGTGATCAAGAGGGCTGATCCTTCAATAGCAATCTAGTCCTACCAAGTACTCAACCTCCCCTTAGTCCTGAAACTGTATTTCTGTCTTCCTCTCTCATTGACTCATTAGGACTGCAATTTCCTAAAGCAGTCATAATGTTTAGGCTTTTTATTTTACAAGTTAGAGCTGAATCAGAGCCCTTCACTCCAGGCTGCCATCAGGTGTCTCTTGTCTCCTGTTTGCTCAAGAACCTGGCAACCAGCAGGCCTAGGTTTCAGTCCTGATCTCTGCTCTCTGGTTCTACTCCACTTTTGTCCCATGCGGGTGTCTCCCATGTCTCTGAGCCTTTTTATGTGCCAGCTGTTCTATCTAGCATTGCTCTGTGTTTGGAATAGAGGGAATGTTGAAGCATGAACCCATTGCACCATCTCACCAGGAGTTCTGGATAGATTTGAAAAGTACTAAATAATAATGATATTAACAAACTTAATCCAAGTCCAACAAGAATGGCTGTGCTTTTCTCGACTTATCTAGTAGTGTCATGCGTAATACCTTATTTGAACATTTTAATCTAAACCTGCTGTTACAATTTCAAGAAAGGATTTACCTGGGAAGTCACTTCTACTGAAACAAAGACAATTAAGTTTAAACTTCTCAAGCTAAATTGATAGTTTAGAACACTTGGGAATAAATATCCTCATGGACGGGTCTTGCAGATTTTGTCAGTATCATCACGATTTCTTTTCTTTCTTCAAGTATATTTATGGGCTGGAATTGTTGAGTTATCATAGGTTACTGATACAGTTTGACAATTGTCTATCAAACTTAATTTTCAAGTTGGACATAAAATGATGCTTTTAAGAGTGTGTCTTTCTACTGACTAAAAATACCAGCTCTGAAAATTAAAGTGATGGGATGCCTGGGTGGCCAGTTAAGCGTCTGACTTTGGCTCAGGTCATGATCTCACAGCTTATGAGTTCAAGGCCCGCATCGGGCTCTGTGCTGATAGCTCAGAGCCTGGAGCCTGCTTCGGATTCTGTGTCTCCCTCTCTCTCTGCCCCTCCCCCACTCACACTCTGTTTCTCTTTCTCAAAAAATAAACATTAAAAATTTTTTTTAAAAATGAATGAAAATTAAAATTAAAGTGATGCTTTTCATTGAGTCATCTTTCCTGAGGTACTAGAACATCAATTCCCACTAATAAATATTATTATTGAGCTGATGCTACATGTGAGACTATGCTTAGCACTTTAACTGGAGAGTACAGGGGACACTTTTTAGAAAGAGTGATCAGGACATATACAGCAACGAAAGCTAAATGAAAATAGAAAGCAGTTAACAGTTCAAAATAATAACAAGAGAAATGCCATAAGTCCAGGCTTCATTGGTAAAGCATTGGTACAGATAAGCATTATAAAAATAAGAGATTCCTTTAGTGCATGGAAGTATATAAAGACTGAAAGAGTAGAGTCTTGAAATGTTTTAAATTTTCATGTGTCCAGTAAAAACTCATTCAGCAGAGTGAGTTTAAATCTATAAATGGGGCATCAGTAAGTTTGGCATTGGAACAGTGAGCAAAGTGGTTTGCCTTTCACTGGGAAGTTTGTGTAAGGAGGCAGCACAGACAAACTTAGAAAACAAGGCTGAAACCAGATTGTAGAAATGTCTAAGATCCCAGAAGAGATGATCTTTAAGCTTTTTCAAGAGGTCAAATAATTTTAAGATATACATTGGCAAGATAGATGATAGTGCAAACCAAGTGAACTAGTATATCGAATAATCTCTTATAAGAGGTATTTGTAAAAAAAAAAAATGAAAATGTATGTGTATATATATAAATATATATATATATTCATGCATTTATATGTGTGTTTGTGTATATACACACAATTTTATCACCATTATTTTGCATTGCAAGGGGCTGAGCGTTCATAAAAGATGGCAGTTTTAAGGTTTTAAATAATAGGTTGAGATTTGCATACAAAGTTGATAATACAGATCTAGTGTTGAAGCATTATTTTGAACACATCTACTTTTGAGAATACTAATCCATCCATATTCCTTCACCCAATTTCCAGGGTGACTGATAGCTTAGTTTTCAAGTTAGCTGTACAGTGAAGAGCCCTAAACTGTATGAGGTGTAAATTCTCAACTTTGGCCCAAATAGTATTGAAACACATAAAAATACGTAAGCAAATAAATTGTTTCGATTTAGAAAAAGTTTTACTTATTCCCTTTTATAGAAAGTTTACAGTTAAGAGTTAAAAAATATTATGAAATTTAAAACTAAAATCATAGTTTCTATGGTATTTAAAACACTATAACATTAAAGCTAATGGATATTTATCAACTTCCTTCTAAAAGCAGGTGGCAAATTATGAATGCAATCAATATTTATTGAAACCCACACAGCAATGGACATTGTACTGAAAACAGAAAATAAATTAAATCATTACTTTCTTTCTCTCCTTCACTAGTACCGCATAGACAACAAGGACAAAAAATAGTCTAAATAATCTATATATAAAATTTATAGGAAACTAGGATTTCAAAACGTTTCCCTGGATAATATCTACTTTCGCCACATTCAAACATAGTTAATGTCTATAAAAACACTTATTTCAATCTGTCATCATAGAGGTTGACACTCATTCATACAAAAATAAGCCAGGTAACACAGAGCATGCTGTGGCTTTTAGTTCTTTCACTCAAGTGTTAGAGATACATTAAACAGAAGCAATTCATGAATCATTTACTGGAGTTAAATTTCCCTAAAACAAAATTCCTTTTATAGATTATAATTGCTGTTTACAAAATATACGCAAAAGTAAAGTACATGTGACCAGGGGTGTGTATCCATTTACTATTAAGATGAAAACTCACGTATGCAGCCCACATTTCTAAGAGCAGAGCGATGTGGTCTTGAAACCTGAGAATGAAGGCTGTCGGTCCTTTAAGGCATATACGTACCCAGTACAGGGAAGGATGGATTTTTACTCTCTCCTCAAACTAAAACAAACTACTACTCTTACTGAACTATCTTAGCAGTTTGAGTAAATTTTGTAAAACTCTAAAAACAATTTAATGGGGAAAGAGTATTAATTTATTATGAGTATTATGCGATGCACCATAATCATCCGATTCTTCAGTATCTCTGTAAAAGAGACAATCACCATGATTTTCATGCTGAATAAAACTGAGCAACGCTTTTGTAAGAAGCTGTCAAATGCAGAGGGATAATCTTTACAGTATCATTGATTGAGAAGTACCATAGGATGCTGGAATCCCAGCTAGTATATTTAAAGGCTAATAATAAAAATATCCTGATGATAAAGGTTGATTCATAAATCTGAGGAGTGTGACCCATTGTAAATCCTCTAAATGGCACTCAACTACATAAGACACATCAACTACTACTGGAATATAAGTTAAAGTTAGAAAGCAGGCAGACTGTCCACTTCCCTATCCTTTTCACAGTCATATCCGTCAGTGACGGATAGCTTCTATGTGCCTCTCCTCAAACATTCTGCAACCCCTCTCTCTGTTCCGGATCTAAAGGATGAACTACAAAGATACATCAGCATGCTTCTTGCCCACTAGCTACTCGTTGGGTTTGGCTGATGTGTAGAACCAGCAAGAGATAACATGGAGGGAAGAGACTGGAAGATCGCTAGCTGTTCCCCAACCTTTTATCAAGCCATACCTTTTTTTTTAATTTGTTCTCGTTTTATTTTATTTTTTAACATGAAATTTATTGTCAAATTGGTTTCCATACAACACCCAGTGCTCATCCCAACAGGTGCCCTCCTCAATGCCCATCACCCACCCTCCCCTTCCTCCCATCCCCCATCAACCCTCAGTGTGTTCTCAGTTTTTAAGAGTCTCTTATGTTTTGCAAGCCACACCTTTTATCAAGCAGCTCTCTCTGATTCCAGGTTAAGACACATCTTCCCTTCTCCCACATGCTTTGGTCTATGGGTGATAACAGCTCCTGCTTTTACCATTTGTTGCAGCTTCTTTATGCATGCTAGTTCTCTATGCACAACCTCCTTATGAAAATATTCTCAAATTTTATAACATCCATGTGCCATGTATGTCTTGTCAGGATATTGACTGACACAACATCTGATGAAATGGAGGAATATTGGTAAGAGGAGTGCCCCTAGTTTGGTGCTCTGTTCCCATATAATTAAACCATACTTATTTTTCCCTTCTTTCTTTCTTTTTTGTTTTTTTTAAGGGAAAGGAGATATTTTTGGTAAAGATGTACCCCTTCAGTTTATTTAAAAAAAACATGTTTCCACAGGAAAGTCTATGGAATATGAATTATTTTTAAATGTTGAACTCATCACAGGTTTGCATAAACGTTCTGATAACTAGAATATTTATCTTTGCAAGAATAAAAGGCCTTTAAAAACCAATTGCTACTGATTTCCCTGCTTAAACTGTAACCACTTCAGAATCCTTATTCCTACACCACATGTAAACATGTGCAGGCCTCTCCAAACCAAACAACCAACCAAAAAACCTCTTACTTTGTCCTAGATCACACTGTCGGTGCAAACTTATCAAAAGGGTTGTCTACAGTTGATTTCTCTCCTTGCCTACTTTCTCTACAAAAGATCGGCATCAGAATTCTGCCCTTTCCATCCAAAGCAAGTTCTCTCTCCAAGCTCACCAGGAATTATGTTTGCTTTTCTCGATTTATATATTTTTAAGCCTAAGCTTACATGATCTCTCAGAAATATTCCAACCTGTAAATACTCTCTGTACTTAAGGCTTTCCAAATTTCATTTATGGTTATTATTCTCTTTTTTTTCTGGCTTGTGTCTATGACCACATCTCAGTGTCTTTCAATGTTTGCTCTTTCTAAACTGTCCGCGACCTTATGTCTTCCTCTCTATATTATCTCATCCATACCCACAGCTTCAAGCCTTGTATGTATACTGAAGGCCATGTGTCTTCTATGCCTTGCCCTCTCTCCAGAGGTCCACATATCCATCCTGAATACATTCTGAACATTTTTGTGCAGATGTGCCACAAATGTCACAAACACAACATGTTTAAAAATGGAGTCACAATCTTCCACTAAGAGGTACTTCTCCTCCCATTTTCCCCAGCTCAGGAGAAATGGCACATTAGCTGTCCTATTGCCCAAATCAGAAACTTGGAAACTCTTGATCACACACTCTTCTCTTCACCTGAGTGTCTCTAAAGCCTAGTCAAAATCTTTACACACTGTGTTACCCAGTCAATTCTTTTATACTTCAGTTGTGATACCTCCTAACCAGCCCCCTCCTTCACTCCAGTGTATTTCATGTACCACCTGAACCGCAGCTGGCAGGGGCATGATGGGCAAGGAGGGACCCTTCAAGATCTGGTCCTGCCCATCTCTCCAGACTTATTTCTACATTTCTCACCATAAACTCTACACTGGTTATACCAAATATGCTTCAGGCAAACAACTTTTTCTCTATTTCTGGAACATTCTTTTTTTAAAATACCTTTTTTTTCATGCTTATTTATTTTTGAGACAGAGAGAAAGAGAGGGGGACAAAGGATCCAAAGCGGGCTCTGTGCTGACAGCACAGGGCCCTATGCGAGACTCGAACTCACAAACTGTGAGATCATGACCTGAGCTGAAGTTGGATGTTTAACCAACTGAGCCACACTGGCACCCCTATTTCTGGAACATTCTTTAGGGGAATCAAGCATCTCTACCTCACTTGCCTAATGACAACCATCTTTCCGAATTTGCCTCTGTGAACATTTTTCTTATTCAAATTTACAGATTCCCTAGCACCACAGTTAGGAAATACCTATGTATTCAATAACCCTGCATTTATCTCTGTCACAGAACTTATCACATTTTATTTTCAACTATCGCTTCTTAGTCTCCTTCAGGAATATATACTGTATTTACAACCTGAGTTGGTCTAATACCACATCCATCTGTATCATTAATGGCCAATACAATATGTGGCATAAATTACATAAATGAGAGTTTATGAATGAATAAATGAGTGTGAGTTAAAAAAAACAAAACAAAACATACCCTTCTAAATCAATAGGTGAGCCCAGAATAAAACAAAACAAACCAAAAACCAAAAACCAAAAACCAAAAAACATACCTTTAATTGTTTGGTAAACTGTCATCATTAGAGGCTTTTATTCTGTAAATTTGCCCTAGCATTTTTTACTGTAGTTGATTTTGACACAGTTTTTTCTATAGAGTCATAACTTAATCAAATATTTTAGAGATGGACAGAAGCAATACTCTCATGATACCAGTCTATTCCTAGCATGAGCTTATTTCCCTTTAGGAAGAGAACTTCCTATGTTCCTACCTCATCAAATGCCAATTTTGCAACGAGTGTCTGAAAGTATAAGGATACTGTACTTTCCTAAGCTTCTATTTAAATAGCATCCTTATTTGAAGTCAAATATCATATGACTATATTGAACTTAATAAGATTTCTATCAACCAAATTACATTAGAGCCCTGATGGGAATAGGGATAAATAATTTGGCAGGCTTTCTCTTCTTCATTCTCTTCCATTTGTTTACCTTTCTCTAAGAAAATATTATAAAACTTGACAGGTTGGCTTTATTACAGAAAGAATGTCACAGGAAATAACAGGAACATGGAAAACCAATCTCTAAGCCTAAACTAGGAAAAGAAGTTCACTTATTTAAGACTGAAACCTTTAAATATCCAAATGCTATCCCCTCTTTCTTGAATTTGTCTGTACTCCTTTTCCAATAGTTTTAATTCCTGATGTCCAACCTAAACAAGACACTGAAATAGCCTTATATTTCTTTCAATATCCACTCTTAACACTCATATTTCAAGCTGCTTTTTACTACTTAAAAATAAAAAGTGGCCATTAGCATGTGGTTTATGTAGTTCTATCACTGCCAACTATGCCAAAATATATAATATAGTATAATATAAAACCAAACAAGCAAACAATTAAATGTTAGTAGTGCTGTGGCTCACCATGCTTTCATGATCGCCTTAATGATTTGTGAAATTACTTCATAACCAATACTCTTCCTTCCCTACATGAAATAGGATAGTTATAATAAAAGTAGAAAGTACTGAAAGCAGGACTGAGGATTTCATGTATTCTCTCAAATCCTCACAGCCCTATAAGGTAGGTATTACATGAATGATGACTGATTCTAATAACTTTTCCAAGTTTGCATAGGTAATAGGTGACAAGAATGAGATTCAAGCCTATGACCTTAGGATTTACTATTCCATGGACTCTTTTTTTTTTTTGAATTGGTAACAATTATTCTTTTTTAATGTTTATTTGCTTTGTGAGAGAGGGGGGACAGAGGAGGGACAGAGAGAGAGGTAGGGAGAGAATCCCAAGCAGGCTCCATGCTGCCAATGCAGAGCCTGACATGGGGCGTGATCCCACAAACCATGAGAACATGATGTGAGCCAAAATCAAGAGTTGGATGCTCAGCCAACTGAGCCACCCAGGTTCTCCCATTCTGTGAACATTTTTAAGTTTCTTTATTTATTTTAAGAGACTGGGGGTGGGGGCAGAAAGATGGAGAGAGAGAGAAAGAATCCCAAGCAGGCCCTGCACTGTAAGCATGGAGCCCAACACAGGGCTAGAACTCATAAACCATGATCTCATGACCTGAGCCAAAACCAAGAGTTGGACACTTAACTGACTGAGCCACCCAGGTGCCCTTCCATCCCTCCATGAACTCTTAATGACATGATATCTACCTACATAGTGGTCCAGGTCCAACCCCTAACTACATACCCCATATAATACATACATACATACACACACACACACACACACACACACACACACACACACACATATATGTGTGTGTGTGTGTGACACACACACACATATATATATGTGTGTGTGTGTGTGTGTGTGAAATAAATATATATAAATTATATATATATTAAAGTGAATATTTGCCTCGAGTCCTGTACTTGAGCCATCTTCATAAATATTAATAACTATATGTCCACAATCCATTTCCATAAACATTTGTTAAAAAGATATCAAGTCCCATTTACAGCTGCATCAAAAAATACCTAAAGGGGTACCTACATGGCTCAGTTGGTTAAGTGCCCACCTCTTGATTTCAGCTCAGGTCATGATCTCAGGGTCATGGGATGGAGCCCCACATCACGCTCTGTGATGAGCATAGAGTCTGCTTGAGATTCTCTCTCTTGCTCCCTTTCCTCTCACCCCTGATCATGCTCTCTCTCTAAAATAAAATTCAACTTAAAAAGTATATCTAAAAGTAAATTTAACCAAGGAGGTGAAAGATTTGTACTCTGAAAACTAGAAGATACTGATGAAAGAAACTGAAGACAATGCAAATAAATGGAAAGATATATCATGTTCATGGATTGAAAGAATTAATATTGCTAAAAGGTCCAAAATACTTAAAGCATAAAGCAATCAACAAATTCAATGCAATCCCTACCGAAATACCAATAGTATTTTTCACAAGACTAGAACAAATAACGCTAAAATTTGTATGGAACCACAACAGACTCCAAATTGCCAAAGCAATCTTGAGAATGAAGAACAAAGCTGGAGGTATCACAATGCCAAATTTAAAACTATAGTACAAAGCTATAATAATCAAAACAGTAGGGTACCAGCACAAAATCAGATACACAGATCAATGGAATAGAATGGAGTTTAGCAGTAAGCCCATGCATATACAGTCAACTAGTCCATGCCAAAGGAGACAAGAGTACACAATAGGGAAGAGACACTCTCTTAAATAAATGGCACGGAAAGATGGGACAGCAACATACAAAAGGATAAATCTGGACCATTTTCTTACACCATACACAAAAATAAACTCAAAATGGATGAAGGACCTAAATTTAAGACCTGAAACCATACAGCTAAAAGAAAACATAGGCAGAAACTTTTGGGCATTCGCCTTAGCATATTTTTCTGGATTTGTTTCCCCAGGCAAGGGAAACAAAAGCAAAAATTATTCATTAGGACTACAGGAAACTAAAAAGCTTTTGCACAGAGAAGAATACTACCAACAAAACGAAAAAGCAATCTATTTAATGGGAAAAGATATTTGCAAATGATATACTTGATAAGCGCTTAATATCCAAATATACAACTCAACACACACACATACACACACACGAATAATCTGATTAAAATTGGGCAGAGGACCGGAATAGAAATTTTTGCCAAAGAAGTCATCCAGATGGCTAATAGACACATGAAAAGATGCTCACCATTACTCATCATCAAAGAAATACAAATCATAACTACAATGAGATACCACTTCACACCTGTCAGAATGTCTAGTGTAAAAAAGAAATGACAAGTGTTGTTAAGGATTTAGAAAAAAAGGAATGCTTGAGTACTGTTGGTGAGAATGTAAAATGGTGCAGCACAATAAAACAAAAATAAAACAAAACACAACAGCACAAAAAATTCCCAAGAAACAGTACAGAGGTTTATCAAAAAATTAAAAATAGAACTATCATATATATGATCTGGTAATTTGACATCTGGGTATTTACCTAAAGAAAACAAAAACACTAATTCAAAAAAATACATGCACCCTATGTTTGCTGAAGCATTATATACAATGCTTCAATGTTTCCATTATATATGGAAACAAACCAAAAGCCCATCAATAGATGAATGGATAAAGAAGATGTATATATACACAATGGAATATTATGCAGCCATAAGAGAGAATGAAATCCTGCCATTTGTGACAATATGGATGCACATAGAGTGTATTAATGCTAAGTGAATTAAGTCAGACAGAGAATGACACATACCATATGATTTCACTCATATGTGGAATCCAAAAAACAAAACAAATAAAAACAGAAACAGACTCATAAGCACAGAGAACACACTGCTGGCCGCCAGAGGCGTGGGGGTTTGGGTGTTGGGCAAAGTAAGTCAAGGGGATTAAGAGGTACAAGCTTCCAGTTATAAAATAAATAAGCCACGAGGATGAAAAGTACAGGAAATAAAGTTAATAATACTATAACAACTTTGCATGGTGAAAGATGGTCATAGCAACCACAAAAAAAGATAACAAACACATAGTAGCATTCCCCCACATGAATGGCCCAGATGTAAATAAAAAAGGAAGTCAGAGAAGTTTAACAGAGATTAGAGTGACTACAAACAGGATGTTTCCAGATATGCTAAGCAAGGTCTACATGCTTTGTTTAGTAATACAATACAAACCACTATGTTATGGATGCGAGGATCATGGTAAGACTATAGAGAAGTTTGTTTCACCTGTCAAGCTCTCTTTATAATTTCTAAACTGCATTTCTTCCCTGGCACACTGAGTTAGTGAAAATAACTCACAGCAGCTGGATTCATCTTCATTAAAGTGACAGTCAGGCACTCCATCACAAAGCAGGAGGGATGGGATACATTCACCGCTCGAGCACTGGAACTCCATTTCACCACAGAGCTGAGAAGGGGGGCTGAGAGAACAATCCATTTCATCAGAGCCATCTATGCAATCTTCCTGTCCATTACATTTCCCTGAGAGAGGGACACACTGGAGTGTGTAGATACAAGAAAATTGATCGGCTTCACAAGGTGATGGCTGTGGTGCCACAGGACCTAAAGAGAGAGCAAGTCATTTTCGTATTAGGAGAATCATCACCCTGTTTAGTGTTGAAACATCATAGGATACATTTATTCTTGGGTAAAAATGAAACACTTTGATAATTTAAGTAATTTAATTTCCAGTGAGGAATAACAAGAGCTCTACAAAACATCCAGAGGCTATTAGAGAATATGCCTCATCTTAACCTCAGAAACAACATTCTTTTTTTTTTTTTGAAACAACATTGTTAAAAAGGGTATCATTGTCATGAAAAATGACACACTGAAATTAAAGAAGAAATTTTGGTTTGTGCATCTTAAATTTGACCACTAAGTCAGGTTTTCCCTGAGAGTAAAGATATTTTACACAGTAAGTTAAGCACTTTGGAAAGCTGAATTCATCATTTTAGAGTTTTGTGAAGGGATTGTCATCTAGTAAATGAGTCAGTTGGATTTGAACCACATTATCTTCAAGGTTCCTGCCAGTGCAGGATTTCATCTTGCCATCCATTATGATTTCATTGGTGCTTTAGATATGGCAGCACATGACCTCTGAGCTGTCATCAGGACCAAAGGTCAAAGAGCAGTGTGACAAACCCATAGGTGACATCTACTTCTGTGACTCAGCCCTGAACAGAGTGTCAGAAGCTAAATTTCCCAAGTTGGAGGCACAAAAGTTTAAAAAACTTGAAGATAATGTGGTTCAAATCCAACTGACTCATTTTACAAATGAGGATACTGAGTCCCATAAATTTTGGGTGTCCAAAGACATAATACTAGTTTAATAAATTTTTGACACATGAAAGTATTCTGTAGCAAAGGTTTAAATCAACTCTAAGCCAAAACTTAAAGCATGAGCAAAGAATGTTGACTTGCTGCTGTTTTCAGTGGTCAGAGAATATACATAATTACACTAACATGCTGGACCATTATTAGTGGAATGGTTCTTACACTTCATATTGCCTCTGTGACAGTTGTTGATGGGCTCATCAGTATATTAAGGGAAAAAAATAGGTAATAGTGGGGATCAGTTCAGGAATTGCTTTGTATTCTTTACATTTTAAAACAACTTTTATTTATACATTAGTTAAATTACATATAAGATTATATATCTTATATAGAATATATATATGTAAGCTATATATTCTATTTAATATTATATAAGAATGATCTGTTTGATGCATAAACATGGTGCTGTAAATTCATTTAAACTTAAATTTGCGGAGCTCCTGGGTGGCTCAGTCGGTTAAGCGTCCGACTTCAGCTCAGGTCCCGATCTCACAGTCCGTGAGTTCGAGCCCTACGTCGGGCCCTGGGCTGATGGCTCAGAGCCTGGAGCCTGCTTCCAATTCTGTGTCTCCCTCTCTCTCTGCCCCTACCCCGTTCATGCTCTGTCTCTCTCTCTCTCTCAAAAATAAATAAATGTTTAAAAAAAATTAAAAAAAT
Source organism: Felis catus (assembly GCF_018350175.1). Classification (NCBI taxonomy): domain Eukaryota; kingdom Metazoa; phylum Chordata; class Mammalia; order Carnivora; family Felidae; genus Felis; species Felis catus. Next base: position 18,720,104 of record NC_058374.1, on the reverse strand, counting down.
AAAAATTAAAAAAATAAATAAATAAACTTAAATTTGCAAGTTCCTCTTCCTCCTCACTCATTCCATAGTGGTAATGTATCTAGAATATATTTAGATCCAAACTCTGCAGTGAAAGCCATATATTTCAGAGATCCTTTCATGGAAACCAGCATATTTAACTGGGGTAAAAGCGTGACTTTGAGACATTATTACCATGTTCTTATTTAACGACTAACAGGTCACAGCAGCACATACAGTTGTAGGGCTCAATGTAAACATCTTAAACTCAAACTGAGAAAGTAAATTAGATTTAAATTTTTATACCTTCATGTATGTATGTGTGTATGTATGTGTGTGTGTGTATCCCTTTATATATATTTTCTATACCCCTCTATATATAATTATATTTATATAGTACAGCTCTTATAATATTTAACCATGGTCAGATAGTTTTTTTTTCTTTCCATTAATCTCACATTTCAGAAAATGTGACAATCCTTTCTTTTATTTTTTTCTAAAATATTTTATACACTGAACTCTTATCTTTATGAACTCACTGAAGGTTGAGAAGTTTGGATAAACTCTGTGTATGATAAAAATTCAGAATCAGATTTAGTTATACACCTAATACTTAGCTAAGGTACTAACCCTTTCTGGAAAAAAAAACATTAAGGAAGTAATTTTACCCCCTTCATGATTTTTTACTCTCCTGTTCAAAACAGTGTGTGTGTGTGTGTGTGTGTGTGTGTGTGTGTGTGTGTGCACGCACGCGCTGTTACTTTTTTCTTTATATTAGATACATAAATACAAAATAATCTTTTATGTGGAGGCAGTGATTCCATTATTCTAGAATTATTTATATCAAAAGGTAGTCAGAACTCACTTGCCCTAGGTCCTTCTTTACAGGGAAGCTGGTGGGCTTATATTGACTTTCATGGACTCTTGTCTTGTGCTTCCCAGGTTCTAACAGCAAGATCAAGGTGTTAATTCCCACAGCTCCTGGGAAGTTTCCCAACAGTTCACAACTGAGTCCAGCCCCAGGAATTTCCCTCTAAAGTTATACACCCTCCGAGGATCATCTCCATTCACTGCCTGGTGCTCTGGGGATAAAATGGCCCGGTCCCTAAGCCTCGGTTTGGGACATCTGTGAAAGGGATGGTGCAGCCCCAGAACTCCCGTGACATTGTCTGAGGCCCCTACTGCACCTGCATCTCAGTCCATCTGTCCCCCTACCCAGTCCAGTTTCCTCCACTTCGCAGGGGGTGCTGCTCACAGAATTTCCAATAAACCTTGTGCATGAGAATCTGTGCCTCCGAGTCTGCTTCCCTGGGAACCCGACCTAAGATACTCTCCAGCCATCAAAATGTATTTTGTTTTAAATTGAATTCCCCTGAATCACATCTCAAATTTTCCACTGAAGTATTTCTGATGCAAGAGGAACATGAACTTGCATCCCTAGGGGAGTCTAAATAGGCTCTTAGCCAGAAGCAGTTCTCCATAAGCTCAGCATTTCTCTTAAGTCTCTTGTTTTCTCTAATGAAAATTCTGTATTCTACTACATAATATATCCATACTTTCTTCATATAAAAAAAAAACTTCCTCCAGGTATTCAAATGAAACAAGTACTCAGGGAAGATGTAGTGTATTAATCTTCTGAATTCAATGCATTCTGCTCTATAATCCCTTTGAGAAGTTAAAAAAAGTTCTCCTAAAATTTTAATAACGATGTATTTATTCTTGGGTGTCACCCATGGAGTTAGCTAATCATTACAGGTAATGTAATTCTCATATAATTCTGATATAATTCTGTAAAAAATGAACAATATTGGGGTGCCTGGGTGGCTCGTTGATTAAGTGTCAGACTTCAGCTCAGGTCATGATCTCACAGTTTGTGGGTTCGAGCCCTGCGTCGGGCTCTGTGCTGACAGCCTGGAGCCTGCTTCAGATTCTGTGTCTCCCTCTGTCTCTGTTCCTCCCCCACTCATAGTCTCTCTCTCGCTCTCAAAAATAAATAAAACATTAAAAAAATTTTAAATGAACAATATTAATTGTTCTCTTTTATAAACTGAATATTCTCAGTATCACCTTAAATACATATTACTAAATGAAAGAAAAAAAAAACAAAGTCAATCTGAAAAGGCTACATATTGCCACATTCTGACTGTATGATATTCTGGAAAAGGTGAAACTGTGGAGACAGAAAAATGATCACTGGTTGCCAGGGGACAAGGGGAAAGAGGACATAAATAAGAGAAGTGCAGGGGATTTTTAGAGCAGTGAAATTATTCTGTATGACACCGTAAGGGTGGATACATGCCACACCATAGGCTGAATGTGTCCCCCCAAATTTCATGCTGAAATGGGATGATATTTGGAAGTGGGGTCTTCCGGAGATGATTGGCTCATGGCTGATGGGCTCATGAAGGCAGAACCCTCATGAATATAAAAATAGCTCTTGCTACTTGCACCTAGTGAGGACACAGTAAGAAGGCATCATCTAAGAGAAAACAGCCACAATATTCCTCAGAATCTGTATTTTAGCCGGTAACTCATATTTGATGTTTGACTTCTGAAATTTCTATGTTCTGATTTCTCCTAATCCCTTTAATTTAATTAAATTAATTAATTAATTAATTAATTTAAAATTTTTTTAAATGTTTATTTTGTTTTGAGAGAGCGCGAGCAGAGGATGTGCAGAGAGAGGGGGAGGCAGAATTTGAAGTAAGCACCAGCTTCTGAGCTTCCAGCCCAGAACCCAATACAGGGCTAGAACCCACGCGCTGGGAGATCGTGACCTGTGCTGAAGTTGGCCGACGGAGCCACCCAGCTGCTCCTCTCCAAATCCCTTTTAAAATTCAACATTTAGGGGCCCAGTCAGTTAAGCGTCTCGCTCTTGATCTCAGCTTAGGTAAGATCTCACAGTTCGTGGGTTTGAGCCCCACATGGGCAGGCTGCTGTCAGTGCGGAGCCTGCTTAGTATCCTCTGTCCCTCTCTCTCTATCCTTTCCCCACTCATGCTCTCTCTCTGTCTCAAAAATAAATAAAATTGCTGAAAATAAAATACAACCTTTAAAATATGCGATACTTTGACAAATGTAGGGTGCATAGGTCAAGCACACTGGCCCATGACTTACCACACCCGGTGAGCTATTTAGTCGGGTTGTTTAGAAACAATGGAACTGAAGTGCAAGGTCAGTGAACACACGAGGGAGGAATACCAGATCAGCCCCAACCCTAGGAAGCTTCCTTGGAAATGCATGTTGTTCACTATGTGAGAGAGTTACTCTGTGCGACAGCATAACGTGATCAGGGCAAAACTGAAACCAGGAAATCAAGCTGAAACAGCCCATTCAGTGCCCAGAGTGTCATTTTAATATGCCCCAAGGAGCATTGTTAGAATAGGGAAAAAAATGAAAGAAAGTAAGAGAGATAGAGGGTGGTTGCTCACAAATTGGAGACCGTGAAGGAGGGAGAGAGAGAAAAGCAGGAAGAGACACTCCAAGAAAATGTGGACTCATTTTGACAATACAATTCACTGTTGAATTTAACGTTGTTTCTTCTTGTTGTTGTTAAGCCAACATTCCTGAGGCTGTATCTGATTAGAGATATTGACCAGACCTGATGCTGGGGCAGGAAGGGGAAAAAGGCTGCTGTGAAAATTTAGTGTACATGCATGCACACACGCACACGTAGACACACTAATATACTCTCTCATATTAGCTGTAGGGGAATGGTTCTCAAATGAATTACAAGTCTAAAGTGTGCTGGGATCAATAATAAAGTCTATCTCAAGTTGTAGCTTGCAATGGATTTTCTCTCTGAATGTTAGAGCTGATTCAAACCTGTACCAACAATAAAGTTACACTCACTCGCTGTACCCCACCAAGTATGCTTCCTCTAGTGGGGAATAGGTGTGCCTTTATAGCGAGCATTATAAATTATACATAAGTCACTGCTCTCTTGTCTGTATCGCATGAGGAGTATGATAAACACATGAACACTTGCTTCTGTGTGTTTCAACGGGAAGTAAGTTAGAAACACTACTTTAGAGTGCAGGGGATTTGTAGGCAAACTGATTTTGGGAAAAGTGATTCTGAAACAAGCAGAAAATCCCACAATCAGAGCTATACTAGCTCCATCAAGAAGTAAAGTGAAACCAGAAAGAGAAAGAAAGAAAGAAAGAAAGAAAGAAAGAAAGAAAGAAAAAGGAAGAAATAAAGAAAGAATCTGAAACCAGCAGAAAATCCCAGAATCAAAGCTATACTAGTTCCATCAACAAATAAACTGAAACCAGGAAAAGAAAGAAAGAAAGAGAGAAAAAAAGAAAGAAAGAAGGAAAGAAAGAAAGAAAGAAGAAAGAAAGAGAGAAAAAAGAAAGAAAGAAAGAAAGAAAGAAAGAAAGAAAGAAAGAAGAAAGAAAGAGAGAAAAAGAAAGAAAGAAAGAAAGAAAGAAAGAAAGAAAGAAAGAAAGAAAGAAAGAAAGAAAGAAAGAAAAATGTGAAACCGGCAGAAAATCCCAGAATCAAAGCTATACTAGTTCCATCAAGAAATAGCAATTCCATCCTTGCCACCATATATTTTCCAGGTCTTTACCCATTTCTTGCTCTGACTTGTGATTTCGTGTTGCGTTTGGACATTCCAAGTCAGAGATGCAAAAGTTTCAAACTTCTCTTGAAAATACAGTGACATCTTAATGTCCAAAGAGTTAATGGCAAGAGGTATGTATTCAATAAATAGTTCTCAAATTGATGAATACTAAATCAAGGAAATTTTACTTTCCTTGATAATAGGCAGTTAAATAACAAAAATGGATACAATAATGAATGAATTGACAAACTATTTCCATTGGTTTAATAAGCCACAAAATAGGGTAGATCAGAAAAAGAGAAACTGGGAGGTTATTTAAAAAATATCCTCCCAACGGATTTTAATCAACCTTTACCAACTAAAGCTATCATACATTCATATGGACATTATGGGTTTTTACCAACTGCTTCAGTAATTTCATGAAATTTTACATAAAGGACTTTTGCAAACAATGCTCTCTCCAGATATGAATAAATCTGCTCTTTTTGTTTTGTAGTAAGTCTCAGGATAGGGAAAAGGAAAAACAAAAACTAAAACTAAAGCTAAAACACCTGAGATAAGGGGTGAGGAACTGGCATTGTTAACTAACTTCCATATTCCCAGTAACTAAGACATTCCTCTGATCACCGCCTTCTGCTTCATTCTGTGCTCTACAGAAAGTTACGATTCCTGACGTTTTGGGTCTTTCTTTGTCCTACAGGATGTTGAGTTTCACTGTTCACTCACTTAGTTTGGGAAGCAGTTGAAATACCTTTCTTACAGCAATGAAAATTATTTCACACTGATAATTTATACTGAAACACAGTGAATGCTTTCATGATTTTCATAGAAGTTCAATAAGAACCTTAAGTCTCAGGGATAATCTGATGGATTTTTATCTTTATGATTAATATGTTTAATGAAAGAAAAATTGATTTCCTGTTTTGAAAGGAACTTCAGTTTTAAAGGGCAGGAATTAAGCTCTTGCCAAATATTGCCATACTCAATGACATAAATGGTAAAATGTTCATTACAAAATATATCAAATATAAATTGGTAATTGTCTCCAACATATATCTCATTAATAATACTCAAAAATATCACAAAAAGATCACTGTAGGACTATAGGAGGGGGAAAAGATTTTACACACACACACACACACACACACAAACACATATATATATATATGTATATATATATATATATATATATGTATGTATATATATATATATATATACTTCAGAATTCTTGATTGGAGGATATTTTGAGTTATAATTTTATGTTCCTATTCCCTGAAGGACCCTTCATAAAGTACAAAAATTTCCATTTCTTTTTACATTAATAATAGTTATCTCTAATTGGGAGTATAACGGAATCATTTTGGTCTTATTTAATTTCAATATCTAATAGCTGAAATATTCCCAGAAAGATGGAATGTGACCTTTGTTTGGACTAAAGGAAACAGAAGTGTGTGGCACTTATAGAGATATGTGGGGAACATGCAGAGTATATAAGTCAGGAGGGCTAATCTGGCTTGTCAGAAGGGCTACATGAAAGAGAAAAGTCAAAAGTCTGACAGAAGAGACAAAAGTAAGGGAAATCTAAAATTTTCCAGAAGTTGGATCCAGTGTGGAAGCTGATAAGAACCCGAGATGCCAGATGCCAAACAGAAAGTAATCATTATTTTCAAAGTGAAGAGCTATAGCCACTCAAGGCTAAGCTAAAATAAATACAGGAGAAAGCTGAAAGAAATTCAAAATTTATATATAAATTTTGCGCAGGCACGCACATGTACACACCGGAGGGTTGTTTGAAGCCATAAAGCTCTTCACTAGTGATAGAAAGGTGGAGAAGGCCTGGCAGGGGATATTGAGCAACAGAAGCAAAAAAACAAGAACAAAAACAAAAACAAAACAAAAACAAAAAACAAAAAACCTGAGACTGTGATAGAGGAGTGAATACCCGACCGCTGGATCTCCTGCTCTCCCCCAGCTCATATGGAGGTTGCAGACTTGAAAGAAAATCAAGAATATATTTATGGAAAATCAAGAGCTGAGGAAACAGAACATATTTCAGAGGCCCCCAAAGAGTTATCACTTCTACTCAACATCAAGGTTTGCTACGATTATATCAAACCGCTTCCTAACTACAAAAACAGTGATAGCACGATAAATGACTGAAATTGCATAAATGAAGAATTTTCTGCCATCATATAACCCCAAATAATCTAAAACGTGTGTGAATGTGGGAACATATATAAAAATATAAAATGGTAGAGTTGCTGCTGGTCATTTGTTTCTTGTCATGAAGCCTGGAACCCAGAGAGACCCTAGTGGATAACAGATTCATTCCTATTTTATCATTTCCAGATGGTGCTATGCTCCTGGTCAGATATATCTATGCTAGCGTGACCTCTACTACACATGATGTTGGACCAGGTTACGTACTTGACCTAATTTAATGCTATTCACTTGATGGCTCTATCCCATATTAACTGCAACTTTATTTAATAGTTTAAAAATTCCCCAAATGCTGAACTCTTGACTTCTAAATTCGGGGCCATTATTATTAAATGCATTCCTTTTTAAATTCATGCTTCGTATTGCTTCCAGTATACATTTCCCAAAGGAAGATTCCTGCTCAAAAATGGTTCTCTAGTGCCTTACAGGATTAAATCCACTGTCCTTACAGGATGAAGTACCACTGTCCTAATGCCTGACTCAGCCTCACCTATGTTCTCCCTATCAAATCTAAAACTGCCAAGGAATAATGAATGTTTCAGATATGACGGTATTATACTCTTTGCTGGCTGGGAAGGGACCAGGAAAGAAAATGTCATTGTCAATCCTGTGAGTGGAAAAACTTTTACTTAACAGAAATATTGAGTATTTTGGCACCGATCAGTTACTAGATTTTTTCTCTAAGTGTAGAAGGCTTGAGATGGAGAGTGGGAAGCTCTCTCTCCATCACACTCCATATACAACTGAAGGACATCTATAAAGAGTTTTAAGCAATCTGTGAGGGAATATTGTTCAATTTCACGCACACTTTGGAAATAGCTGCTGTACATGTCTCGGGAATGTCAAAGGAGAGAGAGATGATGGCTGGTGGTAGAGAAGACCACTCAGGAGTCAAATATAATTCTACGTGGTCTTTCAGAGACCTCTCAGTTGTAGTATCTTGACCACTTCTATGAGCCAACCAGAGAAAGTGGTTGTGATACCACAACTTCCATTAATAGGGCACTGGCACTAAAGACAGAGATAAACATAGCTGTTTAATTGAATCAATATTAACTTTTGCGAAATATTAATAAGTAGCTTTACCTAAAGTTTGTAGTGTTGAATTATCATTACTTAAAAAACACATAATTTTTAAGACTAATTTTTGCCTTTCTGATAAAATGATTAAAAGTGATTACTAGGGGCTCCTGGCTGGCTCGGTCCGCGGAGCATGTGACTCTTGATGTTGGGGTTGTGAATTTGAGACACCCATTGGGTGTAGAGATTACTTAAAAATAAAATCTTTAAAAAAAGTGATTACTTTAAAATATATTGGGTTATCTTGTCCCATGTGCGATTCTACAGAAGGCATGACTAACATTATGTTAATTATATTACAATCAAAAAGACCAGAAGGGGCAAAAAAGCAAGGTCAGTATATTTTAGAACTTGGACTGATTTCCTAATTGATTAATCATGTGCTCCATCTGGCATAAACAATCTAGCCCACCATTTCTTTAGACCTGTTTTTACCAAAACCTGGTTATTTCTCGAACTTCATGTTTTCTATTTTAAGTTTATATTAGCGAAAATAACTCATACATATAAACCCATTTATTCTTTGTTAAACCAAGAAAGTTGTGTGTTTTATTTGTTTGTTTTCTATTTTTCCCATTTCCAACTGTTTCCACAAAGAGTGACCAGTTCTTTCTGGGTAAAATGTTCTCACATGCCAGTAAGATGTTATCAGAAAAAACTGTTATCAGAATTGTTGAAGTCACCTGATTTTTAATTTAAAAAAACTTCTTACAACAGATTTTTTAGTGAAGCAGTGTCACTTTCTTACTCAATTTCTTAGGCAACAAACAAACAAACTTGTTTTCATAAAGTCTGGATATTTTCCAGATAACAACATATGTGTTCCAGGGAATCAGGAAAACCATAATAAAAGTAGACTCTAATAGCCCAAGAGAACAAAACAGAGCCAAATTGACCTTGGCAATGAAAAGCTCCCAAAATCTCTCAGACACACTTGGCCTGGTAAAACAGTTGGCCTGCTGAGTATTTCTGAGTGAAAAGAAAGGATTTAGCAAAGGTTATGATAATTTCCAAAAATGACTAGGAATTTAGGAATTGATTATTGTTTCCATATGATAGAGAAATTACTAAATCACCACTCCATGATTATATATATAAATAAAAACACATATATATAACACACATATATAAAGTATATATAAAACTTATACATTAAATATTATGTATACATTTATATGTCATACATAAATAGATGCATATGTTTATATGATCATAAATAAATATGTTTATATGAAAACATCAGTGTTCACATAAAAGCATTAATCTTTAAGACAGAGAGTTAGAACAGTAACTTGTGGTTTATCTTCAGGTTCAGTATAAGGTACTTGTCAAATACAGGCTAATGGAGTATGGTTCATATTGGGACTGATTTTTCTATGGTTTTCATTTGGATTTCTTCCCCCTAATTTAAAACATTCCTTCCAGCCTGACGATCAGCAGGAAATCAAGCAAGAACCATTGCATAGTATAATATTCAAGTTTCCCCAAATGCAGTGAAGGGGGAATCCGGGTCTTGCTCCCATAAGCCTGCTTGGTATTAGCTTTTAGTGCCATTTTCTGCTTCTTGTGGTGTGTGTGTGTGTGTGTGTGTGTGTGTGTGTGTGTGTGTGTTCCTTTAAATGTAATGTCCTTCCCAGAGTAAAAAGGAATTATCCCATCCTTTGATAAACTATGAGGACTTCATGGCCCAGAATAATAGATATAAAGGCTAACAATATCCAAAAGCCAGTAAGTGAACTGGGGTTGACTGATTTTCATTTTCTTTCGGCTTTTTGTACATTAATCACTATTAATTTTAAAATTAGACCCATGATCACTAAATGAATCAAAATTATAAGAATGAACCATACATTAAAATGTTTTAAGTAATTTCTCTACAATTGCTCTACCACTTCTGATATAAAATGAATATCTACTCTGTATCATATACTGATTTAAATTTATTTTATATTTTTCCCCAGCAACCTAAAAGTTAAAGATCATTCATTGTCACTAGAATTAAAACACACACACACACACACACACCACCACCACCATCACCACCACCACTACCAACAACAACAACAACAGCAACAATGACAGGATAATGGCAATGGGGATTTTTCAACATAGAGGACCCAAAAATGACAGAAAATAAGCTATGCATATCACAAAATACCATGTAAGATATATTAGAGGAGAGCTGCAAAGTTCAAGTGAAGAGAATCTGCAAAAGGGGCTGGCTTCCTGTGGGGAGTATTAAGGATAAATTCATGACAAAAGGTGGCTTTGATCTGCCCTTGAAAGTGGAAAAGCATTTATACAAGAGGAGGTAAAGGGCAGGGCATTCCCAGCCAGAGAAGTGGCAGGACTAAAATCATGGAAGTGAGAGAATATGGGGCACATCTGAATAGAAGCAGGAGGTCCTACTTTAAGGGATTATTTTATGGACAGAGACAGATAAGACAAGAGTTGTACTAAAGGATAAGAAATATACTGAGTATGCAATTGAGAGCCGCTATGGATTTTTCGTCTTCTTTATAACTTGTATGAATTTGTATATTTTGATTAGTTTCCCTTTTATTTCTTCTCTCTACATTGAAGTACAGACAGATAATTTATTATTCCTGGTCAGCTTTATAATTTGGTCCATATACTGCAGACTATCCATGCTTGATTATGATTAAAAGAAGAAGAGGAATGGCCATCATGCAGACATGAATGATGTGGAGATTAGATATGAAAGAGTATAGCTTTTAGGGGACTCTAAGTATGGGCTTGGTCAATGCTATGCTTCCAACCAGCTCTTTTAATTATGATGGAGTGACACAGGGACCATTAGAGATTGTTCATAGTGTGCATGGCAGGGGAGTAGATAGACCAGCTTCCTAAACAAGTCTTCAAAGACAGTGGAATTAGCCAGTTTTACCCTCTGATGTAGTTCATCTTACTTGCTTCCCTCTCATTTTTCTGTGTTAGATTTTCAGTATTACATTTAATTTTGGAACTTAAATCCTTCCAATAAACTTAGCTTCTACTTAAGTTAGCCCTAGTCAGATTGTGTGGCTTGTAATAAAAAAAAATATATTTTTGATGTGTTGAATAAGAAAGATGTAAGGTCTACTTTTCTGGAACTTACTTCATAATAGGTGCTAGAAGATGAATTTGGTAGCAAGTATAAGTGACAGTAAATTAGATAAATCAGTTATGCAGCCATTATGGAGATTCCTGTGAATAATAAGGATGCCTTGAACTAGAGTTTGGGCAGTAAAATGGAAGCAGGGGGTGGGGCGCGGGAAGAAGGCAAAATCTATAGAATTTGCTGCTTGAGGTGTGTTTAGACTAAGGGAATGCAGGGGTAAACACAAACACACACACACACACACACACACACACACACACACACACACACCCCAAAACAAAAAAACTTATATTCTTATCTTCCCTTCCAACCCCAATCCAGGACAGCACACAGCACATTCTCAACAAACACTGACTCAATAAAGGGCAGGCCTGCTCAAGTTCACAACACACTGTGCAGTGATGAGTCTTCTCTGACTACAATGACACCTCTGCTTTCACCTGTCGGCCCTAACCCCTGAAACCTCCTTAACTGCACCCCTCCTCCTTCTCCCTGGACTCTCTCCCTCTCTTGGTCATTCTCTATGCATTCCTTCTGCTTTCCTGATCCTCTTGTACAAATCCAGTCCTGATCATAAAATGGCAGGTTTGGAAGGGACTTTAGAGATCATCTACTTCATTTTCCTGATGATAAAACATGGTCTCAAGAGCTAAAATGATTTTCTCAAAATTATACATTTAGGCATGATTTAGACTCATGTCTCCAATATTTTAGTCCATTTGTCACCTCTCCACCACTCAATACATGTTTGCTCCAAATGTCAGATATAACACTTTAGGTAACTACTCTCTCCATACCTTCAAGTAGATCCAATGAGGTTGCAACTGTTTATTTGGTGGTGTTGCATGCTCCCTGGCATATCACTATGGGGTTCCACATACCCTCATTTGAGAAACATTGGTTTAATGCAGGATTTTCTAAAAACATCTGCTTGAATCAACCATGAAGCACTGTTGTAAAAACTATGCCTAGAGATTCTGGATTTTGGATGGGGACAGGGTGGGGGGGTTGGTGGAAGCACTTCTTTTACAGAAACGTATAGAAAGAAGACAACTTGTGGTTTAATGCCAAATGTCTTACTGTTTCTTTTTTTAACTACCCTTGAAAGTATAATCTGTTCTGTAATATAGTAGGCAACAACCCAATTATACTGACGCAAATGTTAGAGATCCTGCTCATACGATCAGTTATAACCATTACTGTGATTATTTAGAATACTGACGTTTCAGCCCATGTTTCCTACACCTTGTGATGGGTTCTGGAGATGAAACAGACATGTTTCTCCTGCTCTTGAGGAGCTCAAAATTAGTCGGAAGTGATAACGCATGTATGTGTACGTACATAAATGCATGTTTGCATGTGTGTGACAAGAGCTAAGAATAAGTAGGCGAAGGAAAGAAACGGAAGGAAGGACAGAGAAGGCTTCAATGGAATGGTGACTGGGAGGAGCTAAGAATAGAAATGACCAAGAACATTTACTGTTGGAAAGACAGAGGTTTGTTTTTGTTTTTTCCCTCATACACATAGTGACAACAAAGAGTGTGGTTGTGGATACAGGCACATTTGCAGGTGGAAAAGATGTTTAAGGGAGTTTGTTACAAACGGCAGTTATTTTCTATTCAAAGGATACGGGAACATTGGCAGAGTGAACAAAGTTCAAGGGAGCAGCTGGGAGATTTGAGAATTGTTGTAGAAAAGCAGTGCCAGGAATGGGAAAAAGATGTGTGCGGGACCCTGGACTGCCCAGCTAAGGTGATAAAGCAACATTTTTAATGCCCTCAACAGCATGACTAGCAGCAGCGTGGAAAATATAAAGGGTTATAGTAACCCAGTTTCAAAGACTGGTAAGGTCATTATGACTGAGAATGACATAGATACTTGTATTTATTCTACAGAGTTGGTCTGATAAATAAATGTGTTAATACATGCAAAGTAGTCAGCACAATGCCTGGCACATAATTAGAACCCAAATTTATCTCTAAAAAATTGGACATAAAATAATTCAAAGTGCTGACTGACAGTGGAATTGAGATGTTGGATCATTAGATCTGGGATTATTAGCGGGAAAAGTATGAAGAAGCTGTTTAATTGGGGGGGGCGGGAAGCAGGAAGTATTGAGAATCTGGGATTATATTTTTTCTTATTATGCTGGAAAACAGGTTTAGGAAGAGTAATCAGGAAGTAGAGGATATAATGATCAGATGAGATTTTCAGCCCTAAAATTTCAGATGGGATGATAGGACCCAGGATGTAAGTGTGGGAGCTGGTTATGGAGGAGGAAGACTTATGAAGGTGACTAGAATTGAGAAGGTTAATATTTCACATAGGCTGAATAACCTGGAAGGTGAAATTGCCCAGGATTTAGGTTCCAGAGAAAAACCATTAGAAGGATAAGAACCCATACCTGTGGCCTTAAAAAGAAGAAACGTTTTTACGTTTTTAAATTTTTAAAAATTTTTATTTTTTTTAAACTAATCTCTACACTCATTTGGGGCCCAAACTTACAACCCCAAGATCAAGAGTTGGATGCTCTACTGACTGAGCCAGCCAGGGATCCTCAAAAGAAGAAACTATTAAATAGTCCTATAAAAATAAAATTTTGAAAGAGGCATAGCATAGCCATAAAGGCAATAACCCTATTATTTAACTTTGAAAATCTGAAGACTTTATAAAAAACATATGGCTACTTCAGTGGGAGCGTCGTAAACAGCAGAAATTCGGATTTCAGTTCAGGGAATGATTTCTTACAAAAAGAGTTACTGACAAGATTCTAGGATTGTTTATGCAATAAAGAATTCTAGAATTCTAGATTGTACAGTAGAAACACTGAAGAGAAGGGAAATAGCCTAGAGAATGAGGGAAAGTGAATGTGGATGGAAAAGATGGTTTGGAAGACGATGGGTGACCAGAAGCATCTTTACCTTGTATACTATTGCGAACCTTCAGAAATAAAGAAAGCAGACAATAATACTCTTTTAATAGAATTAACTTTCCTCTATGTCTCTTCAAGAACTGTAATTGAAGTAATTTGGTTGCCTAGAGGACATGAAAACTTTATGGTTAAGCTCATTGCCAGAAAAACTTTACCTCCTACAACATATTTTGTTCTTCCTTCAACGGACGAATGGTACTGTACCTGGACACAAATGTTATTCATCAGGAATTCCCAGTTCTTCTATTTTTAGATAGTAAAAACAACACTTGCACATCCCATCTACTGACGAAATTACTCACCTCCAAAGACACATTCTGGGGTGAAAGAGATGTCATCAAGGGCTACAAAAATGTCTTCACTTCCAGCCAAATCAGCTTCAAATGCCACTTTAAATGCACTGTTACTAGAGAGCAGTACATATCCATACATCCAACCAGTTCTTTTATTTCCAATCACTGACCACACCAGGATGTTCAGCCCAGATTCCTCAATGGTATATACCTAATAATGGGATGGAAAAAAAGAAAGAAAGAAAAGGCAACTCTTTATGGTTTGCATGTTGTACATATATGGCATCCTGGTTTAATGAAAGAATAGAGTCTGCCAACGTGACAACACAACACCTTGACTATGATATTTCTATCTGTACATAAGGGGATTACAAAGTGAGTTGTGTTTTCTTTAAGTTGTTAGACCTTCGTTTGGTTTGGTGTTGTCATGTCAATTTCCGTGTATCATATTAGGTATGGCCAAAACCTAAACAATCTTCAGAATCTATAAGAGCTGGAGAAAATACTAAACTAGAATTTCTCATTGCTAAAGGACTTCGTCCATGTTTCACTGAGGTTGTTTTAAAAGAAGAGAACGCTTACAGTAAGTGAACATGATCGTATACATATTTATGTATATGTACCTATGTGTGTACATATACATACGCATTTCAGAAGCCAAAACAATGTGCAGAACATATTATTTTCACAAACAGGAAATCTTCCTGAATTAACTAACATCAGTATCTAAGACCTTTTTTTTTAAGTGCAAGGACTATATATTTAACAAATAAAAAGTGAAATAGCAATAGAGTTAGCTTTAAAACCAACCACCATGCCAAGTCCCAATAATCTTTTTAAACTGTAAAAACAATTCAAAACAAAACAAAAAATGCCACTTCCTAGTGCTCTTCAAAAAAATCTGTATTTTAAACAACAACAAAAACAAGTAAGGTTGTAAACATATTTTTCTGTATTACCTTTTTGTACCTAACTTTCAGTTATCATTTCCCTAGAAATGATAGTTATATATATTATAGTTTGTAATATAATTTAATAATCACTTGCACAACTCTTTCTTTTACACGGGAAAAAATATGACCCAGAGGAAAGAAAACCCATGGACAGTAATTTTCTTCTATCGCAACGGTGTTTTTGTCCAATGACATTCCTCCCTACTAAAAAAGTCTTACTTTCTCTCTTAAGATCAAAATTTATCTAAAGATAATTTATCCTATAAAAGTTTATCCAAAGTTTATATTACCAAGGAAAAATGATACCACTCATTCTGTTGCATGTAATGTTAATACTGGCATTCCACAAATATTCCCAAGAGCCACTAAATAATCTAGAGTCAGAAATTAGCATGCTGCTAATGTTCACTATTACAAAAAGTCTAAGTTTGAAATCCATAGATATTTATCCAAAGGATACAAAAATGCTGATTCGAAGGGGCACACGCACCCTGATATTTATAGCAGCACTACTGACAATAGCCAAAGTATGGAAAGAGCCCAAATGTTCATCGACTGATGAATGGATAAAGAAAATGTGCTATATATATATATATATACACACACACACACACACACACACACACACACACACACACACACACACAATGTAATATTAGTCAGTGATCCGAAAGAATGAAATCTTGCCATTTGCAATGACATGGATGGAGCCAAAGTTATTATGCTAGGCAAAATAAGTCAGAACGACAAATATCATATGATTTCACTCATATGTGGAATTTAAGAAACAAAACATATGAACATAGGGGAAGGGAAGCAAAAATAAAATAAAAACAGAGAGGGAGACAGACCTTAAGGGACTCTAAAATACAGAGAACAAATTGAGGGCTGCTGGTGAGGTGTTGGGTGGGGGGATGGGCTAAAAGGGAGATGGGCGTTAAGGAGGGCACTTGCTGGGATGAGCACTGGTGTTACATGTAAGTGATGAATCACTAAATTCTATTCCTGAAATCATTATAACACTATATGTTAACCAACTCAGATTTAAGTTTTAAAAAAATCCACTTCTTAATGGAAGCTAAAACAATAAAAAATACATCACGATGATCATAAACAAAGAAAAACAGAAAAAATGGCCCAAGGTTAGGAAACATGAAAAGTGAGATCTAACATCAAGAGTGTGGAAAAGCACACATTTTCTAGCAAAAATCACTTTTTATATTGATTCCTCAATAAGCGAAATAAGCTAAGAGTCAATATGAAAGGAATTTGGGTCATTTGAGTGTTTCCCATCTCACACATAAGCAAACACTCATCCCAAAGAGCATTCAGTTCAAGGATCTGGTGGGTACCTATTTCTAAAATTAAATTAAAATTTTTAAAAAGAATTAAGAAGGTAAGAAGCTTCCAATTCAATATAATAACAGGACAACTTTACAAAATCAACCTAAATTGAACTGTCTCAGTCTCTCTCTCTCTCTTTTTTTTTTCTTCATAAATCCTAGGTTACATCACAAAGATTTAAAAGGGGATGGCTTTATTTTATTTATTTTATAACTCTTTTTTCTGGAAAAACCAATTTAGAAGATCAAATTACATGAAAATAAAACCCAATACTTCCTGTTTTTCAAAACCCTAGTATAAATGTATTTTATTAATATATCTATTTTTATCGTTTTTCACCTCATTTTTCTCTCTGCTTTCAGTCTTCTTCATCTTCAGTTGATCTTACATGCTCACGCCAAATTCCATTTCCTCCATCCTTCTTTCACTCTGCTTCTCCCAAATCCACCACCACATCCCTGCCTGTTCTCCCTCCCCCTGCGCCCCATCAAGCCTATCAACTCTCCAATAAACTTCAACCCATGTCATCTCATTATTTCGCCCTAGTATAGTCCACATTAATTCTGAGCAATTTCACCAATTCATTATTTAACGCCAGTGAAACTTTTTGACAATCTCATGGGCTATTTCAACCGTAACATGTATTATTAAATTGAATAATTGCATGTTATGTCCAGTGTTTCTGTAGCCACAATGGCCAATGGTAAAAGTAAGAGGATCGTGTAAAGACTCCAGATAGTGATTTTTTTTTATATGGCCAATGAGAAACCCACAAAAGGATAACATTATGTATTTCTGTCTTTCAATGAAAATAATGTTCACTGTCCAGAAAAATTGTTGTGATAACCATCAGCAAAATAATTATGTTTAAAAAACTTTTTAGGGGCACCTGCGTGGCTCAGTCAGTTAAGTGTCCAACTCTCGATTTCGGTTCAGGTCATGGTTTCACGGTTCCTGAGATCGAGCCGCATATCGGGCTCTGATCAGCTCAGCGACTGCTTAGGATCTCTCTCACCCTCTCTCTCTGTGCTCCTGAACCACTAGTGTGCATGCACATGCACACACTCTTTCTAAATAAATAAACTTAAAAAATTTTTTAAAACATTTACTTCTTTGAAAAAGTAGAATGGCTAATATCCTTGAAAAATAGTTCAATTTGTTCCTAATTTTATATTTTATTACACATGTTTTACTGAAAAACAATTTCTGTTGCAATAATAACTTACTATTTGAAATAGCTTCTCAAATCTGCAACTGGACAAATAATTTGGCTGCTTCTATTTTGATATTCTAAATTTTGGTTGGATGCTTACCCACTGATATCATAATAGTCAACATTATACGTTATAAAACATTTTATCATGATTTTTATCACAAAACAAAATGGATTCAAAGAAATATATAAGCATATTGTGTTTAGACATTATAATCAAGATATTATATTCAAAGATGATGTCATAACTGAAACTATTTATGATACAGGGCAGGGAAAACTTGAAGAGAACTTGCTAAATCAAAACGCAGAATAGAATTATGTGTCATATACATACAAATATTATAATAATATCCAATTAAATTTATGTTAAGTTTTTTGAGGAGGAAACTCCTCCACATTTATTTAGTACAAGCATACCTTTGGAGGAAAATATCAACAGATATAAAGAGGTAATAGAAAATATGAGTGTTAATAATTGAATTACAGGACAGTATGGAAATGAGAAAGAAGCTATTTCGATAATGTCCGAGTATGTAGGTTTTCCAGGTAAAAAAATTGGAAGAGTCTGAATAGTAGATTTTCCTGAAGTTCCTCTCCTGAAGCCAGTCACAATCTCTAAGGGCCTACAACACAGAAGGTAGGCTGATGCTGACTTAAACTCTCTTAATGGACACTTCTGGATATTAGAAACAATTTATCTATTTCACTATATATTTACCTTATTGAAATTAGTGCATGAAGTGCATAAGTAAGATGAAACCTTGCCTATACATGGTCCCAGTAATTCCCAGCTATTCTGCTAGATGTCTGTTCATTAATCACCACTGATAGCACAAAGCAGTGAACTGAGCTACACTTAATCCATATCAGTGCAGTTTCTCTTGATTCATTTGCAAACACTTTAATTTATATAATAGAAGAAAGAAAAAATCAAAAGCAATGAAAGAAGAAATTTGCCTCAAAAAGAAGTTATAGGCTATAAACTCATTTAATTAAAGATAGAAATAATCCATATTAATGAGAATTTAGTACATTTACATACATTATGTTATGTGAACCCTACTACACATGTGGGCCTATTGACTGCCCTCTACAAATCTGGATTCGAGTTGTAGAGAGATATTAAACAATTCATTAGTCGTACACAGCACAGACTTACAGTCCTCCATATAGCATGTAAGGAGATTAGAAATCATCATTCCAGTCTTCGCAACAAGGAAAAGGCTGAGCTGAAAACCAACAATTGTTCTTAGATCCATCAGATAATTATTGTCACAGAGTAATCATGACCACTGCCCCCCAATTTGGGGAGAAAAACAGGCAGACACAAAGAATCACAACTTACCAGGGCAGAAGCCCAGGCAAAGAAACTCCTGTGGGAACCAGTAGTAGGGTAGGAGAACTTGGATTGAAATTGATGAATTGCTGGACTTGTCACTATGGCTAAGTTTCAAAGTCAAACATTCTTGAAGGGATCCCACACTTTTGTGAACTTGACTTCTAGGAGCCCTACCAGTCTCTCACATTGAAAATCAGAGAAAATTTTGGCAAATAAAGAGGAAAAGTAGCCATTTTGAAATATACACAAAGCATTCTGTTCTTCCTGGCAAGACTTGCCCTTAAGACAAACTACTTAAAGAAAAGAACCTCACTGGAGAAAAGAAAATACCTAATTCCAACTCCTGGTACCGTTCCAGGTGGGGAAAGAGAAATTCCAGCCACGTCTACCCTTCCTGTCTTATATCAGGAGTGGAAACACAAACAAACAAACAAACAAACAAACAAACCAAAAACTGGAAAAGCAATTGTGAAGGATACAACCCACGGATACTAAAGGACTCACTGAGACCTAATCATAGGCTCCAAACTTACTAACACATGAGGAGGGCTTCTGTGTAAGAACAGGGAAATACAATGAAATAATAGCACACTGAAGGCCTTGTTTAGAAATAAATCTCTCTGGGAACCCCAAGATAACAGGGAAGACAAAAACAAAGACAACAGAGGAAATTATAACTGACATCTATAGTTACAACAGAGAGTAAACATATCCTAACCTCTAGCCAGATACACATAAAACCTCACATAAAAGGCCTAATTCCTTCTACCCAGTACATCATGGCAGTCTGTCAAAAAAGACAAAAAACACAGTTTGAAGAGACAGAGCAAGCATCAGAAACTGGTTTAGATATACTACAGACATGGGAATTATCAAGCAGGGAAGTAATACAAGTATCATTAATAAGATAAGGGCTCTAATGGAAAAAGTAGACAGTAGGCAAAAATAGATGGATAGTATAAACAGAGAGATGGAAACTCTAAGAAACAATCAAAAGGAAATACTGGAAATAAATAAAAACACTAAAATTAAGCATGCCTTTGATGGGTTCATCAATAGACTGCACACGGGAAAGAATCAGTAAGCTTGAAGGTATGTCAAGAGAAACCACCAAATCTGAAATGCAAAGAAAAAAAAAGACTGAAAAAAATGGAACAGAATATCTAAGAACTGTGGAATGGTTACAAAAGGTATAATATGCATAATGTAAATACCAAAAGGAGAAGAAAGAGAAAGAAAAGAAGAAATATTTCAAGTGATAATGAATGATGCTTTCCCAAAATTAATGACAAATCCCAAACCATAGATCCTGGAAGATCTCTGAACACCAAATATTTGTCTACACCTGGTCATATGATATTAAAACTGCAGATATCAAAGACAAAAGTGAAAATCTTGAAAGAAGCCAGGTTGTGGGGGAATAGCTTACTTATAGAGAAGCAAGGATAAGAATTACATCAAATTCTCCTTAGAGCCATGCAAACAAAAAGACAGTGGAATAAAATATTTAAAACACTGAAAGAGAGAGAGAGAGAGAGAGAGAGAGAGAGAGAGAGAGAGAGACTCCAAATTAGAATTCTGTATCCAATAAAATTATTTGTCAAAATAAAGAAGAAATAAAATTTTTCTCAAACATGAGTTAAAGCAATTTTTCATTAGTACACTTGCCTTGCAAGTAACGTTAAAATAAATTCTTTAGAGAGGAGGAAAATGATATCAGTCAGAAAATCAGATCTACATAAAGAAGGATGTTAGAGAGGAATATATGAAGTTAACAAAATAGTTTATTTTTTATTATTAATTGATCTAATAAGTAAGAGTTTGTTCAAAATAATAATAGCAATATTGTATTCAGTGATTTTAGTTTTGGCATAAGTGAAATAAATGAATGGCAGCATATCTAGGAGATGGAAAGGAGGACTTGAGAATATTGTTTATAATGTACTTACACTACCTATAAAGTGGCATAGTGCTATTTGAAAGTGGACCTAGATTTACAAGTGTAAATGCATACTGCAAACTCATGGGCCAAAGATTAAAAAAAAGTTAAAAAGTATAACTGATATGCTATGAAAAGAGAAAAAAAAGGAATCCTATAAAATGCTCAATTAAGACAAAAGCAAAACAGAGTGGAGGACGAGAAAGAAAGAAAGAAAAAAAAAGAAAAGAAAGAAAAGGAAGAGGCAAAGGAAAGAAAAGAAAGAACAACATCTCCCAGTATAAAAGAGAAATAAATATGCTAGATATTTCTTTATCCATTCATCAGTTGATGGACATTTAGGCTCTTTCCATAATTTGGCTATTGTTGAGAGTGCTGCTATAAACATTGGGGTACAAGTGCCCCTATGCATCAGTACTCCTGTATCCCTTGGAATACTATGTGGCAATGAGAAAGAATGAAATATGGCCTTTTGTAGCAACGTGGATGGAATTGGAGAGTGTGATGCTAAGTGAAATAAGCCATACAGAGAAAGACAGATACCATATGGTTTCACTCTTATGTGGATCCTGAGAAACTTAACAGAAACCCATGGGGGAGGGGAAGGAAAAAAAAAAAGAGGTTAGAGTGGGAGAGAGCCAAAGCATAAGAGACTCTTAAAAACTGAGAACAAACTGAGGGTTGATGGGGGGTGAGAGGGAGGGGAGGGTGGGTGATGGGTATTGAGGAGGGCACCTTTTGGGATGAGCACTGGGTGTTGTATGGAAACCAATTTGACAATAAATTTCATATATTGGAAAAAAAAGAATATGAGATACAGGCGTGAACATTAATAAAGATAATCCAAAAAACATGCTAGATATTAAGCCAAGTATGAATAATCACTTTAAATGTTAGTTTTCTAAATATACCAATTAAAAGGGATTGTTACAGTGAATTAAAAAAAAAAAGACCCAACTATATGTTTTCTATAAGAAACCCAGGTATCAAGGCACAGATAGATGAAAAGTAAAGGGATAAAGATACACCATGCTAATATTAATGAAAACAAAGCTGGAAAACCTATCTTAACTTTGGACAGAGCAAATTCAGAGAAAGGAAAATTGACAGGGACAAACAGGGTATAACATAACGAAGACAGTGGACAAATCTCTAAGAAGACATAACAGTCCTAAATGTGTATGCAGCTAATAGCACATCAAATACCTGAGGCAAAAACTGGAAGAACTACAAGGAGAAATAGATTAATCCACTCATACAGTTGGAGACTTCAACATCCCTCTATCAGCAATCAGATCAAGAGGCAGCAAATCAGTAAGGTTATAGCTGAACTGAGCAGTATCAGTCAACTTTACGTTTGTAGAATACTTCAGCAACAGCAGAACTCATATTCCTCTAAAATTCACGGGGAACACTCAGAAAGACTGATGACATTCTGAGCAATCAAATACACTGTAGTAAATTTAAAAGAATAGAAATCATACAATATATGCTTTCAGATCACAGCGGAGTTTAACTAGAAAACAGTAACAGGAAAATAGCTGGGAAACCCAAATCTACTCGGAGATTACACAACATACTTCTTAATAACACATGGGTTAAAGAAGAAATTACAAGAAAAAAACCCTAAAATTATTTCAAACTAAATGAAAATGGAAGTAAAATTAATTAAAATTTGTGGGACACAGTGAAACAGTGCTTACGGGGTCATTTTATAGAATTAAGTGCAGGTAGTAGAAAGGAAGAAAGATCTAAAATCAAGCATCTGAGCTGCTTCTTTGAAAAGAGTGATAAAACTTCTAGTCAGGCTACCTAAGCAAGAAAAAGAAGATGCAAGAATAAATATCAGAAGTGAAAGGGGAGCTATCTTTACTGATCCTGTAAAAAGATAAGAAAGGATTATTAACAACTCTATGTCCACAAATTTGATAAACTAGATGAAATGTACTAATTCCTTGAAAAGGCATATCTTATCAAATTTCACACAAGGACGAATAATCTGATTAGGCCTATAATATTAAAGAAATGAAATGAATTATTTAAAGAGAAAGCACCAAGCCCAGACAGATTCATTGGTGAATTCTACCACACATTTAAGAAATTATACCAATTATCTATGATCACAACCACAAAACAGAAGCAAAGGAAACATTTCCAAATTCATTCTATGAGGGCAGTTTTACCCTAACATCAAAACCAGGCAAAGACATCACTAGAAATAAAACCTATACACCGAGATCTCATATAGATTCAAAAATTTCACCAAAATATTGGCAAATTGAGTCAAGTATTGTGTAAAAAAATCATAAATAACATTAGGCGAGATTTATTCCAGGTATGCTAGGCTGACAAACATTGGAAAATCAATTAATGTAATCTATTATGTCAGCAGGTTATAGAAGAAAAATCATATAATAATATTGATAGATGCACAAGAAGCAGATGACAAAATCCTATACCTATTCATGATAACAACTCTTAGGAAACTAGAAAGAGGAAAGAAGCTTCCTCAACTTGATAAAGAACATCTTTAAAGAACCTAGAGAAAACCCCATTCTTCATGGTGAGAAACTATACACTCTCCTGCTAAGATCAGGGAACAAGCAAAAACAAGTGCCTTCACTGCTTCCATTCAACATTGTACTGGAAGTTCTAGCTAATGCAATAAGAAAAAAAAAGATATAATGATCATGAACAAATAAAAATGCCTTTGTGTGCAAGTGACATGATTGACTATATAGAAAATCCCACAGAATCAATAACAACAAAAAACTCCTAAAACTACTAAGTAATTTATAATAAAGCAAGGTGGAAGGATACAAGGTTAATATACAAAAGTCATTGATTTTCTTATAATCCAGCAATGAACAATTGGATTTGAAATTAAAAACACAATACTATTTATATTAGCACAAAAGTACATGATTCATATGAAGAGCATTATAAAACTAATTGAAAGAACATGGAAGGTCTAAATAAATGCATGATATTCCATGAGGCAGCCTCAATATTGTCAGATGTAGGTTCTCAACTTGATATATACATTAAAATCCCAGTCAAAACCTCAGCAAGTAAGTGTGAGGCGTCTGTCAAACTCTTTTAAAGTTTATAAGGAAAGACAAAAGACATACAACAGCCAACACAATATTGGCGAAGAAGAAACAAAGTCAGAGAACTGATACTACCCAACTGCAAGACATTTTAAAGCTACAGTAAACAAGGCAAGGTGGACTGGTGAAAGAACAGATGAATTGATCAACAGAACTGAAAAGGCAGCCTGGGCACAGACCCACATATAGTCAACTGATTTTTGATAAAAGAACAAAGGCAACTCAATGAGGAGGATTAGTATTTTCAACACATGATACCAAAACAACTTATTCCAATTGCAAAAAAGGCAATCCTAGATACAGAACTTCCATATTTCACCCAAATTAATTAAAAAATGGCTTACAGGGGCGCCTGGGTGGCGCAGTCGGTTAAGCGTCCGACTTCAGCCAGGTCACGATCTCGCGGTCCGTGAGTTCGAGCCCCGCGTCAGGCTCTGGGCTGATGGCTCAGAGCCTGGAGCCTGTTTCCGATTCTGTGTCTCCCTCTCTCTCTGCCCCTCCCCCGTTCATGCTCTGTCTCTCTCTGTCCCAAAAATAAATAAACGTTGAAAAAAAAAATGGCTTACAGACTTAAATGTTCACTGGCAAACTATAAAAATACTAAGAGGTTATATAGGAGAAAATTCTATGTGGTCTTGGGTTGTGAGATGACTTAGCTATAAAACCAGTATCATGATCTATGAGTGAAAACATTGGTAAGGCGAACCTCACTGAAATTAAAAACTCCTGAGGTGCCTGGGTGGCTTAGTTGGTTGAGCATCTGACACTTCATCTCAGCTCAGGTCTCCATCTCAGTGTCTGTGAGATAGAGCCCTGCGTCAGCAGGGAGCCTGCTTGGGATTCTCTCTCTCCCTCTCTCTCTGGCCCTCCCCCACTCACACATGCTCTCTAAATAAATAAACAAACAAACATTTAAAAAAGCAATTAAAAACTTCTCCTCTGTTAAGGACACCCTTATAACAATGAAAAGACAACACAAAAACTGAAGAAAATATTTTAAAATACAAATCTAATAAAGGCCTAGATCCAAAATACTAAACTCTTATAACTCAAAAATAAGAAAACAAACAACCCAATTACAAAAGGGACAAAAATCTGAACAGACACTTCACCAAAGCAGCAATACAGATGGCAAAAAAGCAGAGGAGAAACACTCAACATCAGATATCATCAGGGAAATACAAGTTAAAACAGCTAAAACACCTATGAGGACAGCCAAAATCCAAATCACCGAAAACATCAAATCCCAGCAAGGAAATTTTCTCATTGTGGATGGGGATTCAAAATGGTATAAATACCTTAGGAGCCAATTTTACAATTTCTCACAAAATTGAACATACTCTTACCATATGATCTAGCAATTCTGCTCCCAGAGGAGTTGAAAACTCACATCCATACAAGAAATTGCTCCTGAATGATTAGAGAAGCTTTATTTATAATTGTCAAAACTTGGAAGCAACCAAGAGGTTCAATAGGTAAATGGGCCAACAAACACTGGTGCATGTGTACAATGAAATCTTATTTAGGGATAAAAGAAAAATGAGCTATCAAGCCACACAAAGACATGAAGGAACTTAACTGTATATTTCTAAGTGAAAGAAACTAATTGGAAAAGGCTATAAAACTTCTAGAGGTAATGTAGGAAAAAATCTAGGTGACCTTGGGTTTTGGTTTTGGTTTTTGTGTGTGTGGGGGTGGGGGGTGGGGGGGGCAGTTGTTGTTGTTGTTGTTTTTGGTTTTGCTGGTTTTAGTTTTCGAGTAAGAGACAAGTTTATGGATAATAGTATGGAACAGAGTGGGTCGATGTCAGGGCTTGTAGTAATGAGCTTCCCAGTAATAGACAAACAGGCAGGAATAGTCCAGACAGATAAGCAGACAGACAGACAGAGGGACAGGAAAACAAAGCCGAATGGGTGAGAGGCCAGGACCAGCCTCCGCACCTGTCGACGGGCTTCAGATCCAGTTCTGCCCTAGAGACCTAGAATACGGGCAGGGCTGGCATGGGCCTCAGTTCTCATAGTGTTCATTCTCTTCACTCTATCTCCTCACTCCTTGAAGCCAGGGGACGTTTTCCCTGTGGTTTCCTAGACTATGGGACAGTTGTTCCAGGAGTACAGGGACACAAAGGGCCAAATGTCTTGGAGACTCCCTGGGGAGGTGGAGGTCTGGGTGATGTGGGGTTAACAGCAACAAGGGGGAGAATACACTCAGTAGGACCCCTGTGTCTGGAAAATGTACCCCACACCTTGTCCACCACACCAACATGGTGGGGTAAATAAAGTTTCAAGGGTAATTCTAACTTTATAAATTTCTGGAACATGTAAAACTATAGACATAGTAAGGAAGACCAGTGATTGCCAGGGATGTGGGAGAGGGAGGGAGGGAGGGAGGGAGGGGGTGGGTGAATAGTTTGAGCATAGGGAATATTCAGGGCAATGAAACTATAGTGTATAATATTGTAGCTATAGGTCATTACACATATGTGAAAATCTGTAGAATGTGCAACACCAGGAGTAAGCCCTAATGCACTCTACAGACTTTAATAATAAAGTGTTAAGGGGCACCTGGGGGCCTCAGTTGAGCCTCCGACTTTGGCTCAGGTCATGATCTCACAGTTCATGGGTTTGAGCCCTGCGTTGGGCTCTGTGCTGACAGCTCAGAGCCTGGAGCCTGCTTCAGATTCCGTGTCTCCCTCGCTCTCTGCCCCTCCCCCACTCACATTTTTTTCTCTCTCAAATGAACATTAAAATTAAAAAAATAATAATAAATAAATAATAATAAATAAATAATAAATAAATAATAATACTGACTCCTCAATTACAAAAAAGTGTGCCAAAGTAATGTAAAATATTAATAATCATGGAAACTTGATGTGGGAGGTAGATGGGAACTGTGTGCATTCTGCTCATTTTCTCTGTAAACCTAAAACTGCTAAAAAATAAAGTATTAATTTAAAAAATACTAAAAAATACAACTACACACAGTATAGAAATTATGGAGCTAATATGGAATTTCCCTTATTTTCTTTAATTCACTCAATTGCCTAGTTTTGAAAGGTTTATTTATTTTTGACAGAGAGAACAAGAGCAGGGGAGGGGCAGAGAGAGAGAGAGAGAGACAGGGACAGAGGATCTGAAGCTGGCTCTGTGCTCACAGCAGAGAGCCTGATGTGGGGCTTGAACTCACGAAATGTGATATCATGACCTGAGCCAAAGTCAGAAACTTAACTGACTGAGCCACCAGATGCCCCCACTCATTTAACTATTTTATTGGAAAAACATAAATCTCTCATTCATTTCAACACCAATTAAGCAGTATTCAAATGGTCACTTGGTCTTCTAAACACATTCGCTCTCTCTTTTCTCCCTTGTCTCATTCCATCAAGCTTTCTACGTCCAGTATTGGACATTTAAAAAAGTCAGGTGGCACACAATCTCTTACCTTACAAAGGTCAACTACTTACCCCAATTTCCTCTAAAGAAACCAAGCATCTTTGCCTGATCAGAGGCAGATTCCCCTGATCAAAGTAGCAGGTATGTTAAGCTAGCAGTTTTCTAGAACTGGGCCTCACAACACAGGTAATAAAAATGTCCTTCCAATGGTATCAAAATTTCTTCAAGCTCTCTCTGCCCCACCCCTTCTTCCACATCTCATTACTCTCTCCATGAGGATCCCTTGCCACTCCTCCTAAACACCAGGGACACTCCCAACTTGGAGTGTTGCACTGTTGGTTTTTTTTTACTCTCTCTCTCTGTTTGAAATGTTCTCCCATCTCAGCCCCCATATTTGCATGGCTCACTCCCTGGTCTCTTTCAAGAGTTGGGTCAAAATTTACATTCTCGGTGTGGTCCCCTCTGACTATACCCAGCTCTACCAATCCACTTACTTGGCCACACTTTTGTTACATGGTCTTTTCAAAGACTACCCAACTTACTTATTTATCACATTTCCTGTTTAATGTCTGTCTCCTCATCATAGCATATCCTCTTGGGGCAGGGAATTTGTTTTGTTTACTTAGGTATGCCTAGAATACTGTCCTGTACATAGTAAGTGCTCAGTAAACATTTGCTAAAAATGAAAGAATAGAAAAGTTCAAGATTTAAGAACTTTAGGGTTGGAAAGCCATTCCAGAGACTTGCTAGTCAATAACTTCAGAGGGGACCAGGGAGAACGCCTAACTCACTAGTCAGTGATGGAAGCAGAATCCCATGTTTCTCATTGTGCAGTTTCTACCTTAGCAGATTCACTATTTTATCTGAAAAAGAAATGTATCTACTTATAAGAACCAAGATTTTTCAGGTACTGCAGTGAGAGTTACCAATGTCCTCACCACTAAGTTTACAAATAATTGCTTGTTCACAGTAAAACATCACCACAGCTTTTTGGGCTTGGAGGTCACTGAGTTATAAATAACTTATGGTGTCTTAAAACATGGAATTTACCATAGGTTAAGTAGAGGAATGAGTGGCTAAAAAATGAACAACAACAACAATGAACAACCCCATCCCCCCTCCAAAAAAAAACAAAAAAAACTTGGAACAATCAGAATTTGAATTGAAGAACAATCTACATTTCAGCTCTGTCTTTAAAAGTTGAAGAAACATATCACTCTTTTCTCTTTGTCTTTCTCATTTGAGATAGGAGATACAGAACCCCAGCCTGTTATCTAATATCTCAAAGAAAATAGGGGCGCCTGGGTGGCGCAGTCGGTTAAGCGTCCGACTTCAGCCAGGTCACGATCTCGCGGTCCGTGAGTTCGAGCCCCGCGTCAGGCTCTGGGCTGATGGCTCAGAGCCTGGAGCCTGTTTCCGATTCTGTGTCTCCCTCTCTCTCTGCCCCTCCCCCGTTCATGCTCTGTCTCTCTCTGTCCAAAAATAAATAAACGTTGAAAAAAATTATTATAAAAAAATAAAATAAAATAACTTCATTCACATGGAGTCCTTGTTAAAATTCAAAAGGACTACCCAAAATTGGTTGGTGATTATTTGTGCTATAGGGAGGCATTTCTGGTCATCTCTTTCATATTTAAAAAGCATGAAGCCTTGCTTTAGTGTTTAAGTTACCTAGCAATAAGAAGGCTGAACCTTCTCATTATGATCAGGGGCTAGAACCCGATTCTAATCCTGGCCATGCCAATACTAATTGGATGTCTTAGGGTGAATTATTTAATCTCTTTCAACTTTGATTTCTTCTCTATTAAGCAGAAGAAACATTAATCCTTATTTGATAAGTACAAATTAAAATAATGTATATAAAGTAAGTGCCCTTCCTTTTTATGATTTATTATTCATGTGTGTGCTATTTTGCCTATTCTAAAAAAAGATTTAATGTATCAGGATAAGTATGTTAAAGAGAATGTTAACTGGATGACTTCATTATGAAAAGCTGATACTCTTTTGTGGAATTTGAAAAAATGATTTCAGGATGCAATTTCAGGTTTTTCAGATCTTTTACAAAAGTACGTTAAATAAAGGGAACAAGAACCAGAGAGTTTTGGAAATATTCTAAGTTTCCAGTCATTAGTAACTTAGAAAGCTGGGTCTGGGACACAGGTTTCCTATATTCCAGTTGATTACTTTTCCTGAAAATCACTCAGTTTTCAATAAACAGCACAGGCTATATCAGAGAAGGGTTTGCTGAGAAAAATTACAGCTACTATCCATGTAGCAATTGAAACGGCTGATTTGTATGTAGTTCTACAACATTAACTTCACTTTCTTTGCAAGGGGCAGACTATTTAGGAGTAATCAGAAATAAAGAACCAACCAAATGTTTCTTAATAGCAGAATGACCTGGGTGGCATTCAATATTAGGCTGATACTCACACATGTTTTTCTCACCTAACAGTATCACTGTACAGATCAACTTCAAAATGCTTTCCAAATAACTTCTCTCAAAGTGAAGGAGAATTTACCCTGCAGAACAGCAAAGAGCAAAAAAATGGAACTGTGACCTGATTTACTTTTAGAGTATTCTGCAAAATAGTAAATATATGGAAAAAAATGGTCTCTGGTTCTGATGGCTCACTGAAAACATATATTTACCTTATATTCCTCAAAAATATTCCACCACAAAGACAGGAAAATCCTGAAATAAATCCACAGAACCACTGGAAAATCATGGGTACAGGTACCAATATACAAAAAAAAATTAGTTTTTTAATGACTTTCTGCAAGTTTTAAACCAACGGGAAACTGGGGGCACCTGGATGGCTCAGTCGGTTGAGTGTCCAACTTCAGCTCAGGTCATGATCTCACAGTTGGTGGGTTCGAGCCCCGCATCAGGCTCTGTGCTGACCTCCTGCTCAGAGCCTGGACCCTGCTTCAGATTCTGTATCTCCTTCTCTCTCTGCCCCTCCCCTGCTCACACTTTGTCTCACTCTGTTTCTCAAAAATAAATAAATGTAAAAAAAAAATTTTTAATCAAAGGGAAACTGATAAAAATACACAAAATTGAGACACTTACAAACACATAGGTGAAATAAAGATGAACAAGAAAGTGTTCCCAGCAGAATTTCAGAATAACCCGAACTGGTGGAGAACAAATTGAAGGAGCTGTGCATGTGTCACCAAATTAATCAAAGAACTTTCTAAAAACCTAGATTGGGGCGCCTGGGTGGCTCAGTCGGTTAAGCGTCCGACTTCGGCTCAGGTCATGATCTCACGGTCTGTGAGTTCGAGCCCCACGTGGGGCTCTGTGCTGACAGCTCAGAGCCTGGAGCCCGTTTCAGATTCTGTGTCTCCCTCTCTCTCTGCCCCTCCCCTGTTCATGCTCTGTCTCTCTCTGTCTCAAAAAATAAATAAACGTTAAAAAATAAAAATAAAAAATAAATAAAAACCTAGGTCAACCCTTTGTGTGAGAAGCTGTTGATTCTAGCATTCATAGCTAGAACACCCAGGGCGGGTAAACTCACTCATGAGTTTCCACGAAGGGACAAAGGGACCCCAGAAGTGAGATGATAGTCTCTTATGACTGCTATGAAGAACTTTACCTCCTCCAACAAATAAAGAAGGTACCAGTGCACCTTTACGCTAGAGCAAAAAACCAGAGATCTTGAGTCAGAACACGTATTCCCTGCTCAGGGAACAAAGTTTCTTACTGAGCCTGAGGTAATAAAATACATACAGTAATAGTATTCAGCCTAGATTTATCTACATATAGGAACAGAAAACTGATAGTAAATAACCTGAGAATTGAGAAAAATTCTTAAGGAGAGACATTATATTCAACAGAATACTGAACACCATGAGGATGGCTGCTAACAGAATAAATGGGAAAGAAAATAAAGAAATATCATTAATTTCCTTGCGATATTTGGGCATCCAGCATTTCTATAAAATAGAACAGGCTGATATGAAAAAGAAGCATTTAGAGTTCCTAGAAATTAACAAAATTATTGCTAAAACAAAACCCTTAGAGAACTGACTAGCAGAATCAATGCAGATTAAATTCCAAACAGTAGATTGGAAAATGAAACAAAGCGATCCTTCTAAGACCACAATACCAGAGAACCAAGACAGGGAAACTTTGAGAATATTTATGAAGGGTTAGCAAGGATAGGTACAGAATTTTCCACATGTAGTTCATAGACTTTTCTAGAAGAAGATAATCAGATAAATTACAGATGAAAATCTCCCTGAGATGAAAAATAAGGACCCATCCAATTTCTGTAGGGATTTATGAACTCCAAGGATAAAAAGAATATTTACCCACTTCCTGAGAGAAAAGTAAAACATGTAAAAATCCTGGAGGAGAAATAATCAGACATTGGTCTTCTATAAGGCAGGTGGATAATGGATGTTAGAATACATTGCAGCAGTGCCTTCAATTACTTAAGAAAAACTAATTTCGAACCAAGAACAATCAAATCACCTTTGTAATATACACACACACACACATATTTTTGTTCAATTAGGAACTAAAAAAGTGTACCACCCATGCACAGTTTCTGAAATGTATGAGCAAAACATGTTAGCACTAATATGCCCCCACACAGAGTTCATATATTGACCCCTAAACCTCAGTACTTTAAAAGATGACTGTATTTGCAGATAGGGCCTTTAAAGAGGTGAGTACATTAAAAGGAGACCATTAAGATGGACCTTAATCTAATCTTGCTGGTGTCCTCATCAGAAGAGGAAATTTGGACACAGGAAGACATATGGGGGACACACACAGAGGAAACACAACATGAGGCCATGTCTAGAAGGCAATCATCTGTATGCCAAGGAGAGAGGACTCAAGAAATCAAACCTGCCTATACCTTGAGTTTGGACCACTAGCCTCCAGAAGTGTGAGAAAATAAATTTCTGTTGCGTAAATCACCCAGTCTGTGGTATTTTGTTAAGGCAGCCCTGGCAAAGTAATATACCTTCTCAAACAAAAATGAGCTTCTAACCTCTCGCCATATATACACAAAATGAATTATAAGTGGCTTAATTAGTTAAGTCTAGAAATCAAAATTACATAGTAATAACTAAAACTAATGAGAATATTTTGTTACTTTATGACAGGAAAGGGCTTCCTAAGCAAAGCATTAAAATCAGAGTCTATAAGACATTGACAGCTTTCTCAAAATAAAAATGTAAAAGAAGATTGCTTTATCTTTGACTACGTTAATTTTTTTTTAAGAAGTCATATTCAGCTTGGGACTCAGACTTCTAGGCAAAGCTGACTTTTGGTTCTTCCTCAAGGTGACTTTGCACCGAGTCCGTTTGTAGGCAGGTGTAAGAAATACCTTCTTCAGCAAATTCCCACATCTCTGTCTTAAAACTGTGACTTGATTTTAATATTTAGCAGCACAGCTCTTTGACTTGAGGTCACTCTTCTTTTGATGCTTTTATTATATTCTAAAGGGAAAGTCTAATTTGAAGGTCAGCTTAGATTAGCTCCATCTCTCAAGCGTCAACCATTGCATTCTCTGTGGTACTTTTCCAGCCTCATCATTTATAATTTAATAGCAACTTAGGCAAGTGTTTTTACCATCCCAAAGTTAATTTTTCTATATTCTACAATGGAAGATACACAGCACAAGTCAGCACAGAGCTGTCAAAGTATCATTGCTGGGGCACCTGGGTGGCTCAGTCGGTTGGGCGTCCGACTTTGGCTCAGGTCATGATCTCACGGCTTGTGAGTTCGAGCCCTGCATCCGGCTCTGTGCCGACAGCTCAGAGCCTGAAGCCTTCTTCAGATTCTACATTCTGTGTCTCCCTATTTCTGCCCCTCCCCTGCTCACACTCTGTCTCTCAAAAATGAATAAACATTAATTTTTTTTAAAGTATCATTGCTGTAAACATCTGCATGCCTACCTTTGCTAGGCTGTTCACATAAGCCTGTGATTCTTACTATGTGAGAGGTAACACGTGTGTGTTTGACCCACTCTCTTATATGTACCCAATCACAGGGGCCTAAGTGGTAAACTACCTAACAAAATGCCTGGCACACGGATATAATCTTACCTTTCTCTTCTAATCAATGAGACCTATCAAATTAAAATACAGAATACTGATATTATATAGGAAGACACTTGAGTCTATTCTCAGGGAGGACATTGTTAAAAAAATACAACGGTTCAGGGCGCATGGGTGGCTCACTCAGTTGGGTAAGCGGCTAACTTCTGCTCAGGTCATGATCTCGCGGTTGGTGGGTTTGAGCCCTGCATCAGTCTCTGTGCTGACAGCTCAGAGCCTGGGGCCTGCTTCAGATCCTGTGTTTCCCTCACTCTGCCCCTCCCCTGCTCACACTGTCTCTCTCTCTCAGAAATAAATAAAAATTAAAAAATAAAAGTTAATCACTAGAAACAAAAGAAAAGAAGGATTAAATGATAGGTAAGACAAATACCTTAGGCATCCCCCATGGCATCTCACACACACTACACATTTAAGGAGGCACATCTGACCATTTAAATAACGATTATGTCATTTTTTTGTAAAACTTGCAATTCAATATGAATTTATTCTGAAAACTACAATATGCAGAATTATAAAACATGCAAAGTACCTTTTAGAGAATAACTATTGGTATAAAATAAAATATGACTTTGGGTTTTTTTAATGTTCATTTTTAATGTTTGAGAGAGATAGACAGTGCAAGCAGGGGAGGGGCAGAGAAAGAGGGAGACACAGAATCTGAAGGAGGCTCCAGGCTCTGAGCTGTCAGCACAGAGCCCGATGTAGGGTTCCAACCCATGGACCGTGAGATCATGACCTGAGCTGAAGTTGGACACTTAACCAACTGAGCCACCCAGGTGCCCTGAAAATATGAGTGTTAATAATAAAAATATAGAGCATAAAATGTACCATAAAAGTAGCCATCTAGTTCTAAGAGTCAGTGTAGCAGAGTAATTAAAAGTGCAGATTGGAGCCAGTGGATCTGGGGACACCCTGGCCTGCCATCTCCTAGCTCTATGACCTTTCACAAGTTCCTGGAGCTTTCTTGATCTCATTTTCCTCCTGTGTTAAAATGTACATAATGTCAGTATCTGCCTCACTGGAGGTTGTGAAGATTAGACTGATCTATCTAATCTATCTATCTATCTATCTATCTATCTAATCTATCTATCTATCTAGGGCTTCAGTGTATGGCACATAGTAACCATCTGATATTTTTCCCAGTCTTTTTTTTTCCCCTCTGCTCTTACTGTCTTCCTAAACGTCACATTAAAACAAAACAAGACGAAATTCACAAGCATGGTCCCACAAGAACAATAGTTTCCTGAGTGGAACTTCTACACGGTAATTTCCATAGGTTTTAGCAGAAATCATTTGGGTCTAAAACTCAACTCTAAGGTAAAGATCATCTTATCACAGTAGGCTAACTTCTCTGAAATATGAACAATCGGCTTCTTGAAGTCCATTCAGATGTATTGATTCATCTGTTATTGCTGAGGGAAGTTTTAGGAAGTAGTTCATTTTTTCCCCCTGAGCAATTAGAAATTTCTGTCAATGACAAAAAATGTTATGAAAAGTATCAGTTCCAAAAGTTCCCTCATTTCCTTTCTGTGTCTTTAAAAATGAGTCTGGAGTAATAAAAGGGTATCGGTCATTTTTAAAGAAATTCTCTTTTCCTGTGACAAACTTTACTGCTTTTTGTAGATATTAAATAACTCACCTGAATTAGCTAAATTTCAAAACAAGCCAGAAGCTAGGAAGCTGAACTAATGGAACTAAGTAATCTCACGGGAAATTATCTGGTTCACTTAGGGCTCTATTAGCAATGTGGATCAAAATGTGACCAGCACCATTTTAAGGAGTGCTTTTAATTTTGTAGGTAGGTAATTGAAAGACAGAAAAAAACTGACCTAGAAAATAAAGTATGTTTTACTATTATTCTCTTATTTCCCAAGACTTTGAATCAAAGAGCACTGATGTCTATATGAACATTTTATTATTCCGAATATTATCCATTTACTATTCCAAATATTACTCCTTTAGATCAGGGTTCCTAGTTTCTATAAAACACATGCCTTCTTTATGCAGGCTATTTTGCCAACTTTGCAGGCTGGGATAAATCTGAATTGTTTGACTTTTTATCCTAAAATGTAATAAAAATCATAATTGAATTTCACCTCGATCTCATTGACTGTACACGTCTTATCTACTTTGGCTTTATATGCTACTCTTCATTAATACACTAATAAAATTAGAGCGTGTTTTATTTAGAAAATAATCTATGCCAGTGAAGATCTAAATATTCATCATGTGTAGAAATTGCTTACCAGTTTATCCCTAGACTTCACTGTAAATGAAGCCACATCTTCTCTGCTCTGGACTCCTAGAAATCGTCTTCTAACTCGCCTCCTGTTGCCCTGCTGCGTCTGGCCTCCTCCCACCCACCAGTCCCCACCCCTTCCCACACAGCAGCCAGACAGATCTTTTAAACTTTCAAAGGAGGCTACATTATTCCACAATTTAATACTCTTGCTAGGGACTGAACATGTCCCCCCAACCCCAATTCACGTATCAAAGCTCCAAACCCCAATGTTTTGATTTTTGGAGGTGGGGTTTTGGGGAGGCAATTAGGTCATTAGGGTAGAGCTCCCATGAATGGGATGAATGTCCTTATAAGAAGAGACATGTGAGAGATGATCTCTCTTTGTGTCAGGTGAGCACACAGCGAGAAGGCAACCATCTGCAAAACAGGAAGAGGGTCCACACCAGGAACCAAATTGGTCAGTACCTTAAACTTGGACTTCTCAGCCTCTAGAATCGTGAGAAGTAAATTTCTGTTGTTTAAATCACCCAGTACGCAGTAACCTGTAATAGCAGCCCAAGAGGACTAAGACCGTCTCCAATGACTTCCTATGGTTCTTAGAATAAAATCTAATTTCCTGTGTCCCTACAAGGCCCCACACACATGAGCTGGATCTTGCCTGTTTCATCATCTCGTTCTCTCTTGTTTGTTTTGCTCCGGCTATACTGGCCTTCAGATACCTTCTACGTTGAGCTTTTTCACTAGCCTGTTCTGTCTTCCTAGAACATTCTTACTCCAGATGTTCACAAGACTGCCTCCTTCTTTTTTTTTAAGCCGAAAATCAAATGTCATCTTTCTCAGAGAGACTTTCCTACCATTCAGTGTAAAATAACTCTCTCAGCAGACCATGAGTAACTACTTATTACAGAAAACTGTTTTATTTGCTCCAGAGTATTGTATCACAAATTGAGGTTTTCATATTTGCATTTTTTAAAACTGTGTTTTCTGTCTTCCCCAGCTGAAGGGCAAGTTTTTAATAAGTTAATATAAGGAGGACAAATTTAAACTGACTGAGCTTCAGTCAAATTTTTTCATTATGTTACAAGTTAATATTTTCGAAAGATTTGTGTTTTCTTTGGGGCGGACACTTATACCAGATAGGGCCAAACTAGAAAATACAAACTAATCTATTTCTTCTTTATTTTGACACTCTAAAAATTTATCATTAATTTTTGTAATATAATTTATTGTCACGTTAGCTAACATACAGTGTATACACTATGCTCTTGGTTTGGGGGTAAATTCCTGTGATTCATCGCTTACATACAACACCCAGTTCTCATCCCAACAAGTGCCCTCCTTAATGCCCATCACCCATTTTCCCTCTCCCCCCCCCCCACCAACCCTCAGTTTGCTCTTTGTATTTAAGAGTCTCTTATGGTTTGTCTCCCTCTCTGTTTGAAACTATTTTTCCTCTTCCCTTCCCCCATGGTCTTCTGTTAAGTTTCCCAAGCTCCACACGTGAGCGAAAACATATGATATCTGTCTTTCTCCGATGCCTTATTTTACTTAGCAAAATACCCTCCAGTTCCATCCATGTTGCTGCAAATGACAGGATTTCATTAGAGAAACCTTAATGTAGAGAACTGGTCACAAAGCTTATGGAAAAGGTGAGAAATCATCAAGGAAATCATGAAGTATTCTAGGAACATAGTCTCACTTCTAAAACTAGAGTCAAAGGGAGGTAGTCACTGAAACTGAGTTGCTTAGAAGATGGAGTCTGGCAGCCACACTTAGTGGAGGGAGGGCTTGTCTGGGTCATAAATGGAATGCAGTTAGAAACTCAGCCTAGACAAAGGACATGAGAAAGGAGGGGAAGGGTAGAACAGGAGGAGGAGGAAGAGGAGGGAGAAAGGAGGAAGAGGGGGAGGATAGGATAGGGGGAGGAGAAAGGCCTGTCTAGTCTTCCTGCTCTCAGATCTTTGGCCAATGCCTTCCACTGGCCAAACCCATGCAGGAAAGCAGAGAGCAAAGGAGCTTGGGAAGTGGAGTTCTCTGGGATACAGAACAAAACAGAGAAGGGCTCGGGATGCCTAGTGCTTAATACAATTCCATAAAATTTGTGCGGACAAGAAAGCATCCTACCACAAACTACAATTTTAAATCTCTCTTAGGAGTGCCTTGCTATTTGTATTGCCTCCTAGGCTCTCTACTAAAAATCTTCACCTTAGGTATTTTCTTTGCCATATCCTTTCTAAAGGATTTATGTAATTAACTTAAGAAATAGTTTCAGGGGTGCCTGAGTGGCTCAGTTGGTTAAGCATCCGACTTTGGCTCAGGTCATGATCTTATGGCTCGTGAGTTTGAGCCCCGCATCAGGCTCTGTGCTGACAGCTCAGAGCCTGGAGCCTGCTTCAGATTCTGTATCCCTCTCTGGCTCTGTCCCTCCCCCACTCACGTTCTGTCTCTCTCTCTCTCTGTCAAGAATAAATAAACATTAAAAAATGTTTAAAAAAAGTTTCAGACGAGCATAATTATACCATGTGCTTCAGAACCACATACATATACAAATATAAATATATAAATGTATATGTGTATACACACACACACACACACACACACACACATATATATACACACAAGATTTTCCAGACCAATAGTTGAGAAAGTGAGACTTATCCTTATGTTCATCAGCGACATAAGGATACATCATGAAAACAATTTCTCTTAGATTTCTGTTACACTTAGGACTTTTCAGTAGCAAGTAATAAACGAGAATTTTATTGGCTCAGACACAGTAGGATCCAGGATTTAAACAGAGCAAAAAACCATTCTGTTTCTTCCTCTTTCTTCTGTCAGAGTCCTTCTCCGTATTAGCTTCTTTCTCAATATCTCTCCCCACGTTGGGAAAGATGGCCTCCAATAACCCAAATCCAGCCTACAACCTTGTGCCTTATAATATAGAAGAAAGACAAATCCTCCTATTACCTGCACCAACTATTGGAGAAGGCTATGCCTTGAGTCAGCTGTCGAGGTGGGAAAAGCAACCTACAATGATGGTCAACCCTATCAAAACAATTTGTAGTACGGGAGGGTGATTTCTCTACAAGAGGCAGATGTCAGGCTTTATAATTTCCCCTATTCTTCTCAGGAGACCTGGCTGAAGATTACCTGGAGCATAAAAGCACTGCTACACTTACCTGCCACTCTCTGGTTAGAAAAAACAATAGTCACCAAGAGCAAGGTCTCAAAAATCAAGACTTGAGGGCAATGTTTCTTTTCAAAGTTTACATATTTATAGAAACATGGCTAAAAGCAATTGGTAATGGAAATAGCTGTCTTAGGATTTCACACATGAATTTGGCGGTGGGGGGGGGGGACTTTTAGTCTGTAGTACTAACTAGCTGGTGAACAGCTACAAGAAATAAGGATGCTCTTTTTGAATAAAGAGCGTTTTAACATAAACAATAGACTAATCTACTGAGTTTTCATACATTGTATATAAAAACAATGAAAAAAATCCAAAATCCTCACAAGATCTTCATTTACTCACCTTTTGAAACTGTTAATAATAAATCTCTCTGTTGTTTTTTACTGGTTTCTCTTTAGGAAAATAGACATCCATGTAGAATCAGTACAAATTCTCTATATTTTTACTTGAAAAGCTCCCTTTTCTATCAATGGCTAGTTTTTGTATTGTAAAATTGGGGAAAATACTCTACTTCATGAGGTGAATGGAAGAATCAAAAGAGGGAGCGCACACAAAGTTTAAATACCCAGCCTGAAAGATAGGAATCACTTACCAACTGCTATTGTTTACAAGGGACAATGTTTGAGATAAAGTCAATGATTCCAATTAAATTTATTCAGACAACAGGTGGTTGTATAATTACAAAGCAATAACACCAGGTTCTGTGTTCTGATGTATAATCTTTCAATTAGAAATCAAGATTTCAAAATTGCTTCTGGCTGATTGAAAAGCTTGCTGATATTTCATATGATGAACTAAAAATGTAGCAACCTGCTTCTTCAAAGACATTTGTGTTTGAGGCAGATTCTTGTCTTAAATTAATCAAAAAGGGAGCAAGCCTACTGTTTTTAGGGTAAGCTGAGATATGCTGAAGATCTTAAATGTCTTTGCCTTTACCTTGTTTGGGGAAGAAAATTCTTTTTATCATTATCCCTCCCATCACAGTTCTTCATTTTCCCTATCTAAATTGTTAGTAGAGGACGCATGCACAATATGCCCATAGTCTTTTATCTCTAGATGATCTTTTAAATAGCATGCACCATAATTGAGTTCAGGTGGCAGCCATGAATGAGATAAATCTTGAAGGAGATTAAGATGAATGACAGGACTGCTTGCCAAAGT
The DNA here is from genome assembly GCF_018350175.1 of Felis catus. Taxonomy (NCBI): domain Eukaryota; kingdom Metazoa; phylum Chordata; class Mammalia; order Carnivora; family Felidae; genus Felis; species Felis catus. Next base: position 18,679,928 of record NC_058374.1, on the reverse strand, counting down.
CCCACTGTCCCAGAAAGAAATGAGAGATTAATGGAATCAGCATTGGTGTTGTGTGATTTAAAAAGGAAAAAATGTTGAAACACATTCTATGAATATTTCAGTGAAACAGAAATCTCTCCCTTCCTTCTGTACCTTTAATATCCCCATATTCCTGGGATCAACCATGTAGAACCAGAACCGAACAGTACACACTCCGAGGCTTGCTGGAAAGTATTGAGAAGTAGTGATTCTTGCCGTGTAGCCTTCTTTGGGGCCAGATGAGTTGACATACAGGAAGTGCTGGCCACTACCTTGAAGCAGATGAATACAACACTATCAGTACAATGATATGTGTTATAGCATGAGGAAGAATATATTTAAACCATGTGCAAATTTCACCCCCCCCCCCCGCCCACACACACACACAATTAAACACAACTCATTTTCTTTCTGTGGAGTCATATATCAATAGGGTTCAATTCTTTTGAACCAAAAAAGAAGAAAAAGAAAGTCACTACGATTATATGATTCACAAAATTCACCTCAATAGGTGACTCTTGAATTAAGTGATCAGATATTTCTGTTGACTCTGAAGGTCTATTCCTTTTCTTCTAATTTGCTCAAACCTGTCAGTTTCAAGTAAGTAAAATATTTTGTATGCTGTGAGTAGAGCAGGGACACAGGGTATTAGAGGCTTATTGGTACTGTATCTCATTTTCAGTTGCTCTGATTCTCACACTGATCAGAATAGTAGTGAATGTAATGGAGTACCAGTAAAAAACATATATATATATATGTATATATATATATATATATACATATATATATATATTTCTAAACGTAACCATACTATATTTTTCTTAGTGATAACTTCTTTTCTCCTCAACTGCATCAGTATGTGAAAGATCTCTTCATTTAAACACCAATGGATCTTTTTTTCTACAGACATCATTGTCATAATTCATCATAGCTACTATTCCCTTCATGGCTTTTACTATGAAAGAATGAAAAAAACTGTATATATATATATATATATATATATATATATATATATATATATATATATATATACCTTTTCTTAGGTTAAATATTTGTAGCTTTAAATCAAAGCTATTAAAATATTTTCCAATTAAAGGTATTCCTTTTTTCCTGTGACATTTTAGTATTGTTACTGAGATATGTGGTTTCAAACCATGAATTGTGAGTTAATAGTACAAGAGGCTTCTTTTATGAAGTGTTCCTATTTAAGAGCTGGTTGTCAGGTAAATTTAATACCCTCTGAGGAATCAGTATGTTAGTTACCTTTATCTGCCCCAACACTGAATTCTTCAATGGAAGGAACACTCATGCATTACACCCTTGAATAGAGTTAAAAATAGAAGTAGCCAGAGTGAATTGCAAAGGAGAGTTAGGTGACCACATTCGCACCAAATGATGCCCTGAGTTTCTGCCTGTTCATGTTCATAGAGAACATTATTTCACCATATGGACTGTTGGTAAATACAAATATGTGGCAAATGAGACAGCCTGGTTGTAGTCCTCATACGGCCTAAATAGAGATGAAAGTCTTAAGGGATTGCTTGATCTTGTGCCCATTAAAAAAAAGTAATAATAATGGGCTTTATGTTTTTGAGCAGTTTTAAGCTTAAAGGAAGTTGAAAGGAATCACAGAGTTCTCTATACTCCCTCCTCCTCCTCCTCTTGCTCCTCCTCCTCCTCCCTACCACATGTAATTCACCTATTATTAACACCTTGCATTAGTGCAGTGCATTTGTTACAGTTAATGAATGAGCCAACATTGATGCATAATTATTAAGTAAAGTCCATAGTTTACATTAGGGTCCATTCTTTCCCTTGTGTATTCCATGGACTTTGACAAATTTATAATGACATGCATCCACCATTACAGTATTGTACAGGATAGTTTCTCTGCTCTAAAATCCCCTGTGTTCCACCTCTTCATCTTTTCCTCCCTCTCTCCCCACCAAACACCTGGCAACTGATCATTCAAGTATATCCGTCGTTTCATCTTTTTATTCTGCCATATAGTTGGAATTATACAGTATGTAGCCTTTACAGTTAGCTTCTTTCACTTAGCAATATGCATCTAAAGTTCTTCCATATCTTCTTGTGGCTTGCTAGCTCATTTCTTTTTATCACAGACTGAATAATATTCCTTTGTATAGATATACCACTGTTTGTTTATTCATTCACCTATGAAGAACATCTTGGTTTCTTCTAAGCTTTAGCAATTATGAATAAAGCTCTGAGAGCAACGGTGTGCACATTTCTGTGTAAACATAAATTTTCAATTCGTTTGTGTATATAATAAGGAGCACAAGTATTGGATCGGATAGTAGGGGTATGTTTAGTTCTGTAAAAAACTGCCAACTTGTCTTCCAAAGTTGGCGGTACCATTCTGCACTCCCATGAGCAATGAAGGAGAGTCCTCATTCCCCTTTCTCCTCATCATCATTTGGTGTTGTCCGTGTTCTGGATTGCAGCTACTGTAATAGGTATGCACTGGTATCTCATTTTCATTTCAACTTGAATTTTCCTGATAACATCTTGTCATCATTTTTGTTCTTATACTTCTCTGCCACTTGTATATGTTCTTCAATAAGGTATGTGCTCAGATCTTTAGTCTATGCTTTATTGGGGTTGTTTTTTTATTGTTATGTTTAAGCATTCTTTTTATATTTTGGGCACAGTGCTTTCTCAGATATGTGTTTGCAAATTTTCTCCCAGTTGTTGTCTTATCTTTTATTTTTCTTAATAGTGTCTTATACAGACCAGAGGTTTTCATTTATTTTTTTTCTAATTTTGAGAGAGAGAGAGAAAGAGTGCATGTGAGCAGGGGAAAGGGGTGGAGGGAGTGAGAGAAAGAATCCTAAGGAGGCTCCATGCTCCTTGCAGAGCCTGACATAAGGCTTGATCCCACGACTCTGGGATCATGACCTAAGCCAAAAGCAAGAATTGGATGTTCAACTGACTGAGTCACCCAGGTGCCCCTAGAAATTTTACTTTTAATGAAGTCCAACTCACAAACTCTTTTTCATTCACAACGGTGGTAATGCATCTGAAAAATCATCACCAAACCCAAAGACACCTAAATGTTCTCCAATTTTGTCTTTTAGGAGTTTTATAGTTTTACATTTTACTTTTAGGTTTATAATCCACCTTGGTTAATTTTCATGAAAATTTTAAGTTCTGTGTCAAGATTTTTTTTTTTTTTTGTTGGCATATGGATGTTCGGTTGTTTCAACACCATTTGTTGAAAAGACAATACTTTCTCTATTGAATTACCTTTGTTCCTTTGTCAAATATCAAATGATCCTATTTGTGTAGGTCTATTTCTGAGCTCTCTGTTCCATATCTTTTATCTATTTGTCTATCATTTTGCTAATATCACGCTGTCTTGATTACTATAGCCTTATGGTAAGTCCTGAAATAAGGTATTATAACTCCTCCAACTTTGTTTTTATACTCCAATAGTGTGTTGGTTTTTTTGGGTCTTTTGTCTCTCCATGTAAACTTTAAAGTAAGTTTATTGATTTCCACAAAATTGTGTGCTAGAGTTTTGATTGGAATTACATTATACGTATACATCAAATCAGGAAGAATCGATATCTTCAAAATATCCATTCTTCCTATCCATGAACATGGAATGTATTCCTATTTATTTAGATATTCTTGGTGAGTGAAACCATATGGTATTTGTCTTTCTTTGATTGACTTACTTTGCTTAGCATAATATATTCTAGCTCCATCCATGTCATTGAAAATGGCAAGAATTAAGCGGCAAGATGGCGGCCTAGGAGGACGCTGGGCTCACCGCGCGTCCTGCTGATCACTTAGATTCCACCTACAACTGCCTAAATAACCCAGAAAACCGCCAGAGGATTAGCAGAACGGAGTCGCCGGAGCCAAACGCAGACGAGAGGCCCACGGAAGAGGGTAGGAAGGGTGGCGAGGCGGTGCGCGCTCCACGGACTGGCGGGAGGGAGCCGGGGCGGAGGGGCGGCTCGCCTGCCAAGCAGAGCCCCCGAGTCTGGCTGGCAAAAGCGGAGGGGCCTGACGGACTGTGTTCCCACAACAAGCGCGACTTAGCGTCTGGGAGGTCATAAGTTAACAGCTCTGCTCGGAAAGCCGAAGGCTGGAGGACAAAGGGCGGGAGAGCTGCTGAGCCCCCTGACAACAGAGCTCAGTTTGGTGGGGAACAAAGGCGCTCGCCAGCGCCATCTCCCCCGCCCATCCCCCAGCCAAAATCCCAAAGAGAACCAGTTCCTGCCAGGGAACTTGCTCGCTCCACGCAAACACCCAACTCTGTGCTTCTGCGGAGCCAAACCTCCTGCAGCGGATCTGACTCCCTCCCGCTGCCACAGGGCCCCTCCTGAAGTGGATCACCTAAGGAGAAGCGATCTAAGCCTGCCCCTCCTGCCCCCGTGCACCTTGCCTACCCACCCCAGCTAATACGCCAGATCCCCAGCATCACAAGCCTGGCAGTGTGCAAGTAGCCCAGACGGGCCACACCACCCCACAGTGAATCCCACCCCTAGGAGAGGAGAAGAGAAGGCACACACCAGTCTGACTGTGGCCCCAGATGTGGGCTGGGGGCAGACATCAGGTCTGACTGCGGCCCCGCCCACCAACTCCAGTTATACACCACAGCACAGGGGAAGTGCCCTGCAGGTCCTCACCACGCCAGGGACTATCCAAAATGACCAAGCGGAAGAATTCCCCTCAGAAGAATCTCCAGGAAATAACAACAGCTAATGAGCTGATCAAAAAGGATTTAAATAATATAACAGAAAGTGAATTTAGAATAACAGTCATAAAATTAATCGCTGGGCTTGAAAACAGTATACAGGACAGCAGAGAATCTCTTGCTACAGAGATCAAGGGACTAAGGAACGGTCACGAGGAGCTGAAAAACGCTTTAAACGAAATGCATAACAAAATGGAAACCACCACAGCTCGGCTTGAAGAGGCAGAGGAGAGAATAGGTGAACTAGAAGATAAAGTTATGGAAAAAGAGGAAGCTGAGAAAAAGAGAGATAAAAAAATCCAGGAGTATGAGGGGAAAATTAGAGAACTAAGTGATACACTAAAAAGAAACAATATACACATGATTGGTATCCCAGAGGAGGAAGAGAGAGGGAAAGGTGCTGAAGGGGTACTTGAAGAAATAATAGCTGAGAACTTCCCTGAACTGGGGAAGGAAAAAAGCATTGAAATCCAAGAGGCACAGAGAACTCCCTTCAGACATAACTTGAATCGATCTTCTGCACGACATATCATAGGGAAACTGGCAAAATACAAGGATAAAGAGAAAATTCTGAAAGCAGCAAGGGGTAAACGTGCCCTCACATATAAAGGGAGACCTATAAGACTCGTGACTGATCTCTCTTTTGAAACTTGGCAGGTCAGAAAGAATTGGCACGAGATTTTCAGGGTGCTAGACAGAAAAAATATGCAGCCGAGAATCCTTTATCCAGCATGTCTGTCATTTAGAATAGAAGGAGAGATAAAGGTCTTCCCAAACAAACAAAAACTGAAGGAATTTGTCACCACTAAACCAGCCCTACAAGAGATCCTAAGGGGGACCCTGTGAGACAAAGTCCCAGAGACATCACTACAAGCATAAAACATACAGACATCACAATGACTCTAAACCCGTATCTTTCTATAATAACACTGAATGTAAATGGATTAAATGCGCCAACCAAAAGACATAGGGTATCAGAATGGATAAAAAAACAAGACCCATCTATTTGCTGTCTACAAGAGACTCATTTTAGACCTGAGGACACCTTTAGATTGAGAGTGAGGGGATGGAGAACTATTTATCATGCGACTGGAAGCCAAAAGAAAGCTGGAGTAGCCATACTTATATCAGACAAACTAGACTTTAAAGTAAAGGCTGTAACAAGAGATGAAGAAGGACATTATATAATAGTTACAGGGTCTATCCATCAGGAAGAGCTAACAATTATAAATGTCTATGCGCCGAATACCGGAGCCCCCAAATATATAAAACAATTACTCATAAACATAAGCAACCTTATTGATAAGAATGTGGTAATTGCAGGGGACTTTAACACCCCACTTACAGAAATGGATACATCATCTAGACACACGGTCAATAAAGAAACAAGGGCCCTAAATGAGACATTGGATCAGATGGACTTGACAGATATATTTAGAACTCTGCATCCCAAAGCAACAGAATATACTTTCTTCTCGAGTGCACATGGAACATTCTCCAAGATAGATCATATACTGGGTCACAAAACAGCCCTTCATAAGTTTACAAGAATTGAAATTACACCATGCATACTTTCAGACCACAAGGCTATGAAGCTTGAAATCAACCACAGAAAAAAGTCTGGAAAACCTCCAAAGGCATGGAGGTTAAAGAACACCCTACTAACGAATGAGTCGGTCAACCAGGCAATTAGAGAAGAAATTAAAAAATATATGGAAACAAACGAAAATGAAAATACAACAATCCAAACGCTTTGGGACACAGCAAAGGCAGTCCTGAGAGGAAAATACATTGCAATCCAGGCCTATCTCAAGAAACAAGAAAAATCCCAAATACAAAATCTAACAGCACACCTAAAGGAACTAGAAGCAGAACAGCAAAGACAGCCTAAACCCAGCAGAAGAAGAGAAATAATAAAGATCAGAGCAGAAATAAACAATATAGAATCTAAAAACACTGTAGAGCAGATCAACGAAACCAAGAGTTGGTTTTTTGAAAAAATAAACAAAATTGACAAACCTCTAGCCAGGCTTCTCAAAAAGAAAAGGGAGATGACCCAAATAGATAAAATCATGAATGAAAATGGAATAATTACAACCAATCCCTCAGAGATACAAACAATTATCAGGGAATACTATGAAAAATTATATGCCAACAAATTGGACAACCTGGAAGAAATGGACAAATTCCTGAACACCCACACTCTTCCAAAACTCAATCAGGAGGAAATAGAAAGCTTGAACAGACCCATAACCAGCGAAGAAATTGAATCGGTTATCAAAAATCTCCCAACAAATAAGAGCCCAGGACCAGATGGCTTCCCAGGGGAGTTCTACCAGACGTTTAAAGCAGAGATAATAACTATCCTTCTCAAGCTATTCGAAGAAATAAAAAGGGAAGGAAAACTTCCAGACTCATTCTATGAAGCCAGTATTACTTTGATTCCTAAACCAGACAGAGACCCGGTAAAAAAAGAGAACTACAGGCCAATATCCCTGATGAATATTGATGCAAAAATTCTCAATAAGATACTAGCAAATCGAATTCAACGGCATATAAAAAGAATTATTCACCATGATCAAGTGGGACTCATTCCTGGGATGCAGGGCTGGTTCAACATTCGCAAATCAATCAACGTGATACATCACATTAACAAAAAAAAAAGAGAAGAACCATATGATCCTGTCAATCGATGCAGAAAAGGCCTTTGACAAAATCCAGCACCCTTTCTTAATAAAAACCCTTGAGAAAGTCGGGATAGAAGGAACATACTTAAAGATCATAAAAGCCATTTATGAAAAGCCCACAGCTAACATCATCCTCAATGGGGAAAAACTGAGAGCTTTTTCCCTGAGATCAGGAACACGACAAGGATACCCACTCTCACCTCTGCTGTTTAACATAGTGCTGGAAGTTCTAGCATCATCAATCAGACAACAAAAGGAAATCAAAGGCATCAAAATTGGCAAAGATGAAGTCAAGCTTTCGCTTTTTGCAGATGACATGATATTATACATGGAAAATCCGATAGACTCCACCAAAAGTCTGCTAGAACTGATACAGGAATTCAGCAAAGTTGCAGGATACAAAATCAATGTACAGAAATCAGTTGCATTCTTATACACTAACAATGAAGCAACAGAAAGACAAATAAAGAAACTGATCCCATTCACAATTGCACCAAGAAGCATAAAATACCTAGGAATAAATCTAACCAAAGATGTAAAGGATCTGTATGCTGAAAACTATAGAAAGCTTATGAAGGAAATTGAAGAAGATTTAAAGAAATGGAAAGACATTCCCTGCTCATGGATTGGAAAAATAAATATTGTCAAAATGTCAATACTACCCAAAGCTATCTACACATTCAATGCAATCCCAATCAAAATTGCACCAGCATTCTTCTCGAAACTAGAACAAGCAATCCTAAAATTCATATGGAACCACAAAAGGCCCCAAATAGCCAAAGGAATTTTGAAGAAGAAGACCAAAGCAGGAGGCATCACAATCCCAGACTTTAGCCTCTACTACAAAGCTGTCATCATCAAGACAGCATGGTATTGGCACAGAAACAGACACATAGACCAATGGAATAGAATAGAAACCCCAGAACTAGACCCACAAACGTATGGCCAACTCATCTTTGACAAAGCAGGAAAGAACATCCAGTGGAAAAAAGACAGCCTCTTTAACAAATGGTGCTGGGAGAACTGGACAGCAACATGCAGAAGGTTGAAACTAGACCACTTTCTCACACCATTCACAAAAATAAACTCAAAATGGATAAAGGACCTAAATGTGAGACAGGAAACCATCAAAACCTTAGAGGAGAAAGCAAGAAAAGACCTCTCTGACCTCAGCCGTAGCAATCTCTTACTCGACACATCCCCAAAGGCAAGGGAATTAAAAGCAAAAGTGAATTACTGGGACCTTATGAAGATAAAAAGCTTCTGCACAGCAAAGGAAACAACCAACAAAACTAAAAGGCAACCAACGGAATGGGAAAAGATATTTGCAAATGACATATCGGACAAAGGGCTAGTATCCAAAATCTATAAAGAGCTCACCAAACTCCACACCCGAAAAACAAATAATCCAGTGAAGAAATGGGCATAAAACATGAATAGACACCTCTCTAAAGAAGACATCCGGATGGCCAACAGGCACATGAAAAGATGTTCAGCGTCGCTCCTTATCAGGGAAATACAAATCAAAACCACACTCAGGTATCACCTCACGCCAGTCAGAGTGGCCAAAATGAACAAATCAGGAGACTATAGATGCTGGAGAGGATGTGGAGAAACGGGAACCCTCTTGCACTGTTGGTGGGAATGAAAATTGGTGCAGCCGCTCTGGAAAGCAGTGTGGAGGTTCCTCAGAAAATGAAAAATAGACCTACCCTATGACCCAGCAATAGCACTGCTAGGAATTTATCCAAGGGATACAGGAGTACTGATGCATAGGGCCACTTGTACCCCAATGTTCATAGCAGCACTCTCAACAATAGCCAAATTATGGAAAGAGCCTAAATGTCCATCAACTGATGAATGGATAAAGAAATTGTGGTTTATATACACAATGGAATATTACATGGCAATGAGAAAAAATGAAATATGGCCTTTTGTAGCAACGTGGATGGAACTGGAGAGTGTGATGCTAAGTGAAATAAGCCATACAGAGAAAGACAGATACCATATGGTTTCACTCTTATGTGGATCCTGAGAAACTTAACAGGAACCCATGGGGGAGGGGAAGGAAAAAAAAAAAAACAGGTTAGAGTGGGAGAGAGCCAAAACATAAGAGACTCTTAAAAACTGAGAACAAACTGAGGTTTGATGGGGGGTAGGAGGGAGGAGAGGGTGGGTGATGGGTATTGAGGAGGGCACCTTTTGGGATGAGCACTGGGTGTTGTATGGAAACCAATTTGTCAATAAATTTCATATTAAAAATAAAAAAATAAACATAAAAAAAAGAAAATGGCAAGATTTCATTCTTTTTGATGGCTGAGTAATATCCCATTCTGTGTGTGTATGTGTGTGTGTGTGTACACACATACCACATCTTCCTTATCCATTCATGAATTGATGGATGTCTGGGCTCTCTCCATAGTTTGGTTATTGTTGATATTGCTGCTGCTGTAAACACTGGGGTGCAGGAACCCCTTTGACTCTGTATTTTGTATCCCCTGGGCAAATACCTAATAGTGCAATTGCTGGATCATAGCATAGTTCTATTTTAGTTTTTTGAGAAACCTCCCTACCTCCAGAATGGTTGCACTAGTTTTCATTCCCACCAACAGTGCAAGAGGGTTCCCCTTTCTCCACATCCTGGCCAAAACCTATTGTTTCTTGTGTTCTTAATTTTAGCCAATCTGACAGGTGTGTGGTGATATCTCATTGTGGTTTTGGTTTGTATTTGGATTATTTTGTGATTTCCTGATTTCAGCTTTATTAATTTCTACTTTAATTTTTACTACTTATTTTCTTCTGCTTATTTTGGATTTAAATTACTCTTATTTTCCTAGTTTCCTAAGTACAGATTATTGATTTTTATATCTTTCTTCTAATATATGCATTCAATGCTAAAAATTTCCCTCTATACACCAATTTCACTGGATCCCACACATTTATATAAGTTGTATTTGCTTTTTTATTTAATTCAAAATATTTCAAAATTTCTCCTGAGATGTTTTTCTTTGACTCATGTTATTTAGAAGTCTACTTGTTTATTCTTCAAGTATCATGGAATTTTCCAGTTATATTTCTGTTATTGATTTCTACCTTAATTCCAGTGTGGTCTGAGAGCACACGTTTAGGATTTAAGTTTGTTAAGTGTGTTTTATGGCCCAAATGTGGTTTATCTTGGTGAATGTTTCATGTGAACTTGAGTAGAATGTATATTCTGCTATTGTTGGATGAAGTATTCTATAGATGCCAAAAATATCCGGTTGATTGATGGTGTGGTTCAGTTTAACAAGTCCTTACTGATTTCTGCTTGGTAGCCCATTTACTGACAGAGGGGTGTTGAAGTCTCCATCTATAATAGTGGAGTCATCTATTTCTCCTTGCAGTGCTATTAGGTTTTTTTTGTGTGTGTTTTGAAGGTCTGATGTCACGTGCTTACACCATGAAGGGTGTTTTGTCTTCTTAGAGTAATGACCTTTTTATCATTTTGTAATCCCCACCTTTATCCCTGATAATTCTCCTTCCTCTGAAGTCTTCTTTGTCGAAATTAATGTGGCCACTGCTACTTTCTCTTTATTAATGTTGACATACTACACCTTTTTCCATTCTTTCATTTTTCTCCCATTCTTCACCTTTAATTTACCTATGTATTTATACTGCAAGTGGATTTCCTACTGATGATATGTGGTTCTTTAGTTTTGTTTTGGCTTCATCTTCTCTGTCTCAGTCTTTTAACTGGTGAATATAGATCAGCAACATTTAAGCTGATTATTGAGATAGTTGGAATTAACATTTACCTTATTTGTTTATTATTTGCGAATCACTGCTATTGTTCTTTTGTTGTTGTTCACTCTTTTTTGGTCTTCTCTGAATTTAATTGAGCATATGATTTCATTTTTTATCATCTCTTATTCCTACCAATTGTTTATAACCTTTTTAAACTTTTTCTAGTAGTTGAGAGTGAGTTTGCAATATACATTACAATTAACCCAAGTTCTCTTTAAAATATCACTATGCCACTTCATGAACAGTACAAGAAACAACAGAATTTCCCAGTAATCTCTCCCATCTCTTAAACATTACTGGGTATTTCTTCCCTGAGGTCAGTTAGGTGCTGGTAAAATAGCTTCTCTTGAAGGCAGGCTTTGTTATGAAGTACAGAATGCTCTGGGAAATTTTCAGAATGGCTATTTTTCCCCTTCACTTTCTGAAAGTAGAAAGGACTTTCCTCTTATCCTCACTGTGAGAAACTAACAAGACGCCTGAAGTCAAAACTGAGAAAAGTGTGGGGGCTCCCTAACACTGAATCCCCCTGGACTATCTCTCCAACTTATCCACATTGAGACTGCAGCAATCCATTGGTTACAGTTTAGGATTTCTTGCCCCATACTGACTCCTGTAGAGGTTTCTGTTCATGGGTGCCTCCTCTAGTAAGTTGTGATTTTCTGTTTCCACCTTCTCATCTCCAAGCTGGGATTGTGGTTTGCCTTGAGACCTCAATTTTCTAATAAATCTAAAAAAAGTTGTTGATTTTAGTTCATTCAGCTTTTTTATTATTTTTTCCTATTAGGAAGAAGGGAATAATGACTTCCAAACTCCTTAAATGCCAGACTGGACACTGGAAGAAACTTGCATCTATTTTTTTTTTAAGTTCCTTACTGAAAATATTTTCTTCACTTAGAACGCTTCATAAAGTCTGGAAAAATAAAAAAAAAAATCAAGAAAAATAACCAAGGAACATGACATGTGAATTATTGCTGCAAGATTTTCCTCAATATAAAATAGTGGTGGAAACAAGTTGAAAATTTTCCTGGCTTGCATGAGTGAACTGTTTTCTATCCTCACTGTTTTATGAAACACATGTACTAACAAATATTGGATTAGGAAAATTGTACACAATTTTTAGTGCAGCCACAGAAAGGTATTCTTTCCTATTTCTTTCCAAAGATGTCATATGTTTGTTTTCTTATTTGGAAAATGAAAACATACACATGGCATGCACAGCCTAGATACACCTAGACTCCGTCTGTCAAATCTACTAAAAACTATGGGTTATTCATTAAGAACATCCATTCTTTAAATCTATGCTATCTTTGATTAAATAAGAACATCTAAATGTTCCCTCATTTTATTGCCTTTTACACCCTTAAGGATTCCCAATGCATCTGGAATACAATATCAGACAAATTTTACAACATTATCCTGAATAAGGATAATACAGAATAGCCCAACTACCTCAATTATAACTTTACTTATATAGTTAAAGCATATCATGGAATCTACTCATCCTATTTTGGGTATGAAGAAATAGCCCTGACCTAATTCCAAATAAGGCAAATTACCTTTAAGTATGTTTGTATAAAACTGCATTTCATAGCTCAGCTCTTAATTAGTATGACATACATAATGAGAACTAATATACTTCTATCTCAAAAGCAAATCATGTATAACTCGGACTTTAAATATATATCTTTCCACGCTTTACTGCTAACCTGATGTTGAAAATCAAATAGAGCAATGGAAAAAGAAATGATTGTGTTCATGGGCACAAATTTAATCTGTTTTAAAAATTAGGAATTCTGGTTTAAAACCTTGTATTATGGTAAATTTCTTCCTTTAATTGCATAAATGCATTAACCTTTCACTAACTCAGATGTCTCTTTTGAATAATTTTAATCATGTGATATTTATTTTTAAAAGGTAGGTTTTACGTTTGCATGGCAACCTGAATGCAGTCTACCCAAATTCTCCATCCTTTGTCACTGCCTATGGGCTCCTCAAGTAACTCTGGTCACAGCATTCTCAGGGTCTCAGTAATTTTTTCATGGCACCCCAGGTGGGAAGCAATATTTTGGTTTTGTTTATTAAGTAAGTAAGTCCAAACTACTTAATACTTGTTAATATTCTAACAACACTGCAGGCATTTGAAAGACTAATACACACAGATTGAAAAAAAAATCATTCCTAAATAACTACAATCACTTGCCCCTGGAGAGTGTACTTATTAGGCATGGCCTGACCTCTCAAACCTTGAAATCAAAGTGAACATCACCACCTTTATGTCGTATCTCACCCTTATTTTCCCAAGCACTTACTTTTATCATAGTAACTACTGAAAACCAGTTTGGTAAAGATATGACGCCATTGAAAGGAATGTAGAACAATGTAATGTTTGCATTTAGGGCTGTATCATACATACGTACTTAATGTAAAAAAAAAAAAAAAGTAAATTCACTGGGGATGATAATAATCCATCCATTCACTGCAGTATATTTATTTCAGCACAAGACAAACAGTGTTATGTAAGACTCAGCATCAAAGGCAGCAATTCCGATTATTAGTTAGGGGACTCTGGGTGAGTTTTCAAAGTCTACTCCACCTAGCCTCGTCTAATTTGCATATTCAATTTGGTCTAATAAAATCCTGCAGTCAAACACAAAAATTACTAAAGTTAGTTCCTGGCTGATGTATTAATGCATGCAAATGTGAACTTTTATCCATCTTAAAATTTAAGAACACAAAACTATGCCTGGCAATTTAGAAGCAACCATTGCAAATATAGTCATTGTGGATTTTTAATTCTAGAACTCTAGCATATCCAAGCTTGGTTTTGTAAGGGGAATGGATGTGTTGCAATGCCGTATTTTTTCTTCAGAATCATAAAGGTGAAAAGTTGCTTAGCCTTTTGAAATTATTAATAGAAATATATGAATTATCCAGGAACTATGTACTGTATCACAAAGTTATAAAAGCTTACATTGAATTATATTTTCAGAAATAGACTCATTTTTTATCTAGCACACTCAGACTAGACCCACTTTCAAACATTTATAAACTTTCAGTTGCTCCATTGAGAGCCACCTATTTATATATGTAGCAAAATCCTTGGGGAAGGTCAATCTAGCTTCCCACACAAAGTTCCGAATTTGTTAAAGCAGATAATAAAGCTTAAAAGTCTCAACTGCCACAACATATTTAGGATTTAATGGTAAATCATTGAACCACTTGACTTTATCTATATGTGATTCTGGAATGATCAACCACCTTCATTTCCTATACTACATTTATTTTCCCCAATGCTTACTTTTCCCAACATTCATGAACTACACTTCTATGGAAGCAGAATTTTTTGATTGTTGGTTTGAGACAGTTTTACAGCTTTCTGCTGGCCATTTTAAAAGTTACTTAATTCTGACATATTGTATCAGAAAGTGTTCACTTAGGTTTGTAAAACTAGAATTAAATACTGCCAGATGTAGTACTCTGGAATGTGGGCATTTATAATCCATGTCTGAATGTTACCTCTCTCTACACTCAGCCTCCTGACATTTTCTTTACATTTCAGTGTAATATTTCGATTTTGCTTTTACAGGTTTTAGGATTACAAGTTCTTAAGATTCCTAGTGTACAGATTTTATATGTCAGATCTTAATTAGTTAAAATCAGGTACTGGATGGAAGTTTCTCATTACTATGCAATTTTTACCTTAAAAACTCTAAAGAATTACACACATTTTAAAAAACTGGGGCCACTTAGTGTGAAATAGTGTAAATTCAGCATCACTTTGTTCGGAATACCATTGTTATTTGACGTTAGAGTGCCAAAATATATTAGCCACCTTCAGAATCTATCAGTGTGCTTCATGGCCATTCTTTCTCACTTTGGGGTTGGCATGCAGTAAAGACTCCAATTTGCCTTTTAGATGTTATTAGCTACAATCTTGAGTTTTTGAAAATGTTTCATCAGGTTATTATGTCATAAGGTAATAAATTTGACATTTCTTTTATAAAAAGACAGTTAATACCATATTTTTTTCAGCTCCAGTGCCCTCAGAAGAATCATACTCACTTGTACTAGGGTCACATCATAAAAGACAATTTCCCACTTCAAGTGATCTGAATTCACTTCCAGCTTTAAATTGTAGGCAATTTTAGTCTTTTTTTTTTCTTGCTCATAAAATAAAGCTGCCTAATGGTTTTTTAAAATGCGATGCAGCATGCCTCTCTTTCAAAACAGCAAATGCTCCCTTGTTCAGAGTTAGACTTACTTAGCTTGGTTCCATATCCTCTATAATTTCTGCCTGTCCCTCAATCTACAACAGAGGGGACAGAGGGGATACAATGATTATCTGTTGAAATGCCCTCAATCTCTTTTCGTCTGCAAGTTTTAAAGGCTATGAAATGTAAACATGCTCAGAGAGAGAACAAAAATTTCCTTGAAGTTGCCAAAATGGCAACCACAGATACTGTGACTCTAGAGTCAAATGAAATTTTTTTCATGGTATTTGATGAAAATGTCTTTCAATATATCATTTCGATTTGCTTTTTGAAAAGCTGTATAATGAATAGATTTGGCATTTCTTTATTTCTACCTTTTCTAACAGTTTATTTTTCAGGCATCACTCTCTGTTGAGAGTAATTATCAACTATTTAAAAAAAATACTTTTCACAGGGATGTAGCATTTTAATACCATTCACCAAATTTTGGTTCTATAAACTGTCCCCTCTCAAGTAATCACTGATCTGATATAAAAATGAAGCTTATAGTTGAGACACGCCAAAATGGGATATATCCATCTTATGGTGAAAGCTTTTAATTTGCTCAGCAGCAAGAATACCTCAATCACATGAAGGTGCTATATGAATCGAATTAGTTGGCACTTCCTATAAGTCGAGGTAGAGACAAAGGATTCTGAATCTCTTAATGTTCATAATGAAAGAACCCTGAAGAACCTCTTTATATATCACGGTCTTGTCAAGATGCCTTTAGAAACGTGCATTTGCTTAATAGCATTTATGTAACTTGATTTTATTTGCCAAATTGAGATTAAAAAGAAAACTTGTTTCCTAGTCATGTAGAAAGGCAGAATTAATAAAGCATAATATAATCCCTTTAGGTAATTGAGAAATGGTATGAGTTTTGCCATTTTTCGATTTCAGAGCCATTTTACCCGAAAGAGCATGAAAAGCATATGAGAACAGAGGAAGATTTATTTTCATTGAAACAGAAAACAGTATTGTCGGTTATTTTAATGAATATGTAAGGAGCAGAAACTGTGGACGGTGTTGTCCAATGGTTAAGCTTGCAGGCACTTTAGCTGAAGGTTTCCATTCAAATCCTGACTACACCGCTTATTAGGTATGTGACCTTAGGCAACCTATGTAAATTCTCTCAGACTGAGAAGCAAAAAGAGATTATTATAAGAAGGAGATACTTGACCTCATGGGGTTTATATGTGATACACTACATGTAAAGTGCTTAGGCCAAAGGTGCAAATTAGTGCTACTCTCCTGGGAAATTCAGAAAATGGCTATAAAGATGATTCTAGTAGTACAAGAAAGATAACCCATCCCAAGTTATTGATTGGATAACTACTACAGAGAAGGCACCAAGTCCTGTATTTGGATGTTAAGGATATGGACAAGTTATAGCTGGGAAAATATGAAACACACCCGAAAGAATCTAACAACAACAAAAAAGCTAGCAGCAGGTAGTATTCAGAAGACAAATTCTGGGTCAGACTATCTGGGTTCAAATCCAAACTCTGATACTTGCAAGCCTTGTGACTTTGGGAAAATCATTGAATTCCCACTATGTCTCATATTCATCATCTATCAGGTAGGATGATGATGATAATAATAATAATAATAATAATAATTATTATTATTATAAAACAGCTCACTGGGTTTATTGTGAGCCTGTAATACTAAATGTTGATGTAGATTGTAAATGCCATGTAGTTCAACTGGTAAAAGATGGCTTAAATTGGGAGACTCAGAATAGACTTTACAGAAGACATGTCATTTTATTAACATGTTAAAGAATATAATGGAGATTGTAATAGGCAAAGAAAACAGTAGAGAGTGGCAGAAGTTCATTCTTAAAAAAAAAATGAGTAAGAGGATACTTCTGGTTTCCACTGTAGCATGTAAGAAGCTTAGGCAGCACAGTCTCATCTTCACAACAACAAAAAAGCCAGACAAAATAAAAATTAAAAACTCTTCTTAGATCTAGCAGAGAATTAGAGTCGACATCACAGGGAAAACCACTGGAGACAGAAAGGCAGATACAGAGAATCAGAATTTAGTGCAGCAAAACCACAGGAGCAGGAACCACTAATGGAGCCAGCCAGCCCTGGGTGAGGGAAACTTAACCTGTAATTAAGAAATTGCTGGAGGCTTATTGTGGAAAAGCTTGAGAGATAAGAACTCCCTGGGGATGAGTCTAAAGGGCATCTCCAAAGTGTTATCTCCACAAGCCCTACCAAATTCCCACAGTGAAGACTGTAAAAATCCCCTCTGTTTCCTTCCCGTGGGGAGGGGAAAAGTAGCCATTTTGACATGTGTCTATTTTTCTTAAAATGGTCTGCAGAGCACCTGGGTGGCTCAGTTGGTTCAGTGTCTGACTTCAGGTCATGATCTCATGGCTCATGAGTTCAAGCCCCGCATCAGGCTGACACCTCAGAGCCTGGAGCCTGCTTCAGATTCTGTGTCTCGCCCTCTCTCTGCCCCTCCTCCATTTTCTCTCTCCCTCAAGAATAAACATTAAAAAAATATTTTTTTTTTTTAAATAAAAAAAAGGTCTAGGCTTCCTATCTTACCTAAGAGGGCAGGAGAACTGGGAAACACTTGTGAAGGTCCCAATGAGAGAGCACAAGTTCACTGGAAGACTGAAAGAACATAGAATCCTGAAAGGCTTCCATTCCGATGACCTTTCCACTCACGGCCTCTAGTCTTTACCACCGCGTCAATAGGATCCTATATATTAGCAGGGGGCTGCAATGGAAATAACTCCATCTCCCAGGCCTTATTTTTTATTTTAATTAAGTTTATTTATTTATTTTGAGAAAGAGAGCAAGTGGTGTAGGAGCAGAAAGAGAGATGGGAGAGAGAGAATTCCAAGCAGGCTCTGCACTGTCAGCACAGAGCCCAATGCGGGGCTTGAACCCACAAACCCTGAGGTCATGACCTGAGCTGAAATCAAGAGTCCACCAGCTGCTTAACTTACTGAGCCATGCTGGCACCCCTCTCTAGCCTTATTTAAGAAGAAGTTGCTAGGGAGGGGCACCTGGGTGGCTCAGTTGGTTGAGTATCTATCTGACTCTTGATTTTGGCTTAGGTCAAAATCCCAGGATTGTAAGATCCTGTGTTGGGCTCCACACTGAGCATGGAGCCTGCTTAAGACTCTCTCTCTCTTGGGGTCCCTGGGTGGCTCAGTCGGTTAAGCATCCAACTTAGGCCCAGGTCATGATCTTACAGTTCATGAGTTAGATCCCTGGGTTGGGCTCTGTGCTGACAGCTCAGAGCCTGGAACCTGCTTCAGATTATCTGTCTCCCTATCTCTCTGCCCCTCCCCCCGCCAAAAAAAAAACACAAAAAAATTAAAAAAAGAAGATTCTCTCTCCCTCTGCCTCCCCCCACTGCTTGTGCACGCGCACACACACTCTCTCTCTCTAAAATAAATAAAAGAAAATAAAAAGAAATAGAAGTTGCTAGGGAAACCAAAACACAAGGGAGATGCCAGAGGAACCAGGATGTCAGAGGACGTTATACTTTCTGACTTCTGCAGTAATAGTGTAAACAGAATATAGTAAACATGACCTTACTTCCTTAAACAGAAAAGTTCACAAAGTAGGCCTGTTTACCTTAGTTCCCTTTACCTGGCACATTGCATCCACTATCAACCACAAATTACAAGTCATGCTAAAACAATGATATGACCGAAAACTGACATTTATAACACCCAGAACACATCTGAGGAACAAGAACACAGAGTTTGTGGGAGAATACAAATCAGAAATTCAACTTGGGGAAGAACTTGGAAAGCCCTTAATGATGCCCTAAAAGTCAATGAAGGGCTTCTGATCATTTGCAGGATCAGGAGTCACCATTCAAGAGTATTAATTCTGCATCTGTGTGAAGAGTGGCCTGGTTTAGGAGAGTATTTGCATTGGAGATGAGTTTCTTTGACATTTGCAATAGCCCAAGAGTGACTTAAGATGATAGAAGTGAAAATGCAGAGAAGTAAAAACACGTAAATTGAGAATAAAGAGCTGAATGAACGTGAAAATGAGGAAGAATTGTGTTAAACAATAACAATGTCAATCACAGATATATTAGGAGCAGGAGGAGGCGATTCTTTCTTAAAGGAAGGTAAGTTTGAGTTTGGATATGGGACTTGGAGACGTCAGAAATCATCCAGCTGACAACTGAAAACGTGAGAGCCGAACATGGAAATAGAGACTAGAGGCAGGCAGAAATTTGCAAATTTTGAGCATGGAAAGAATAAAAACTCTGAGCCAGCAAAAAGTATAGGAAGAGGTATAAAAAGTAAAAGTCAGAATACAGAGTTAGACTCACATTTAGGTTTTGGAAGGAAGAAGAGAAAGCATCAAAGACATACGTAACATTAGGAAATACACATCACAGTCCACTGCAGGTGGAAACTTCAAGAAGGTGTGCTTTATCAGTAATATAAAGTGCAACATGAGAAGAATCAGGTCAGTATGGTTATAAAATCATGAAGTCTTCAAAGAAGCTAGGACATAAGCTCCATGAGACCTGGGTCTATATTTGGGAAACACACCTCACTACAGTGTTCGGATCAGTGATCAAGAGGGGGTGGCCAATAATTATTTGCTGAGAAAATAATTTTTGTAGAAAACAGATTTTAGGGAACCAAAGATGTAAGTTGGTATAGAATATAAATAAATGTGTGGGGAAAGGCAATTTGAGATATGAGAAAAAAAAAAAAACAAAAACAAAACAATAGTACTTTAAAGTGAAGTTAAGAGATTAGTTTTTTGGTTTTTTTTTTTTTTTTCAAGGTAAGAGAATTGTGATGCTTGAAAGCAAAAAGTATGATATGGTAATAGAGAGGCAGTTTGAGAACACTTAGAAAAAAAGGAGTTAATACAAAGAGAAAAGTTTTTGAGAAGATAGAAATGAATAAGTTTAATGGTTCATTATTTTACTGAGAAATAAAGTCTATAAATAAATATGAATTTGGTAAATTCCTTTTAGAGAAACTATAATGCCCAGATACTTATAAAACGATGAAATAATGAACCTGAAAATTATGGAACAAGGTAGTATCATATTTGAGCAATAATGCCAAAACCATTATTTTTGGACGTGGAAATTGCTGATATCATAAGAAGACTGTGTCACTGTTTAATGGATGTACTCTGTTAATATACATAATGAAATATTCTGAAGATAATATATTGGACTAAATTATTATAATTACACCACTTTGCTTTATAAGCAGCTTCCTCTTAAAGGAGCTTGGAAGCTGAATAGATCATCTTTGCAGGTCTTAGCTGGCAGAGTGTGAATTCATAAACGAGAGATTGCCCATCTTCAAAGATATCCAGAGACGTGTACTTTCCAGTATTTCTTTAGTCGAGGCTAGTGTTTTAGTCACTTTGTATACAAGAAAGTGTTCCCTATGTGTGTGTACTACAGAACAGGGCTGTCCAATAGAAACCTACTGTGAGCCATATATGGAGTCTTAGAATTTTTAGTAGCCACATTAAAGAGAGTAAAAAGAGGGGCTCCTGGGTGGCTCAGTTGGTAAAACGTCTGACTTCAGCTCAGGTCATGATCTCAGGGTCCATGAGTTTGAGCCCTGCATGGGGATCTGTGCTGACAGCTCAAAGCCTTGAGCCTGCTTTGGATTCTGTCTCCCTCTCTCTTGCCCCTCCCCCACTTGCACTCTCTTTCTCTCTCTCTCTCAGAACTAAATAAACATTTAAAAAATTAAAAAAAGTAAGAGTAAAAGAAATAGGTGACATTTTAGTAATATATTTTATATAACCCAATGTATCCAAAGTGTGATTTCAATATATAATGATGAATATACAAAAAAATATTGATATATTTTTATGTTGTTTTTTTGTACTCCATCTTTGAAGTCCAATGTGTGTTTTACTCTTATAGCACATCTCAATTTGGACCAGCCACAGCTCAAGGGCTCAACAGTTTGTGTGGCTAGTGGCTATCATACTGGACAGTGTAGGCAATAGAAGAAAAGTCTTTTGAGTCAGAGAGTTTAATATTCAAGTCCCCCTGCTCAGTCACGCCCATGGACTTGATCAGCTTTTTAAATCTTTCTAAGAATTTATATCTTCCACGTCACAATATTTTAAAAATATTAAATCAGACAACATGCCTATCTTCTTTTACACTGCCTGACTTTTAGGAGACATTTAACTGATTTTAATACCCTTTTTCTACATCCTTTTGAAATTTCTCCTCATTTTGTTTAAAAAAATTATTTTGCTTGGATTGGAATGAATGGATAAAAAGAGCAACTATTCAACATCCATTCAACCCTTTATAAAACTGAAAGCAGTAATGCAGGCCCCTTCATTCCAGGGGCTCCACATGAACATTCCTTTAATTTACCTGCCCTTCCCCCAAGCCCAAAACTCCTAAGCCACGCACCGACCCCCCCCCCCCCCAGTCTCTGGCTCCTGATCGATTCTTCTTTTACCACTCTACTTTTTCCATTTTCCCCCCATGGCATTTATCAACTTCCAACAAATTATTATATATATATTATATAAATTAATTAACATATATTAATATAATATTATATATTAATATAATATATTAATATAATATTAACATAACAATATAATATAATTAATATAATATGAATACATTAATATAACTAATGTAATATAAACATATTAATATAATTAATATATTTAATTAATATAATACATTATAATATGATATAATTATATTGATTATAACACAATGTAATTAATTAATATAATTAATTAACATCTATTAATATAATTAATATATTAATTGATATTAATGTGATTAATACATATTTAAGTATTATATATTAATATATATTATATAATTTATTTATAATGCTTGGTATTGATTTTCTATCCCTCTGCTACAATGTTAGCCATGTGATGGCAGAGATCATTCTCTGATTTGACCTACATGTATTCTAAGTACCTACAACAGTGGCTGACAAAAAATGGACTCAACGATTATTTGTTAAATGAATGAATGGGGGAAAAAAGCCACTTTTTCACCATGCCAATGCATATCATTTTGTTTTCCATTTAGTCACATGTATTTTTAAAGTGGTGGCTGAAGCATCACACAAATCACATTTCCTCTTAATACTCTTCTCAGACTTTAATGTGATTATTATTATTACGGTACATTAGTAATTAACTCCCCTTGGAGTATCCAAAAAACATCCAATTTTAAACAGAAATCTGTTCCGACCTGGTATCATAATAAAGTCCAATGTATTACTGAAGGATTAGATAAAAGAAGGATTTACAAATTACAGTCTTTGATCTCAGTATAATTTGAAGATCTAGGGAAAAGATTAGTTTTATTATTATCATTTCTGTGTCTTCCCTTCTACCTGTTTCCAGCTCCTTTGGTGTTTTCCTACTACCCAGTTCTTATTTCTAGATGTCATACTATCAGTATCTCTCACTTTATTTATTTTTTTACATATCTATTCATTTTTTCATATTTTGACGTTTTATTTTTTTAATATGAAACCTATTGCCAAATTGGTTAAGTCACATTCATATTTTGAGGGAACAATTTTTTTTTAAACATCTTTTCTGGAAAATCTCAAATTTCTACCAAAGTAGAAGAAATATTATAATGAACTTCCACCTACTCAAGACCTTGCTTCAGTAATTTCAACCCACAGTCTGTCTTGCTTCCTCTATGTTACCACCTATACCCTCAACACCACTAATTTTGAAGTAATCCTGGATGCCAAATTAGATCTCCTTTAAGTAAATCAGTATATAGTTCTACAAGATTAGACTTATTTTTTTCATAACTAGCATCTTATACTGAAAAATAACTATGTTTCCTTTTTATAATTACATTTTTGGTCCATAGTATGCATATTTTATTATTTAAAATTTTTTTATTTTAAGTAGGCTCTATGCCCAATGTGGGGCTTGAACTCACAACCCTGAAAGCAAGAAGAAAATATAACAAATGTCCACTACATTGAGTCATCCATTTCCTCTGGGAATAACTGTTCTTTTCACATTTTCATCTCTCTCTTTTATGATACTGCTTGTCTTTAATTGCCTGATGAGTTTTGGTTATTCAGTGAAAGTGCTGAATGAAGGCTTTTGTTGCTTAATGTAGGTAACTTGAAAGAATTTCCACTGCTGTTAATACAGAACTGTTTTCCTGAAAGGCTTCTCCTTTGGGACAAGGAAAAGCAGGTGCTATAGAGGTGGGCTGGGGGTGTCTGCTTTCCTGTAGGGAAGTAGTTCCTGACCTCAGCTACACACTAAAATCTTGTGACTAAGTCTTAAAAATCTTGATGCCTAGGCCATGATACTAACCAATTAACCAGGATCTTTGTGGACAGATACAGATACTAGTATTTTTTTTTTAACTCTTCATATGGTTCTGATAGGAACCCACATTTGAGAACCACGTTCTTTGGTGGGGGGACTAAGGGGTAAGTTAGTAAGCAAGCAGACAGGCAAACAGCGATGCCCCAATTTTTTCTTCTTGGATGAGGTTCTCTTTCTTTATTTCCCCCTGAAAACCTATAGTGTTGATCCTGTGCAAATCCAAACATGACTTTGCCTCTTTTTTATGTTGTAATTACATCATGATAATCTCTTCCTAGGCCCATGTCCGATTATCTTTAGATGGCAGTGATCTGATTTTACTTTATGAGTTAAAGCGCTTCTGTGGTCATGGGAGGGGCACACAACGGGACCTGAGTGCTGGTTTTCAGGGAGCTCCTCTGAAGAACTCTTCACCACCTTTGTTGGTATTTGTATGTCACTTCAGCCTGCCCCCCCCCCAAAAATGCCACAAACTGGGTGGCTTAAAAAACAGAAGGTTATTTCCTCACAGCGGTGGAGGCTAAAATTCAAGATGGACGTGCTAGAGGGTTGGATTTTCCTGAGGCTTCTCTCTCTGGCTTGGAGGCTCCTCCTCGTAGCCTCACATGGTCTTTCCTCTGTGTGTGCATATCCCTGGTGCCCCTTACTCTTTTTATAAGGACACTAGTCCTATTGGATTAGGGACCCATGCTTAAGACCTCATTTAACCTTAATTACTTTCTTGCCCTATCTCAGAATGTAGTCACATTGGGCGTTGGGGCTTCAATATATGAATTTTGGGGTAACACAATTCTGTCCAGAACAGTATTCTTTACTTCGATCTTAGAATATCTGTGTAGCTTCCCTGGAAAGACGTGTAGTGAACCATGCTTCCCTGGGCTGGAATTTCTGCTGTTTTTACTCAATTCATCCTGATCCCATCTTGCCTGTCTCTTCCTGGAATATCTCAAAAATTTCTGGTCCAATAATTAGATTTTAAATGTGGTTATTTTAAAAATGTGATACAGGGGCGCCTGGGTGGCGTAGTCGGTTAAGCGTCCGACTTCAGCCAGGTCACCATCTCGTGGTCCGTGAGTTCAAGCCCCGCGTCGGGCTCTGGGCTGATGGCTCAGAGCCTGGAGCCTGTTTCTGATTCTGTGTCTCCCTCTCTCTCTGCCCCTCCCCCGTTCATGCTCTGTCTCTCTCTGTCCCAAAAATAAATAAAAACGTTGAAAAAAAAAATTTAAAAAAAAAATAAAAAATGTGATACAGTACAGTTATTTTATAGTCTCTTTAATAATAACTGATAACCGTGTGTGTGTGTGTGTGTGTGTGTGTGTGTGTGTGTGTACATGAGTGTATGCGAGTAAGATCAGTGAGTCTAGTAAACTATTGAATTAAGGTTGGCTTTAACAAATTTTTTTATTTACTGTGAATGACAGAGAGAGAGACAGTGCACAAACACACAAGCAGGGGACAGGAAGAGAGAGAGAGAGAGAGAGAAAGCGAGAGAGAGGATCCCAAGCAGGCTCTGTGCTGTCAGCACAGAGTTGAATGTGGGGCCGATCCCACAGGCAGTGAGATCATGACCTGAGCCAAAAGCAAGAACCAGAGGCTCAAATGACTGAGCAACCCAGGCACTCCACAAAGGCTGGGTTTTATATACCTAACTCTGTATCCTTGACCAAGCCCCAACCATCCCAAGCAAATGAATATGAGGGTCTCCCTCTACTCTGTCAGAGACCAGAGTGAGATGGTAATATTACCTAGACCAAAATAGAGATTAAGTGGCCCTAAATATAGAGATTAAGGAGATTCAAGCAAGAGCTTGATATATCATAATTTATAACATCATGTAATGGTAAACTCCTAAATTATTTCCTAACACTTTCACTACAGTAAACAACACAATCGTTAATACCCATTAAGGACAAAGCATGCTACCAGATGTCCTGGAGTGGCCTTGGATTAGGCTCCATACACCAGGGATTCAGTTCTGGCTTTGTTATTTGTGACACAGGCTTACACAAGTCATTTAGCTTTTCTTGTTCGTCATCTGTAGGAATAATAATAATGCCTGTACCATCTACTGAAAAGGAAGTACAATTATCCTCTGTCTAGCCCCCAAGGCTCTGTCAACCAAGTATCAAGTAAGTTATATTTGTTGAACACTCAGTACTTTAAACTGCTATTGTACACATCAAAGCATTAGTATCACTAAGATTGTTTTGGAGTATTTTTTGACCTTGTGTGGTGAATACTGAATTGCACAATAGTAACTGCATGTGGGCTATAATCAGCCAGCATATTTCATCCCAGTTACTTTACAAACATCTAGTTAATTCATACCCTCAGTTAGCAACGCGCTGTGTATTTAGCAGGCACTCAGGAAATGCTTGTTGCATTCATTAGTCCGAAATACATTGCTGTTAATAAATACAGAAAGAGACAGACAGGGAACGTGAGACCTGCATAAGTATTTATCAAGTGATTTTCAGTCTTAAATGCTGGAGGGAATATAAAAAGAGCAAAATATGTGACTCCTATCCTACCAGATTTTAGAGTTTAATTGTGGATATGGTCAATTATACCATTAAAAAGAAAATAAAGTAGTGAAGAAAGGGGGGAAAAAAAGAGACAGAAGCTTTTGTTTTATACCTTCATTAGTTCATGTCACCCAAATGTCACTCTTGCCATTAAGTCCCGTATATACTAAGCCTAAACACTATTCATGGGCGCACGAGAGTGGATTAATGTCTGTAGTTTCTCTCCACGGCTTCCGCAATGGCTCCAAAAAGACTCATAAAGAGGCCCGTGATGGGCATTGAAAGTGTCCTCCTTATGGATCTAATTCTTCATCTTGGTAACAATAAGTGAAAAGATCCATAAATACAGTTTTAATTAACAGCAACGTTGAGATGTTTAGAAATAGACTGTAGGCCCTTTGAATCTGTTTGGCCTTCTCATAAAGAATTTTGTTTTTCCCAGAGGGTCAAAATTAATTAATGTCCCTACAATTTATTTAGCAGCCCATTGTTTCAGAGATGCCTAAACAAGTTCAGTGAGCCGTATTAGTGTATCAGGGATGATATAATCAGGCTGCTTTGAAGAGACTGCTCTGTAAAAATATCCTGTCTCAAGTACTGATTAACAGGGGGGGATAATAAAGTATTCTGTCAGAATGATTACTTTTCTTTATCTGCGGACAACATTACTTGTGTGCAATATTGCATAATGACCAGATTCAAAACTTTTCATGTGGCCCCTAATGAACTCACACAAGCTATAAAAGTTCAAAAAAGAAAATATAGCCATCAATAGTCTTTAATTATTCCATTAAAAGGTATTAACTGATCACTTATGTCTTTTTTTTTTCTTTTGAACAATGCACAGAACTTTTCCCATGTCCACTGATTATATTATTACCTTTTCCTAAACTGAGCCTAGGATACTTTTGTGCCATTAGCAAGTGTTATACTAGCAGCCATGCTCTGTAATTGTCAAATACTGTCTTAAGATAAGGAGATATTGTTATCTAGAGACCTCACAGACATTGTATGTAAATGACACTGTCTAGATCTTGGTTGCAAAAATGAAAATTGGCTTCTTTCTCATAAGTTCTCATGGGAGAGAAACAAGTATTTATCCTCAAGAACTATCATAAAAGTAAAAAAACAAATATTCATCTAAATGTATATTCACTGTTGTGATGTTTACTATAGTGAAAGTGTTGGGAAATAATTTAAGAGTTTACCATTAGATCACTTTATAAATTACACAATATCCCAAAAGTAGAATATCATGTTAAAAATATTTCATAATGTATAAACTTGTTCATGAGACATTTATCAAATCACGGAATCTAGTAGAAACCTATTTTTATTTGAAAATATGTATATTAAGAAAGAATGGCAAGATACACAAACTAAAGCTTATAAACGATTATATTGCCCTATTGGAATTACTAGACAACTTTTTTTTTTCTACTTATTTATACGTTTAAAATTTTAGAAAAAGATGTATTACCTAGTAATGTAAAATTGATGAAAAGAAATAATAAAGAAAAACTAAATATTAAAAGAGTAAAAAAGATGATCATTCATTGTTTTTTAAGTGGTAAAATTAAAAATATCCAGCACATTTTCTGTGGGGAACAAGCTTAGGAATTCCCTGAGCCGGCACTGATGGGTTAACAAGGCATAAAGAATTAGAAAGGCATATGATGAACACACCCAAGTTTGGGTAAACAAGATTAGGTAAATAAGGTTAGGTAAATGGGGCAAAGGCCTCCAGTGTAGGACAAAGGTATAGGACAATAGCAGAAAGCTGTTTTCACAGGAAGGAAGGACCAAATTAGGTAAACAGGTAAAAAGGCCAAAGGCCATAGCAGGGCAAAGTTTCCCAGAGGGGAGCTAATTAGCAAAAGAAAGATGCCTTGTTGACCCTCAGGTAGCAGGCTCTTTCTTGTTCCCTAGGCCAGTTTAGGTAATCAGAAGTGGGGCCTCATGTTTGCTTTAAACAACCTTCCACCCAGCACTAGAATCTTGTTTTGTATTGACCCAAACCCCTAACACCGCATATCTCCAAACCCCCTTTTCCCCATGCCCATGAGTTAATATTCATGGCCATGAGTTAATGTTTACAGTTTCATTGTCTCTCTGTGCATGCCCATCACACCCATCATGCTTGTAAGCCTTCTGATCTTAATAAAAGCAGCACAAGGACGCTTATTCGGGGCTCTCATCTTCTCCCAGATGTTAGCCTCTCTTGCACTTTTAATCCTGTGTCCCGCTCTCTTGCCGGACAAGAGAGAACTCCAGACCCAGAGTCTATGACAATTTTCCACAGACACATGTAGGTGCTACCATCATGTATGTTAGATTTTCTTTTGAGGTGCAATTCCTGTTTTCTTTTCTTTCTTTTTTTTTTTTTAGACTTATTCTCCCTCTCCTCTACTCCAACCCTATCACTCATCCAAGTAATCCAAGTTAATAATATATATATCCTTTTTAAAAAATCTTTCTCTTCATGCTTAGTTATTCATAGAAATATCTCTGTAGAATTATACACGTGCACAAATAAAGGGGCCATGAGTCATTGTTTTAGAAAAAAATTGTATCATACTATAATCATTTTGCATATTGCTTTTTGCCTTTAATACGTTTTGTAAATCCCTACAAATCAACTGTATAGTGCTAAACTCACTCTTTTTAGTGGCTGCATGATGTTGTATGCTTGGATTTAACAAGTTACATGAGCCTCCAGGCTGTTCCTCTAGTTCCCAACAGGGGGCAATGTTGTCCCCAGGAGATAGCTGCCAATTTCTAAAGACATTTTGAGCTGTTGATACCAGAGAGAAGAACGCTAGTCGTATCTAATGGCTACAGGCCAGGAATACTGCCAAACACTATGTAGTGTATAGGGCAGCATCTCAAAAATTAATTAAATTACCTAAAACATCACTCGTGGCCATGGGGCACACCCGCAGACCATATTCTGATCTCAGGGCACTAGGCATTGGCTGTCTCTCTGACTGTAATCCTCCTCCCTTAGGAATCCAAATAGCTCATTTGTCACCTCCTTCAAGTCTTTTTTGAATGGCATCTTCTCACTGCCACCTATCTAGCCAGCCTATCTACTGCAACACACACAACTATCCGTATGCCTACTCAATCCTACTTAGTCTGTTCCTTTTACCACTCAGCTTCTAATGGGGGACATAATTTATTTACTTATGATATATGTTCAATGATCTCTTCCTTTCTTCTAGAATGGGAACTCTACTGTGGAAGGTGTGTTTTATATTCACTAATGTATCCCCAGTACCTAGAACAGTGCCTTGCATGCAATAGGCAAATAAATGAATAAGAGAACAAATAACTGATTGTATGAATGAGGGACATTCATTTTATTTCCCATTATTTTAAAAATTTTTAAAGTTATTAGAGAGAGAGAGAGAGAGAGAGAGAGAGAGAGAGAGAGAATCCCAAGCAGGCTCCACACTGCCAGCACAGAGCCCAATGTAGGGCTTGAAATCACGAAACTGCAAGATCATGACCTGAGCTGAAACCAAGAGTTGGACACTTAACCCACTGAGGCACCCATGTGCCCCTTCCATTATTTTTAATGACAAACAATGCTGAAGTCAATATCATTATACACAGGTGCTTATGTGTTGGTTTTTTATTTCTGTATGGCCAGAATGCTTTCCAAAAGGACATTTCCCCATAACTATGTATGAGTATCCTTCTCCAGCTACTGACTCTCCATTCCTCAACCATCTGCTGATGGCTTTTGAAAACCTTTCCCAGCTGCTTATTTTGATTTGAATTTTTCTGATGACATGTGGACTCGGGCATCATTTAATATTGTTGTTGATTATTTCAATTTGATCATCTGTGTATCGGTTATGCAAATCTTTTCTGGTCGTTGAAATTGACACCTGTAGTTAAGTCTGTAAGTTATCCATATGTATCCTACTTGTAATTGGCACCATTTTTTTTTTTTTGTCTAAACTATCGTTTGCCTGTTGATTTTGTTTATGGAATTTTTAGGCCACAGCTATAATTTTATACCATCAAATATGTACATCTTTTCTTTTGTAGCTTCTGGGCTTTTAGAAGTGAGATCCTGCCTTTACAGTGCATATAGGTTTACCCTCTGTTTTCTTACAAGAGTTTTATTGTTTTTATTTGCTGCATTTAAGCCTTTAATCCATCTGAATGCATTTCTGTATATAAAAGACACAAAAGAAAACCTGGGGTTTAATTTCATTTTATTTCAGCTGTATAACCAGATATGCCAAAACCATACTAAAGATTACATCTTTTACCCCACATAATTGACCTTTGTTATATATTAAAGTCTCCTAATTACTGACCTCAGTGTCTTAATTTTCTGTCCTGTTTGTTAACTTATAATCTAGTGTATACTAACTTCATGCTTTTTAAGGAAGGAAGGAAGGAAGGAAGGAAGGAAGGAAGGAAGGAAGGAAGGAAGGAAGGAAGGAAGGAAGAAAGAAAAAACTTGGTGAGGAAGAGTAAATAGAACTTGGCAGGTCAAAAGGAATAAGAATATTCAATTTGGATATGAATTAGGGACTAAATTTAAAACAAGGGCAGCTACACTGTAATTGAAGGTCATATTATTTTCAAGCTGCCCAAATATAGAAATAAAAGTATTCTTCTCTTTTTACTACCATAAAACGGCTGAGACAATTACCCATACTTTTTCTTTGAAAAGTCATTTTAATTAATTCCATAAAACCTTGTTCTTTTTTCATTGGACCTATGCTTCAATTGTTTTGACTGATATTGTATTAAGTAGAGTTCTCTGGAGAAGCAGAACCGATAAAATATGTATGAATCTAGAAAGACATTTACTATAAGAAATTGGCTCACATAATTATAGAGGCTGGCAAGCCCCAAATCTGCAGTGTGGGCTGGCAGGCTGGAGACTCAGGAAAGCCAATGTGTCAGATGAAATCTTAAGGCAGGCTTGTGGGGAATTACATCTGCTCAGGGAGGCCAGTCTTTTATGTTCTATTTAGGCCTTCAACTGATTAGATGAGGCCCACCCACATTATGAAGGGTGATCTACTCAAAGTTCACTGATTTAAATGTTCACCTCATCCGGGGTGCCTGGGTAGCTCAGTCGGTTAAGCGTCCGACTTTGGCTCAGGTCATGATTTCGCGGTTCGTGAGTCTGAGCCCCGCACCGGGCTCTGTGCTGACAGCTCAGAGCCTAGAGCCTGTATCAGATTCTGTGTCTCCCTCTCTCTCTGACCCTCCTCCGTTCATGCTCTGTCTCTCTCTGTCTCAAAAATAAATAAACGTTAAAAAAAATTTAAATGTTCACCTCATCCAAAAACACCATCCAAGTTGACACAGAAAAGTAACCGTTGCAAATATCTAAGGTCATTTTTTATCACTAGAAGAGCTAGATTTTATCCTTAAGAGAATTTAGAAAAGGTTTATCCCCTAAGAAAAGTTAGATTCCTGAGGGGGGAAAATCGCAGAGTACACAAGACTTCAGGGTAAAAGTAAATAAGAATAAAAGCTGACTTCCACTCTGACTCTATTACCCATAAGACCATGAAGGATTACATTAACCTCAAATCACAAGGAAGGAGGCAAAACTTGTGAAAAGTATGCTGATGTTCATTCTTACCATCATCACTTTATGTCTCTGCCCCTACATTTCAGAGGGACTGAAACAGAATTGGTGGCTGCATCATCAGCATGAGAACCCTTATTACTGCTAATTGTACATCTTTGCCTATTATATGCATTAATCTGAATGCCCCTACTTGTTCCTGCCCCCACTGGACGCTTTTTGACTCCACCTTTATGGGATAGTAAATAAAATCTTTGAGGCTCTTAAAACATGAGTCATGGATTTCCTTGGTGTGGCAATGTCAGTTCTGAGTCTATTCAATAATCCAGAGTTTAAAAACAAGGACTAACTTTCTTTTCATGAGTTCTACCCACACACAGACATAAGGAATATTCTCTGATACTCATCCAAATCGTTAATACAGATTTCCATGAGTGGATTATTTGGCCTGTGTGTCTCTGGTAGACTTACCTGGTGTGTGATCAAAGTCTGGACTCAATGCCTCTGCAGGAATTCTACTGCCAATGGCCCAGTCTAAGTCATCTTGAGAGTCCTGAATAAGACTGCAGGCTGTGGTCCAGTTTCCCGAAGTTGTTTCAAAATTACAACTTCCCATTGTGCTCGTATACTGGCCTAAGGAAATGAAAATATTAACAGAATGTTCTGAAAATATATATTATACACTTTATTACACTACACTTGTGATTATTTAAAATTAATACTTGCATATTTTAATTATTTATTAATAAATGTAAAGAACCAGGACATTTGCACCCATTGGTAATATCAATTGTACACTGTAGGAGTTTTTTTCTTTTTTTATCACAAAGTCTAGAAGTAGTACATGAATACTGTCATTTATCCATGAAGGAGTTCTATGGGTTGACTAATAATATTATAGATGATTGATAAAACTGTGTCTACACATGAGCAATGAACATAATATTATGATAATACAGATAAGTCAGGTCAAATAGATCAACAGCTCCAGTTGTCTAGATGTTTAATTCAGTCCCTCTGTTTACTCTGGTGTTTGAACAGCACAGACCATTAGAGGGGCAAAGTCATTAACTAAAGAAAAGGTGCCTTTGGAGAAGCAGTAAACTGCAGAGGACACAAATGCTCTCGGCATACCATACCAATCATCCATATACATTTCAGAGCTAGTCACGAAATACTGAAAAAAGTTCTCTTCTAAGTGTTGATTGATAACTCATTAAAAATTAAGTTATTTACAATGAGAAAAATTACTATTTAATAACTGAATGTCTACTACCTAGTCATCTATGAAAAGTACCATCATAACATGGTGATATATACTTTCATTTTTCTTTATTTTTTTCTTCTTTTCCTTGCACAACAGTTATTATTTTTGAGCATTCACTGTAAAACTGTTGTACAGACAGAATGATTGGGTTATTTAATCAGTATGAATCTATTGAGATTGTCATTGATTTTTTCCTTCCTTTTTAGAAAGATGAAGTTTGAGTTACTTTTAATATTTCTTCTCTGGAGGGTTTCTCTTCATAACTTCTTCTTAACATAAAATTAATACTAGCATATAGAAACTTCATCAGAAGAACTTGCTGCTCAAATGGATGCCAAACATATAGCAAACAAAGCTTTAATATTTCTTCGGAAAATTTTCTGGATCCCTGAAAATATTTCACTAAATATCCATATTTTTACTTCTCAGGCATGATTGCATTTTATCCCTAAATTCTAGAATCATTTTTAATTATGTACATTTCTTTCATTCATTCTACATGACATATAACGTATTTAATTCTATATTCTTATTTATGGGCTCTCTATATCCCCTTTTTATGTTTATCATTCCAGTATTGTGAAAAAATAGGTTTAATTATGCTATACAATATGGCTAAAAGAAATCCAATTCTCCAGCTGTTTAGCTAACACAACCACAAACATGCCGAATATGCCAATATAAGTACAAAAAACAGCCATATGTGTTCTTTAGAATGATGTCACATACAGCTTCTGCACCATTGCATTTCTATGTAACTGACTCCCTAACACATACGACCTACAATGATTATTCTATATCCTTTTTGAATCTCTGTAACCACTCTTGAACCTTCTGTCCCACCTTGTCTAATATATGACTTTATGCATGACTCTAAAGAGATCTATACAATCAAGATAAAATGTCTCTTATATTTCATTCTCTCTACCTCAAATTATGTCATTTTCCTTTCTCTTTTCTAGAGCTAATCTCAGTTTATGATCTCAACACCTTACCGAACACTGCTATTAGCATTCCACAGCTTCATTGATTTCAGTTAGAAAACTTTTCCAGGCCCTTCAATCTCATATTTTCTACCAATTCCTGTCTTATAACTTGCAGACATAGCCAGGTGCCCCTCTTGATTTAATTTTACATGCCTAAATTTCTCACTCTGTATAGATAGCTTCACTCACCCTGGCCCATGGTCCTTCACACTTTCATGCAGATAGCCTACAAATCTGCAGCCAGGATGAAATGGAGATGTTTATCTTCAAATGTGGGCTGAATATTCCACTTGGAATCTACAACTGTCATCTCAAAACCAAAAAGCCTAAAGTGAACTCATCACTCACCTCTCGAAATTAGTTCTTCTCTTTGAGATTATTGCTTAATTTCAGAGCATGAATCTTCTCTCTCTTTTTAAAGATGTTAACTTTGGAGCTATCTTTGATTCTGCTTTCCTCATTTCCATGTCCAATCTATCAGAACTTGCAGGTTCTCCCTTCGAGAACTTAACTCACTCTTTTCCTTGAAGTTCATAACCCCTATTACAGTTCCATTGGTTCAAGCCCCTGGTTTATTTTAAGAGTCTACCTTTTTTTTTCAGTATAGCCTTCATCATATCAACTTTACAAATCCGAACCACATTAGTTATCTCTAAGAAAGCTCTTGTGTTATTTCCATTGCTCAAAATATCCAGTTTTTCACATTGGTTGAATATACTCTCTTAAACCCCTCGCCTTGCATACAACAACCTTTCCTATGATGCAAAGTGTTCTTGAAACTCAATCTCAAAATTGCCTCTATGCCAGATAAATTTTTTTATAAAATTGTCTCTTAAATAAAAACAGATTTTTTTTTCAACTTTTATGTTTAGGACTACTTTTCTCTCTTTTACGAATGTTTCTCTCACAGTGGGATGCTCATTTATCAGTCATTTCTTCCCTCTCTTGTAGAGGACAGACTGCCATTGTATTTGACTATTCATCTTCATTCACTCAGATATCTAGAGATGACTTATAATTTATTTAAGCAATTGTGAGGTGCAATGTTCTCTTCTTTCCTTGTATTGATTAGTTTAGCCATAGTCTTGGGATACAATTCTAGACAATGAGCCATATTGTGAAAAAGGGACCTAGGAAAAGTTTGCCTTGTTCTTAAGAACAAATCAAAAGAAAGAAAATCTGTTTATCCTTTCTGAAGATATCCCTGTAAACATGTGATCCTTGGGACTGAAGAGATTATATGGATAGCTGACTTGATTAAAAAGTCAGTTATATGAAGATGGCAAGGAAAAAGAAGGAAGGAGTCCATATAGTTCGAATATTTTGATAAGAAAAGTTGTTGCATTCACCAACTTTAAGGCTCCTTGCTTTTCACTTCTTGCTATTTGAGATAACACATTTTCCTTATTATATCAATCAAAAATGCAGTTGGTTCCAATTAATAAGTGTACTACTAAACCCAAGTAATAGTAGCTAAAACACACAGGAATTAATTCATCTCAATTAAAAATGAGTCAGGAAGTTGTCCGTGTAAGCATGGCATTGTGGTTCAACTGTGTGGTTGTAAAGCATATATTTTCCATCTTTTCTGTCACCTCGTCATCCTCAGGCTCTTCATCGTTGCATGACTGTTGTTCTTACCAGTATCACATATATTAAAGGCATTAAAAGAAGTGGGAAGAGGAGGGGTATCTGGGTGACTTAGTTGGTTGAGCATTTGACTCTTGAATTCCACTCAGGTCATGATTCCAGGGTCGTGGGTTGAGTCCTACATCGGGCTCAGCACTGTGTGTGGATCCTGCTTAAGACTGATTCCCTCTCTGTCTGTGCTTCCATCCCTGCTCATTCTCTTAGGAAGGAAGGAAGGAAGGAAGGAAGGAAGGAAGGAAGGAAGGAAGGAAGGAAGGAAGGAAGGAAGATGGAAAGAAGGAAGGAAGGAAAGAAGGAAGGAAGGAAGGAAGGAAGGAAGGAAGGAAGGAAGGAAGGAAGAAGGATGGAAGGAAGGGAGGAAGGAAGGGAGGGAGGGAGGGAGGGAGGGAGGGAGGGAGGAAGGAAGGAAGGAAGGAAGGAAGGAAGGAAGGAAGGAAGAAGGATGGAAGGAAGGAAGGGAGGAAGGAAAGGAGGAAGGGAGGGAGGGAGGGAGGGAGGAAGGAAGGAAGGAAGAAGGAAGGAAGGAAGGAAGGAAGGAAGGAAGGAAGGAAGGAAGGAAGGAAGGAAGATGGAAGGAAGGAAGGAAGGAAGGAAGGGAGGAAGGGAGGAAGGGAGGAAGGGAGGGAGGGAGGGAGGGAGGGAGGAAGGAAGGAAGGAAGGAAGGAAGGGAGGGAGGGAGGGAGGAAGGAAGGAAGGGAGGAAGGAAGGGAGGGAGGAAGGAAGGAAGGAAGAAGGATGGAAGGAAGGAAGGAAGGAAGAAGGATGGAAGGGAGGAAGGAAAGGAGGAAGGGAGGAAGGAAAGGAGGAAGGGAGGGAGGGAGGGAGGGAGGAAGGAAGGGAGGGAGGGAGGGAGGGAGGGAGGGAGGGAGGGAGGAAGGAAGGAAGGAAGGAAGGAAGGAAGGAAGGAAGGAAGATGGAAAGAAGGAAGGAAGGAAAGAAGGAAGGAAGGAAGGAAGGAAGGAAGGAAGGAAGGAAGGAAGGAAGGAAGGAAGGAAGGAAGGAAGGAAGGAAAGGGAAAGGAGAAAAGCCTTTTTGTTTTTAACTATCCTGGGGCTTTTCTTTCTAAAAGGGATACCTTCTCAAAATTTCTATGTATATCTCATTAGCCTCTGATGGCTGTAGGGAAGTCTGGAAAAGATGGCATTTGTATTTGGTCACAATGCTGCCCCAAATAAAACCAGAGTTCTGTTTTTAAGAAACAAAAAGGGGTGCTAGGCAACTAATAGGAACTACCATGATGTCTAAACTTGTTGAGGTTGAAATTTCTGCTACAAGCATATTAATTAATGTATCTTTTCCATTCCACCTAGCAAATCCTACTCACCTTTGAATGCTCGATTTATGTCTTATCTTTCCTTTTCAGACATTTCAGTTCTCTTATATTATGTGTACATGTGTGGTTTATGGCGCTTAACAGCAACTATAGTCATTAGTATTCATTTGGAAATTCATTACTTCTTCATTGTAGATCGTCATTGTAATTGTTTACCATTGAATTACTATAAACATTTCTATGTGAGTGGTATTACTACTTAACCCTGTTACAACCATAAGTGCTTTCATATAGAACTATTAAATGATAGATGACACAAGGAACTCTGTAATATTACTTGGTGATGATTATGTGGTCAGTATTTTTTTAATGGTTATTGTTTTAGAAAAAAATATTTTCTAAATTGTGACCTTTGTCATGATTCCTCGAATAGATTCAAAGCATTACTAACAACATTTAAACTACTGGCATTTTCTCAGTGGGAGGGTATTCAGCCACATGGTTGTATGGTTAGTGTAAATTTTGGTCAATTTATATTTTTTAAGAGCTGGCCCTGTAATTGATTATTTTTCATTACTCATATCCACATATTTGCCTTATTTTGCTATACCATAATGCATCATACTTGAATATTTAATACTTTCTCCTCAGTGTGAAATTGCTTCATAGAGCACTACATTGATAAGAATCTCGAAGAGTCTCGGTTCAGTGGGAAAGAAGGATCTGACTGGATAATGATGTTTGTGACTGTTGTAAAGTCAGGCGAGAATGTTTTCACCCACACCTTGCACATCCCTAGCCTAGAATACAAAGCACACTTAATACAAGCTTTAGGTGACAATGTCCTTCCATGTAAGAAAAGAGCACATTTTTTAAACAATTTTTTTAATGTTTATTTAGTTTTTGAGAGACAGAGAGAGACAGAGCATGAGAAGGGGAGGGGCAGAGACAGAGAGGGAGTCACAGAATCCGAAGCAGGCTCCAAGCTCTGAGTTGTCAGCAGAGAGCCTGACAAGGGCTCGAACTCAGGAGCTGTGAGATCATGATCTGAGCTGAAGTCAGACACTTACCTGACTGAGCCACCCAGGTGCCCCCAAAAGAGCACATTTTTAAACTCAACTGTTTATTTTAAAAAGAAGTGATTTCATTTTTTCTAAATGGTGCATTTTTGCAACAGAAGTTAGAGATGCAAAAGAAAATTTTATCTTTATTTATAACCTGCAGTAAAAATTTACTCATGAGGAACAGCTGCATTTAACTTCGAATAAGTATAAAGTACATGAAATATATACACTATGACTGATAAGTTTCAAGAGAATATAAAAATAATGAAATGGAAGAGGCCAACATTATTAATCCTTGAAGACTGAACAAATATGTTCTTTATGGCATTTAATTCTCAAAGCACTCTATAGGTTGGATGTGATTATATCTAATATAAAGATGAGAAAACGAATCTCTGAGAATTTAAATAATCATTCGGCATGTGAGGGTCAAGATCAAAATGAAGACTTCAGTTTAATAAACCAAAGGTCCATTTCTTCCTTCTATTTCTCCAAAGGTCATTTAAAAATTTTTGTCATTTATTTCATCATCCACAATAGATTATCAGATTGCAGGAATCTAACCCTGGTGCATCCAATGTATCCCAAAGACTATCAACATAAAATTCTAATGAAGTCAATTTGCAGAATCAATAAGTCACCTGTATACCCCTGTGTGTGGATGTGAACAACGTCTATCAAAAGGTCTTTAGGAAAGTGACTATTTCATTTGTCAACATATTGTTTTAATTTCATTAAATTCAAATACAGCTTGCAGTTGTCCACCAAAGCTGTAGATAACACGAACAAATATAAGAACATAACGGACTCAGTTTCTGAAAATCAAAACTGCCTTTGTATGGTTTCACATCAATACCTCATAGAACTGTGGGAAAAATAAAAATCACATAAAGCAGTCCGAGAAGAAAAATGAGTGAAGGCAAGGAAAAAAAAGCAACATTCATATTTGAAAACCAAAATACCTAATAACTATTTATGTTTTATAAGCCTATATTGCATGGGCACATGTAATTCTGCAACTATACTTCCAAAATAAACCATGATAACCTTATTATTATTATCACTTGTTACATTTCAAAAGTAATAAGAATTTTTAAAAATTATTACCAGCTATAAAAAAAACAAAGAACACTATATTTTACTATATTCCCCCTGCCCTGCCCCCCCCGCACCGGTTTTTCCCTCCACCGTTACTACGGTTATTGAAGTTTACACAAAGTCTTATTCATTTTTATACATTCGTTGTTTAGAAAGCTGTTCCTAGCCCATACTAGGAATAGGAATAAATGGAAGAATATATTCTGTATGTAAATGTTTTCAAAACATTCCTCTCTTAAAATGAGAGGAAGAAAAATTTTTAATTCTTTAAATTAAATTAAATTATTTAATTAAGTAATTATTTTTCTATGTGCATGTGAGAGCTGTCCTTTCTCCTCACTGGATTATGTACTTCAATATCATAATGTTCCAAGTATTTTTCCTTAGAATCTTTCTTTGTTTTGCTGGCGGTTATTAAATACTCTACTTGTTAGGCCCGGTGGAAAATTAGTGATTTCACAAATGGTTTGGAGCATTGTTTCAGAGCACCATTGGAATCAGTTCTCTACTGTCAGGATCAAAAAAATATTTTTTGGTGCACCTAAGGAAAACAGCTGGAAAGAACAACTAACTGGAATTTAAGTAAAAACTTAAAAAAAAAAAAGAATACTAGAAAGTATTTTTCAATGTATTATAAATTTTGTTGGAGATTGCATATATATTACAAGGGAAATAAATAATAGTTTATAAAATCAAGATTATGATAGTACTGGGGCACTGACAGTACCATTTTAAGAAGTGCCTATGATTTTCACTCCCTTTTATATTTTGATTTTAAAATGAAAGTATAGGATTAATGTTGAGAAATTTATGCTAAATGAAATAAGCCAGTCACAGAAAGACAATTACTGTATGATTCCAAATACTGTGTAAAGTACCT